>NC_134265.1:253371792-253692539 GCF_031893055.1 Leptodactylus fuscus
ATGATAATTTTATTTCTATAGCGCCAACATATTCTGCAGCACTGCACATCAGAGAATGCATGATTAGACAATATTTGACAATACTATGTGACAAAAAAATGGACATATCAAACAATAAAAACGAGGGCCCTGCTTGCGAGAGCTTACAGTTTATGAGACGTGCTGACTGACATCTTTTCCCTGGAGAGACCTGGGTGTCAGTTAGGGATGGTAATATATAGTACAGATCAATGCTCATGTATAACATAGGAAATATTCCACAAACGCCATGCAACAAAGTCATATTTGGGTAGTATATAAAGAGCGCTATAATGCACTGTCATTAATATAATGTCACGATAACACACTGTCATTACTTTGATCATGATTTTCCTGCTTACAGACTCCCCTTAATCTTAAACAATGAGAAAAAAAACTGCAATAGGTTTATTCAGTAGAAGTACATTTATTTTAAAAGGATTGTCCAGGAATTTCTTTTTTATGGCCTATCCTTGAAATCAATGTGAACTGAGCTGCAGTATCGCTGCCTGACCACTATACAGGGACCGGAGCCAATTGCTTCTAGCCCCGTGTTGTGTATAGTACTGGTGTTCAAAGTGGCTCCATACAGCTGATCTGTGCAGGGGCTACCTGATGACTCCCTAAAATCACATACAGATCCCTCTCTTAAAGGGATCCTATCAATGAAACACAATTTTTTCTGGTTGACACGTAGGAATAGCTTTAAGAAAGGCTATTCTTCTCCTACTTTTAGATGTCTTCTCTGTGCTGCCATTCCATAGAAATCCCGGTTTTCGTCGGTATGCAAATTAATTCTCTCTCAGCACTGGGGGCGATCCCCAGCGCTCAAACAGCACTGGGGGTGTCTCCAATGCTATTAGAGAACTCTACAGAGCCACCTCTATTTTCTTCAGGAACATCCTCTTCATGCGTCTTCTTCCGGCACAGGTGGTCAAACTTGTAAGCCTCGGGCAGAGCCAACTGCGCATGCCCATAGGCCACAAGAAAATGGCCGCTTACTTACTGTGTAATAACAATGGACTTAGAGGACTAGACTGCTAGAAGGCTCTGGAGCGTCGGAGAAAGGTGGGTATGTTTTTTTTTTTTTTTTCACCATTCCCAACCTATTTAACATATAAAAAATTTGGCTGGACAGCCCCTTTAAGTTGAAAAAAAAAATGCTGAATAGGATCACTTTATCACAAATGAAGCAATTTACTCTTCTGTACTGCATAGTCCTGGGACTGTTTCTGAGTCAGTACAATAGTTAAGAGCAGATTCTCCTGTATTCACTGTGTGCACACGCTAGTGATCTCCTACCAGTTTAGAGAGAACCACATATTTCAGATACAGGATGGGGAGTGTGCAGCTGCTAAATATTTTTCATATAATTTCCAGAAATAGTGTTTCTCCTATGTTCACGCACATAACTGTTTATCCTGAAAAATCAATACGACAACAGGTATGCTTTTAAGCCACCCTCATACATGTCAAAACTGATTCAGAAACATTCATATCAATGTATTCCAATGATAGCTGAATTGTAAACTGCAAAGCAAATCACATGGTTTAATGTACATATAGGATAGTCCACTGTCAGAATACGGGCACAATTTCTATTACAATGCACAACAATTATTATTATTATTATTGTTTATTTATATAGCACCATTAATTCCATGGTGCTTTACATTTGGGGGTTACATACAATACACAGAATATACTAACATATATAATACTAACAGTGACCGACTGGCACAACAATGATTTTGCTACTGAGAGAAAAACATGTGATTTACATTAAAATGCGCACCCCGATTCCAAATATGAAATTGGAATTTGCCTGACACATCTAGATTTTAAGTTATACAAGAAATATATTCCAATGGACATGCACAAACCTGTCCGGTACCTAAACCTCACACTTTCATCATCGACATATTTCAAGTTAAGCTGCATACTGTGCAATGAAAAGCAATGTCTGTTTCTGTACTGATGCACATAGTCTTATGATGGAGTTAGATGGTACACATGTTCCTGATAAATGGAGGCTAGTTGGAAATGATTAAATACTCAGAACATAAATGGACAATTTGTGCTGACCTGAAAGTGATAGCATTGCTGGTTGGCCTACAGTTAGGGTACACCAAGCATATGTGTTTCTTCTGCCTATGGAACAGTCTTGATGACAACAATCATTACAAAATGTGACAGTGGCCTTTCAGAGTCGAGCACACAGTTGGTCAGTACAATGTACGATATAAATCACTGTTCGATCCACTACGAGTTTATCTTCCACCACTTCACATTAAACTTGGTTTAATGAAAAATGTTGTAATTGCACTTGATGGTGATGGAAATGGTTTCCAGTATTTAAAGGAGAAGTTTAACACACTGAAAACTGAGAGGCTAAAATAAAAGGCAGAATTTTTATTGGCCCCGAAATCAACATACTAATAAAATGACACATTCAGTACAAAACTCAACCCTCTGGACCTTGCAGCTTGGATGTATTTGTGCCAGTAGTGCAGAACTTCCTTGGGAACTGATTAGCTGAAAAACTCTGCTGAATTAGTGGACAACAGGCTTACAGCATATGGACAACTTGGCTGCCGAATGTTATTAAAATTCATTTCTTACATTCCCATCTTGACTTTTTCCCACCCAATTTGAGAAACACAAGTCAAGAACATGGAGAGCGGTTCCATAAAGACATTTCTACAATGGAAAACAGATATTAAGGCCGTTGGAATCCCAACATGATGGGAGACTACTGCTCGTTTTTGCAATGGGAAAACATGACCGTTCACAAACACAAAAGCCGATACCTGAAGCACTATTAATAGTCCTCGGCCTCGCTCATGTAAAACTTAGAAACTGAAAAATGAAACTTTTTGAAATGTTGTTATTTCATTACATTTCCATACACCATTTACTACGAAAACTTTGATGTAGATCAGGTAATTGTTGGAGTAAAACGCGTTCTTTTCAAAATTATTTACTGCTTTCCAAGTGCTTAATTCATTTAGGCATGCATATGCATAACAAAATTTCCTGACATGTTACAAAAATTCTGACTTTGGATTTGGAATCTGCATCCTCGATTTAGTATAGAACGAGTGTTTTTTGCCCAGTAGCAGATGAAAAGTGTTTTTTTGTTGTGTGGTGTTACCTGTATTTAGTAAGTAAACTGTTTCCTGGAGTTGGTGAAATTGTGGTTCTTTGGCTGTTGCAATACTACAACTCTCAACATGCTATGACATATTGTGGAATTACTGCAGCTTGTACCTTGTGGGTCCACTGTGTTATTCTATATTTCACATTTCATTTTTTGAATTGATTTTTACAGGTATATCTGTATATGCTATTCATATTTCTTTGTATTTTGTAAAAGATTTTCCTCCTGGTGAAGTCACAGTCAATGTATTCTATGGAGAAGTCATTACAGCATCAACACAGATTGAATACTATTCAACAGCTGAAGACCTTAAAAACTTGCTTCTAAAAGCCATTGATCCAGTAGCTTTCATCTGTCAGGTAAAAACTATCAATATAGAAATTGTTTTCAATATACAGTATATGTTTAGAAATGCAGATCAAATGTAATGTTATGCTAAGCATTAGTGGACCTTATGGTCCCATGTCATATGTATACTGATATCTGAATTTCCCTAACCATTCTTTACATAATGCTCCAGTCATAACGTAAAAAAAAAATAAAAAATCATAGGCTGTATAAGATAAGATAAGATAATCCTTTAATAGTCCCACCATGGGGAAAGTTCATAGTGTTGCAGCAGCATAGTAATACAGATACAGGATAATAAACAGTAAATATGTTACAGAAGAGAAAAAAAAATACTAGGAATCCATAGCAGCTAAGGAAGAAAAAGAAAGGAAGAATTCAGAGTCATTTAATTCTCGGTGCGGAGTGGTCTCGCTTGGTCAGATGTAGATTATGTAACCTGACCGCGTTTGGGAGGAAGGACCTCCAATAGCGCTCCTTCTGACACTTGGGGTGCAGCAGTGCAGGTAGTCTAGTATCCAGTTGGACAGGTGTAACTTATATTTTAAATTAGGCTCAAATGCTAAATCTGTAATGGGGCCCCCACTTACCAAGTGCTATGTGTGATACCAGTGTCCTTCCATACTGTACATAGGTTCTTGAAGTCCCAAACACTCCAGGGCCCCCAATGACACAGTCGTGTGTGGGCAAGGTGCTTTCGGTAGTTTACCAACCCCAGAACAAGATAATGATGATACAATGCTCTTTATGCGCCAAAACGTGTTGGCCATAGTTTCTATGTATGTCTAATAGCATGCATACCTAAGTTTTATTCTTCTGGTATTTTGTTTTGTGTCTTCTGTATTCATTAGAATTTTCTGCTATTGCAGTGTCCCAGAACAAGATGTTAATGTTCTGTTTAAAAAGTCATTTTGTCACCATTTTATCTCTTAGATTGTCAGGTGGTAATCTCTAATGCCAGCCATTCTATTTGTGTGCTGTATATTGTATTGCATTGCATTACTTAGCATACAGTTAGCATTGTCTGCAGCAGTGTAGGTTAACTAGCTTTGCACCTTGTTTTATCTTTGCAAACCCACATGTTTTGCAAACCCCACATGTTTTAGCATTTTGCAACTTCAGTCACATGTTTTGCTCTCAGCCTATAGAAGCACAAGCTGCTTCTAGGGCAAGCTGAGACTTGTCCCCAGTCTAGCCCGTTCACAGAGAGAGGACTGGAGAAGAGGGCTACATACAGCTACCAGTCCATCCCAACTACTGAATTTCTGCCAGCCCACACCTGGGAGGTCATCTAAAAGTCTATTCCTGTTCTATTGGCCTAAGTCAGAGGAGTTACCTGTTGGATAAAGAAGTCCTCTGCCTGGATCTGCGCTTCTCATGGGTCCCCCAGCTGGATCCAACCTAAGCGGCTTCCACGTCGTTGATTCACCGCTTTAGCACCCTGCTATAGGGCATTGCTCTAGCACCTATTCTGGAAGTACTCTCTTGCATCACATTGCACAGTAATAGCCAAGCTGTGACACATCTCCCAAGGTAGAGCTAAAACTGCACTGGACTGTATATCTATTAACTATTCCCTACCCCAAATCTGTATACCTGCTATTGCAGAGGATATGGGACTGTGACTGAAGTGCTGCAATTACATGTGATAAATGTAAAAGCTATACTGCTATTTGCTACTAAAGAGACTGTGATATCTGTGCATTGCATGCACAAGTGATTTTTCAAGTAAAGTTCTTCAAAACCGTTGTTACTGGACTCTTTGTCACAGAAGTCATTCCAGCCTGTACACTGTAGAAAAGTAACAGCTAAAGTGAGAGGAAAGGTACATGTATGTGACAGGGGAACAGGGTTGTATACCACTCAGGCCTGTGACACAACCGTGACTACTACCCCCATCAGCCCTTGACTACCACCACCATCGTGCACCCCCTTGGTCACTACACTATTTTCTGCTCTGGACCTTAAAGGGATTCTACCACTAAAGCAACATTTTTTCTAATTACCACGTCGGAATAGCCTTAAGAAAGGCTATTCGTCTCTTACCTTTAGACGTGGTCTCCGTGGCGCCGTTCCTTAGAAATACTGGTTTTAACCAGTATGCAAATGAGTTCTCCGCAGCAATGAGGGTGGGCCCCAGCGCTCAATCGGCGATGGGAGCGTCCCCACTGCTGCCGAGAGCTCACTACAGCGCTGCCTCCATCTTCAGCTGCAACGCCGCTTTAGTGGTAGAATCCCTTTAAGTGGTATGACTATGAAAACAGGCCCGTGATCTTGTATATCAACATGTACCGTTGCCAGTACAAGAAGATGACTAACTGCTAGGCAACGGGATTTTCTGATATAAAATATGTTGACAAGAAATCAATGATGATCAATGGTATATGTGTCTTTTATTTTATTATCAATAGCAATGAGATTCTTTGAGTGAATGTAGGGTATTAAGAGCATCAGTACATGGAAGAAATATGTATACATGGAGGTGAATTGAGGTGAACTGTGGTATAGTACCAAACAATTAAGGGGAGTCTGTGAGGTCCAAGTTACCTCTCAAACCAAATGTCATGTATTGGCCTGACACTTGTATTGCTGGCTACAAACCAATTAAACAATGCAGAGAAAATCATCCTCTTCTGGATCTGCAAATCAACCTGTAAGTGCACTGGGGGCAGGTCCGATTTTCCAGAATTGCTTAAATACACTTGCAAAGGCTCCAGCTCTTCTCTGGTATCGATGCCCAATGGTTCAACATGATTGGGATTTTTAGTCTCTTTCTGCATCACAATTGTCTGTATGTAGATCTAGTCAATGCACCTGACTGATTTGCAGATCCAGGAAAAAAAAAAAAAAAAAAAAAGATCTCTACACTGTTTCATTAAATATGGCAACTCAATGGTGGCTGGCCTCAATAATTACATAGTGATTTTTCCATAGACTGCAATACAATTGTATTGCAGTCTATGGTACAAAGGATCAAATGATCACAGGTTCAAGCCGCTAGGGGATAAAAAAAAACAAAAAAAACCCCAGAAAAGTTTAACCTCTTAAGCCACATCAATTTTTTGATTTGCATTTTGTTTTTTCCCTTTCTACTTTTCAAAAGCTATAACTTTTTTAATTTTCTGTTCACAGAATCATATAGGGGCTTAGTTTTTGAGTGACAAATTGTACTTCATAGTGGTACCATTTATATTTCTACATATGGTACTGAGAAGCTAGAAACATTTTTAGAATGGAGTGTAATTGGGAAAAAAACCACAATTGCACAATTTTCTTACAGACTTCATTTTTTCGGTGTTCATTGTGCTGTAAAAAAGATAAGTTACCTATATTCTGTGGGTAAGATCATGGCAACACCAAATTTATATAGCTTTTGTTTTAACAAAAATTACAAAAATTCAAAACCAAAAAATTTAAAACTTTCTTTCCGTCTCCACATTGTGACAGCCATAACTTTTCTATATTTCCATGTATGTTGCTGTATTGTTTTTATTAACATTTTGCCAATTGTTTATAGTTCTGCCCTTTTCAGACATTTATGTTAATTGTTATTGGTTATTTTTATGTGTAACCTAGGCAAAGGGCGGGGGATTTCAACTTTTTTTTATATACTTTTTGAAACTTTTATTTATTTGTTTGATCTTTTATGAAATATAATAGCATTATGAGATACACTGTGTTCCACAAAAAATAAGCCCTAATATGGCTTTGTGAATGGAAAAATAAAAAAGTTAAGCTTGGTTCACATCTGGGTTCGGTATTCTGTTCAGAGAGTCTGCATGGGGACCACCCATATGGAATACCAAACGCATTGACAAGCAGTGAGCTTATGAAAGCACATGGACCTCATAGACTATAATGGGGTCCATGTGTTTTCCGCACGGAACATGCGGAGAGAAAAGTACTTCATGAACTACTTTTCTCTCCACATAGCTCAGAGTCTATGGGGTCAGTATGCTTTCATAAGCTCAACACTTGTCAATGCGTTCGGTATTCCGTTCTGGGGTCTCCATGCGGATTCCCCAAATGGAATACCGAACGCAGATGTGAACTAGGCCTTATGGCTTTTGAAAGCAATAAAAAATAAAAATACAAAGTTAAAGCCTCTTATACAACACTCTTGTTGGATTGGGAGTCATTTTAGACCTGACAGATACGTTTTAAATCTATATATTTTCATGAAACCGTATCATGATCTGCTGTTCACAGACGTCAAATGCCAAAAATATGTACATGCGTGGAGTATTTGTTAATTTTAGTATTAAATTTTTATTCTCTGGCCCATACAAAGCCACATGATGCCAATTGTAGTAAAGGTGATATTACTGGTTGCTGTATTTGGGGGATATTCAGATCATTCTGGTCCTCAGATGTGTCGTGTAACAGACAATCAGTCTCAGAAAAAACAGGATAACTTACAAGTACAGACTCCAGTAAGAAGAACATCTTTCTACGATTTACACTTTTTCTAAAGGGCCAGAGAAAAAACATTTTGTGTGGGCGCTCTACTTCATGTTGTATTAGAAATAATATACAATAACCGAAGAGAAAATCAACGAGGTTCTGAGCGGTTCTGACAGGTGAAATATAAAACATAAAACATGCTATATTTGGATGAACCAGACACAGAGATATCAATCTATAAGTCTCCATTATGAATATAGGGATTATTTATTGCAATTATTCTCAAATGACAGTGTGTTTCAGGGCAATATCGACTCCCTTTCCCCAGATGTAAGGAAACAGATAAAATAAATAATACCGTATATAACAATTATTGTATTAAATGCTATCAGGCAGGGTAAGTTTTTAAAGTTAGCACTACATGGATATGGCGTTGCGTTTTGCAATGTATTCTGTTAAATGTCACAAGTAACTAAATTGTACTGAATGCTGAGATTTCCCAATTCTTCCAAATCTTTTGCTTTCAGAATCTTTAAATAATAGATGTTCATTAAGTATGTTATTTTAATTAAAAGGAATGGATGTCATATTACTCCTGGACTAAAAATATCCAAGATGAAATTAATAAAATACTCCAGGCCATATTTTACAGGGCGGACTTGGGATAATTATTTTAAATTACATTTGAATGTTATTGGAATCTATCTAGTTACTTCAAAAGTTCGGTGTCTAATGGTTAAAATATGGTGTTCTCGGTTCCATGAATAAAGAAACCTGAAGTGAAATTTAGTTTGGCTATTCCTGGGATTTTGAAGATATGGTGGTAGAATATAGTCAGTAAACAGATGTGTTAGGAAATAACATTTTTCCCCAATAAGAGCAGTGTTAGTCAGTGTAGAGCCTACAGTCCAGAAGTGTCTTAGGTTAAGGCCCCACATAGAGGACCCCAGCGAAAAAGCTGTGAAGGAAAACTATGGCGGAAATGCATCACGTTTTTTCCCACAGCGTTTTTGACAGCACTTTTCTGTTTCAATTATATTCATAGGGAAACCACCAGCAAGTGCATCAGTATAATTGACATGCTGTGATTTCTAAAAAACAGTGGTTTTGGAAATTGCAGCATTTCCACTGTGGGTATTTAGACCACGTGGGGCGCCAAGCCTTATAATGTTAAAAACTGAAGATTGTCTCACAGGCAGAGGCGTAACTACCAGGGTAGCCGCGGTAGCAGCTGCCACTGGGCCCGGGACATTAGGTGCCAGGATCGGTAAGTGATGCCGCAGGCCCCACTTATATTATTATACTCGGGGAGGTCTCTTCAACCCCTCCCCCCCTTCCCGAGAATAATGATCGGAGGTCCAGGAGAGGTGAGGGAGCGTATAAAAACACTGCTACTTACCACTCCGGGCAGGCTTCAGACCTACTTCAGTGATGTCTTTGACATCACATGACCAGGGCCTGCTTCCTTGTGCGTCGCCATGCAGGCTCCCGGGTCACATGGGGAGTGCTGCGGAGCCAGGGATAGGTAAGTAATAGCATTTTTTATGTTTGTATCCCCCCTTGGGTCTCCAATACTCTGGGGTCCATTAATTACGCCACTGATCACAGGGCATTAACCATCAGTAAGTCATCCACTGGCTACATGGAGTTAGAGTGTTCCTAGAATTACATATTGTATACCTTTTGCTGTTCCAAGCAGTATGTTCTCATTTAAAGCAGTTGTCCATTAACCAACACTTATCAACCAATCCAAAGTAGTTTCTACCACTGGCTGGGATTCCCACTCATCATGAGATCCTCAATAACCCATGGACGGCATTTATATAGAGTGATGGTCACACATATATGCTGTAATAGTAGAAGTAGTAGTAAAAAAAATCCTGTATGACAACCATGAACTAATAAGGGAGTGAGTACAAGGCTTACAATCTACAAGGGATGGAGGAAGGAGTTCTTCTCAGACACTCTAAAGAGCTGTTGGATTTTTGAGTAAGACAACACAGTGTCAAAAGACAGAACCATCATTTGATAAAATAGCAAAATATTTATTGAAAATCCATGATAAAATAAAAAAAATGACAAAACATGATGACTTATAATTAGGAAAAAAGGGAGGGGGAAAACCAATGCTACCCACAATACAATACACATGGAAAGATCTAAACAATCAATATGATAATAAAATAGGCATGATAGGAAAAATATGATAAGTCACTACTCAAAATAAATAAAATGGACTAAGCCATAATAGTGTTAATAAATAAGTATGTAGTCTGACAAGAGATATATGGCCATGCTGAACTTAGAACATAACATCAAGTAACTGCCACTTTATCCACATAGGTGCAATGATAATGTGGGTATAACCATGTGACAACGCGCCCTGACGCGCGTTTCGCCATACTGGCTTCGTCAGGGGGTCAATTTGTGAGTATGACAATATTAATTATTGTCATCTGAGTATCATGGAGCAGGACCTCACTTTAATGTGGCAAAATGGAGAGTAGTTTGACTACAAGCCATGTTAATATTAAGCAAATTGATTGTAGGATCAAAGAGTAGGTAATGTTGGAAGAAGAGAGTGACAAGTTTCTTGTCCATTAGAGATAGATATGTAACAAAGAGTAAGTGTTGGTCTGGTCGAAAGTGCTACTGTTCGGAGGAGACTAAAATTGGAAACAAAAGCAAATTTCTGTATAGTATACACAAATCACCTGCAAAAGGAAAATGAATTTTGGATTTGTCATAGTGAATTATTAAAAGTCTGTCCATCTGTACTTACAACCAATTTTAGTAGCATTCAGTCTAAAGTTAAATAAAAGGTAAAAAAAATAAATAACAGGAGCTTGTTTCAGCTTCCTATTAGCTTTACTGCAGGCACTGAGCTAGTAACCAAGAGAAATAAACATTATACTGTACTTCTGCTTTCTGAACAGAATACAAAGGACAACATCTGATCATATTCAGTGGAGGAAATGACTACCTTACCGTGTACCTTAATACAGCGTACAATAAACACAGTCGCACGGGGATTGTTTGTATCCAATTCTCTATGTGCCAACTACAAATGATTCTGGCACAGAACCAAAATAACCCTCATGGGACACAGACATTATTATTTCTTGTGTTTTCATTTTTTACTACCTGCATTCCAAAAACCATAAGTTTTTTCCATTTATGCAGTCATATGAGGGCTTGATTTTTGCAACACAAGCTGTACTTCAAAATGGTACATATATTATTCTGCACAATGTACTGGGAAGCTGGAAAAAAATTCAGAATGAAGTGGAATTGGAAAAAATGCAGTAGAGCCATTTTTTTAGGTGTTTAGTTCTTATGGCTTCACTTGTGTGGTGAAAATGACTTTAGCTTTATTCTCTGGGGTGGTACGATCATGGTGACACCACATTTAAATCAGGGCCCCATGTAGCGTAAATACCGTGATGTGGCCGCAGCGGAAACGCTGTGGGGAAAAACATGGCGTTTTACAGTCTCTGAAAAGTGGATGGCGAATCCCATCCACACATTGTGAAAAAATATGTGCAATGGATATGCTGCGAATTCCTAAACTGTTGCCGGGTTTGGGGTTGAACTAAAAAAATCACAAAGGCATAAAAAATAATATGTAAAAAGATTGTAATCCCAAATTATATTATATAAACAACTGTCAACTTTGACTGAAAGAGGAGAGGGGTAGTAATACTTTGGGTAGTACTAATATTTTAGTACTGCCTATTATTGTTATTGTCACAACTTATGGTACTATTTCCTCTCCATGGGTCTCTTGTGAGGCAAAGCTGTATCAGACTATTATAGCAGTAGTTTATATAAAACTATTTCAGTGGTACCTCCCTGCATTTATTTCACATTGTTTCTATTCTCAACGTGAATGGATAAATGCAGGGAAGAACACTGAAAACTGCTTCTTCACTGTATACTGTATTTTCACTTACCAGCTTACACCAGTGTTTGGGTTTCTGTTGTTTGGGTCTGCATGGGGACCTGAAAGACGAAGACCCTATCTGCTTAAAAAGCAGTTACACACAGGAACCCATGCGTGTAGAAGGTGGGCATGAGCCTTTGGTGGTAAAAGTATAATAAGTGTGGATAACCCATTTATGTGTTGTGGTAAGTGGTACTTAGGTGATATATCATGTGCCATGCTTAATATTGGGTATTTGCTTGAACAAATGGGGATAACTGGAATAGATTTGTCTTAAGAAAGGTAACTAAAGGCTGACTTACAAATAAAAACACTGTAGGGACCATGTGAAAGAAGTATCTTCATGCTCTCAGCAAAAATTACTCAATATTCAATAGATGTGTGTCATACTCACTGATGAAGATTGATGCAGACAGATACATTTAGGCAAAATCATAAATCCCATACAAAATAACACAATCAATCGGACCTGCAGACTGCAAATCTATTATCCAGCATCAGCCACTGTGAAAACCTGGTGCATTTTAAGACTGCTCTAAGTTAGCACTGTCTAGCAAATATATATTTAATATTTGCACTTTTTCAAAGTGAGCAGAAAATAAAAAAAACACCTGCTCAAATGTGTCAAGATATAGACAGGTATAACAAAAAATAAGCAGAAGCACACATCATCTAAGATTAAGGAATCTCACAGTACAACTGGTGAAATTGCTGCCGCAGAGTTAAGACACTGGAACATGAAAAATAAGAACACATTTGAGCTTTTACCAGGAGGTCCAATGCGACTGTAAAAGGTCACTGAGAATCCTGTCAATCAAGTAAGAGCTGTGCTAGCTCATGGCAGTATAATCAAATAATGAACATGTCTTTGCAAACTGAAAAGGTGCCACATACAGATGATTTGGGGAAAAAGCAGTTTTAGTTTTTCTAGATATTTTCGCATAAGCCATCGATGTGATATCAAAAGACATGACATTGATTTTTAGTAGGGAAAAGGGTAATGTAGCTAGTTTAGGATATTTATTTGTCAACTATCAGCAATACTGTATGTGCAAGCCAGGGGCAGAGAGGCACAAAGCATGGTGTTTTAGGGAAACCCCCTTTTGGTTTGGCATACCATTGCACATATATAATTTTGAGTTTTATGACCATTTCACAGCTATGTCTGCATGTTCCCCAAAGTTGTACAAATCAAATCAAATCAAACAGGCTTTATTGGCACATCCAAATAGATATTTGGCATTGCCAAAGCTGGTAAAGTGCGGGGGGGGGGGGGGCTTGGGGGAGTTGGAGTCGGGGGGGGAGTAGTGGGTATGGGGGGGAAGTGGTTGATTTGGGGTATAATAGTCCGTGGAGTCTCATCTTCCTCTTAGTTGGTGGCCGCTATATGGGGAGGTGGGATGGGGTGGGTGGTTTGATAGTCCGTGCGTCTCATCTTCCTCTTGTTTGGTAACAGCTGGACACATATTGGTCAGCGATCTCCACAGTGGCCTCTTCTTCTCCCAGTAGGATGTAGAGTTTCCTCTTCTCGTCTGCAGATATGAAGTCTGGGATATGGGCAGAGAGTCTTTGGTAGTAGACGGCCCTCACAGCTGAGTATTTGGTGCAGTGTAGCAGGAAGTGGGCCTCGTCTTCTAGGGCCCCCTGGTCACAGTGCTGGCACAGTCTGTTCTCCCGTGGCTTGTATGTCTGCTTTCATCACCCCGTTTCGATCTCCAGGTTGTGGTCGCTAAGTCTGTACCGGCTCAGGGTCTGTCTGTGTTTGGGGTGGCGTATTCTCTCCAGGTAGGTGGCCATGGTGTAGTCTCTTTGCAATGACTGGTACACGGTGAGTTTCTTAGTTATTTATTGCGCTTTTCCATTCCTCGATGTACCGCTCTTTGTCTCTCTCTATTAATCAGCAGTGATTCCCAAAGGTAGTCAAAATGATCCTGCAACAGTAATGACAGTAATGCCCCTTTCAATAAAACTGTCTCAACCATTCCTTAGCATAGTCTCAAAGCAATTCTAGTGCATCACCTACTAACTATGAAGTGTTGTGTCTTCCATTGATCTACAAAGAGAATATATGTACCTGGAGAGTAAGGCCAAGGCACCATGTGATCTGCTCAAAGGGGACCTCTTACCAGGTTTGGCACTCCTAGCAGCAGCATGACCTTATTCTGCTGAGCTTTAGAGCCCAGAATTTGGTAATCTTTATTCCTCTCTGTCACTGTAGTAATGAGTTTTATTAGTTTCAATTGCCTGAGACAAGTCACAGACTCATTTCTGGCAACTCCTGGCATATATACAATGTGTGAGAGAAGCTGAGAACAGTACCATGCACTTCATTGCATATGCTGAGGACACTTTTAATGGAAATGGACAATTTTATTTTATAAAATTGCCATACTTGTTTGTAATAGAACTCTATAGAAACCTATACATAGGAAATACATATTTCCCCAGTTCTTGCATTCATTTGCATAATATTTGGCTGTACAGTGTCCTCCTACAAGGCCACTGCTAAGGACTTTTGTTGACTTAATCAAAGTATTATGTGTTTTATACTGATGGTTAATGTTTTAATACGGTTTTCACTATTTACAACAGGTCATTTACACTTTCCAGTTTTATAGAGGGTCTGAGAGAATGAATTTGCCATTCTTACGCTGCTGTGTGAACAGGAATGACATATCCTCTGCATTTCCTGGAATGTGGGAGATGCCCCAATAACTTCCATTTCACCTCAGATAATTGAGAGCTAGAAAGGAAAAATGTAGCTTGCGATTTCAGCTTTGTAGGTTAGCTAGCGGCAGATAGGGATCACATGCAGTCTCATGTAACCAGATCCTAAACTTGCATGACTAAAACTTTATAACTAGAGATGAGCGAACACTAAAATGTTCGGGGTTCGAAATCCAATTCGAACAGCCGCACACTGTTCGACTATTCCTTGACCTGTGCCTATTTCAACGGCTATTCTTCTCTTGTGTCTTTATTCACACACAACCTCAAGAGCAAACCAAAATAATATAACACGGGTGACAAGTAGCAGAGAGGTCCTCGGTGGAATTCAACACCATTACTTCACTGCAAAACCCTTATCAATGTGTCAGCCTAGGTCCTACGGTATGAACAGATATGGCGCCAAAAGCTGGTGTGTTCAGCAAGACTGCTATCTTGGGCCACCTCACACCCACACCATCACCATACTGATAGCCCCTGAGCCACTGTAACTGATTTTGTTTTCCTTTTTTGGGGGGGAACTACTTCTTTCCATAAATGTTTTTGTTAGTTTCAAGGCACTGAAGCCCTTTATGGTTCTAAAAATTCTTTGATAACAGTATTTTAGTGTTTTGGAATAAAGGCCAGTTTTATTTTTTCTTTGACTGTTGATTGATCTATGTAAGTAAATTATTTTCTAAGTTTTAAAAAGTTTAATTAAATAGTTGTGAAACATTCACATTCTGTAAGATTAAAGGGGATTTATCATCTTTCTGTTTCTGCAGCTTTGCCTGTCATCTCTTCTTCTCACCTTCTATATTCTTCCACAAGCTGGGGGTATCACAATATAGACTTTGCCTTTGCTATGAGAGATTATTTATTATGATTACTAGAAACATAATATAAAAGCAGGTCAAATAATATGCACAGTAAATGTATATTACATTACACAGGTTTGTACAGAATACTTACCATGCTTCTAGAGAACTCTCAGTATTATCTTTGTGTTTACATAGATAGATAACAGACACAGCTACCAAAGTCTTTATCAGCAAACTGCAGTTATCTGACCTGTTTGTCCTGCAGGCAGAGCACTCATTCCCCCCCCCTTCCCCCCCAGAGAGCACTGACTCATGTCCCTAATTTATTAAAAAGCATGTGTCTTTTAACTTCATCAAGGCACATCAAGGCACAGGGAATCAAGGCTAGAATAGGATATGCCAGTCTTGATGAATTCTCCCATTGCTCTTCCTTTTATTTAAATCTGTAGCTAATATCTTTTAATTTTGTAGGCCTCTTTTAGGCAAAGATCATCAGAATTTGGAAATAAAAAATTTATTTTTTAAATTTTTTTCATGTTGGATTTTAAGTAATCGATCAATAATAAATAACTATAAGGCCAAGGCCCCAGAGTACAATTAAAAAGCGCTGCAGTGAAAACGCAATGCATTTTTTTCTGCAGCATCTTTCATTGAGTTTTTGCTTTGTGGGATTTTTTTGGGGTTTTTTGCTGATTTTTTTTTTTTAATCCACTGTTCAATATATAGAGAAAACTCTTGTGGTTCCATAACTAAAGTTAAGATGCAGTGATTTTCAAAAACACAAACATTTTTCAACATGCAACTTTTCCGCAATGTGTGAATGAAATTAACCAGAAATTAAAGGGATTCTACCATTAAAGCAACTTTTTTTTACTAATTACCACGTCGGAATAGCCTTAAGAAAGACTATTCATCTCCTACCTTTAGATGTGGTCTCCGTCGCGCCGCTCCTTAGAAATACCGGTACGCTAATGAGGTCTCGGCAGCAATGGGGGCGTCCTTCTTCTTCATCTGCCTCCTCCCCTTGTCTGTTGTCTTCTTTCTTCATAATGTATGACGCCTGCGCAGTCGGCGGCCGGCGGTCATATTTCCAAGGCTGCAATTGCGTGCCTGGATAGTTCACTCGCGCCTTGGAGGGCTGTTCGGACCTTACTGAGCAAGCGCAGTACACTCTGTTAGGCGAAGATGTGAGGAACGTACTGCGCATGCGCGCAATTGCAGCCTTGGAAACATGGCCGCCGACTGCGCAGGCATCAGACATGATGAAGAATGAAGACGACAGACAAGGGGAGGAGGCAGATGAAGAAGAAGGACGCCCCCATTGCTGCCGAGATCTCATTAGCATACCGGTAAGTACCAGTATTTCTAAGGAACGGCGCGACGGAGACCACATCTAAAGGTAGGAGACAAATAACCTTTCTTAAGGCTATTCCGTCTTGGTAATTAGAAAAAAAGTTGCTTTAATGGGGGTCTTAGCTTCAAGATGATTCTCTAAATCTCTCATGCATAGTGATGCCATGCCATATATGTGTATATAGTATAACATATGATTTAGCTACAGTGAAAGAAGATCCCTATTAAGTTTTACATGGGTCTCTATACACAGATACATGCAGAGAATGGGCAGATTATATTTTCTCTGCATACGCTGAGCCCTTTGTATACAGGAAATCCATGTTACATTGTTACACTAGATTCACACTAGCGTTCGGCTCTCTGTCATCCGGGTATGCATTTGGACGTTTACCCGGTCACCCCATAGACTATAATAGGGTCTTCTGGGTGTCCGACGATTTTAGACAGAATCTGCGGACTCCAATGCAGATGTGATCCTAGCCTTAATGAGGTTGTGCGGTTCCCTAGCAACAGGCTGAATGTAGAAGATGTACAAGAGCATTTGTAAATTAAATGTCATCTCATTAGAGTGTCGTTTTACGTGGAGCAGGCAGAAAGGGGTTAAAGGGGTTATTCTTTTTATGCAGATGAAGCTAATTAAACTGATGTTACAATAATAATAATAATATGCTTTGTGTTTCTGATTATTACTATTTTCAGGATACTAGTTAATTGTTAATGAATGGGAAATTATCATAATAATTCTACTATACAGAGTATTTTATAATACCTAAAATAAGAGCTTGTATGTCCAGCAGACACACTGTTCATTTCAAGAAATATAACCGCTTTACTAAGATTAGTTATGTTATTGTTTGTCCAAAATACTCCGCCCCAGGGTGAAAATAATAGATAAAATATAACCTTTATTGATACTCTTAAAACCCCTGAAAGACATCATCTGCCACTGTATTATCTATACAAGTCTATACATAACATAAAGGCAGTCCCATCAAATATAGGGGATCTGCAAATACAAATAAGCTGGACTGTTACTTGGAAAGTACCACCCGAGCATACAACTCTATACCACTTTGTGCTTTCCAAGTAACAGTCCAGCCTATCTATAACTGCAGATCCCCCATATTTGATGGGACTGCTTTTATGTTATTTAGAGACTTGTATAGATAATACAGTGACGGTTGACGCCTTTCAGAAATTATAAGAGTATCAATAAAGGTTATATTTTATTTATTATTTTCACCCTGGGGCTGAGTATTATGGATATAATTTGAGTAGTTGGTTACCCTTCACCGTCTGTGATATACTAGTTATGTTATTGTCTTGTAAAATCTTGTTGTTTTTTTTTTTTTTATTAAGCAGCAATTTAATAATTATCACATTGTGTTATTTGTCAAGATAAGATAAGATAAGATAATCCTTTAATAGTCCCACAGTATGTTACAGCAGCATAGTAGTATAGATACAGGATAATAAAACAGTAACATATTACGGAAGTAGACACACATATGCTGAGAAAAGAAGATATACCAGGAGTCCATAGCAGCTAAGGAAGAGAAGAAAGAAGGAAGACTTCAGGATCATTTAGTTCTCTGTGCAGAGTGATCTTCACTTGGTCTGATGTAGATTATATAACCTGATCGCAGTTGGGAGGAAGGACCTCTGATAGCATTCGGTCACTTACAGTCAAGGTCTCATACATGGGGTGGGATTTATTCTCCCGAATGGAGCTCACCTCGGACAGTATCCTTCTGTCACCCACCACCTGTACTGGGTCCAGGGGGCTCCCCAGAGGCCCTTCTGATCAGTCTGTAAAGCTTGCAGTGTTAATTCTCCAAAAATTATCAAAAGGTTGTAACTACAACATTTGATGAAAGATGCCACAAACCTGTCAATGTATCCAGCGTCATACAAAAAATGTCTTTTATAAATCAAATTATTATTACAGAAGGCTGATATTAAATACATTTTCCCCTTCTGACACCAGAAAGTCAGGGAATATGTTCAGTGTGGTATAGAGGTATAATCCCAAAGCAATATTCTGATTATTCTTAGTCTGCACATAGACATCAAAAAGGCAACTAGAAGTGTTATAAGAAGAACATTTAGCCTAGGGCTCCTCAGTGACATGGCATTTCTCATGGAGTTGCTTATTACAGTCGGATAAACTATTGTAAGAACATTTAATTTTGACCATTAATTCACGTCAGTGATCAGGTGACAATCGAGCAAATGTTCATTAGTCAGCTGATAACATTTTTTATGAAGGCACAAAAATGATTTTTGTTCAGCACATTTTTCTATGTAAAGTGTATGCTAGTAGGGAGGTTTAAGCTTCCATCACACATCTGTAGTTTTGATCCACAATGGCGGATCCACAGTTGTGGATGAAAGTACAGACACCATGGATTTCTATAGGCCCGGACATACAACAGTATTTTTTTAAAGCCATGTGTCCATGCCATATACAAGTACTTCAAATTTTGAAGTATGTTCTATTTTTGTCCATATTTGCACTACATACAAATGTAGACGATCATACAAGTCTTTTTGCGGATCCGCGATTATGGATGACAGACATGTTTTTTTGTGGATCAGTGTTTGCAGACAGTAAAAACCAGTATGTTCATGTGAAGGAGGCTTTGTGTTCTTAAAGGGGTATTCTGCTAATATGAAATTATCCCCTATTTACTGGATATGGGACAACTGTTTGATCGATGAGCGTTCAACCACTGGGACCTCCACCAATCACAAGAGCAGGGGTTCCATTCCGCCATATGTGGAGCAGCAGGTTGAGCATGCAAGCTGTCACTCATTTATTATTCATGGCACTATAGGACATGGCCGGGGCTATCTCCAGCAGTCAATGGAGTGGTTGCACTACCAGCCATTCCCTTACCCATACCGGGGTACCAGGGACCATTTCTTAAGAGTGGATGGGGGACAACTTCAAATTACCATAATAATAATAATAATCATAATAATAATAATTAATGCCATATTATGTATTTTCTCTTACAAATCTTGTATGCATTTTATGAGCTAGCATTTGTTCTTATATTGTACCTTGTTATATTTAGGCATTTAATGTGTTTACCTTGGATGAACTTGATAAGGTGCTGATGAAGTCATTAAAAAACAAGATTTCGTCTTGTGAATACAACCTTCACGAACTTACCCAGCACAGAATAAGTGAGTAATGTATCCATGTCTTATTGATTTGTTTGGATAGACTTCATTATTTTATAAAATTCTCCTCCTTTTTGCAACCAACATCTAGGACATGTTCCCTCAGCCAATGTCCCCTCTGACTCTCCTATATGGCATGTGACTGCTGAGGCCAGTGAATGGCTGCTGCCATGTTGTGCTGTATATAGGTATAACACTGCTACACCTAGCAGGAGGACCAGACACTGGTGCTGGGTAGAAAACAGGTAACTATTAGAGATGAATGAACAGCGTCTATTCGATTCCAATCGAATACCACGAGGCAAACGCAGTAAAAATTTGTTTCCCCTCCCACCTTTTCTGGTGCTTTTTTTTACACCAATAACTGTGCAGGGGAGGTGGGACAGGAAATACGACAATGGAGGCATCGAAAAAAATCGGAAAAAGTAATTGGCTGGGTAAATCAGGTGACCTCCACTTTATACGAATAGTGGATTTCAGATTCAGCTCATATGAGACTGTGAACTAGACAGGGATAGATGCACTGGCAGGGTTAGCTAGGAATTAGCTTTATTTAGGTAGGAATCTTACTCAAACAGCTCTTTGGGGCTCTATATACCTTTCTTGCCAGCCCGAGATACATGCAAGAGTACAGTCAATGCATTCCTATATGAAACGGTCAGTTCCCGCATACCGCAAGCTGCCAACAGTCCCGACTAGCATATGGTGTGCTGTACACAATGTGTTTGCATTGAACTTACTCTCGCATTTAGCTCTGGCTGGCAAGGTCTCATCACTTTCAAACTTCACCTACAAGCACATCTTGTGGTAGCCCATTATATGCTAGTCGGGATCCCTGGCAGCTTGCGTTATGCGGGAGCTGCCTTTTTCTCATAGGAATGCATTGACCAGCGTTGATTGGCCAAATGCCATACAGTGTACAGCATTGGCCAATCAACACTGGTTCTGCCGGAGGCTTGTCTGTGAGGAGGCGGAGTCTAAGATCGGTCCACAGCAGTCTCCATTGTGGTCCGATCTCAGGTGTAGCCGAGTTGAGCGCATAGCTCTACTACATCTCAAATGTAGCAGAGTTGAGCGCATGGCTCTGCTACCTCTCAGGTATAGCAAAGTTGAGCACACAGCTCTGCTACATCTCAGGTATAACAGAGTTGAGCTCACAGCTCTACTACATGTCAGATGTAGCAGAGTTGAGCACACGGCTCCACTACATCTCAGGTATAGCAGAGTTGAGCGCATGGCTCTGCTACATCTGAGGTATGGCAGAGTTGAGTGCACAACTCTTCTACATCTCACCTGAGATCGGACCACAATGGAGACTGCTGTGGACCAATCTTAGACTCTGCCTCCTCCAGCAGAACCAGCGTTGATTGGTTAAATGCTGTACACTGTATGGCATTCAGCCAATCAATGCTGGTCAATGTATTCCTATGAGAAAAAGTCAGCTCCCGCTGTGCGCTCACCTCTGCTATACCTGAGATGTAGCAGAGCTGTGCAATCAACTCTGCTACACCTGAGATCGGACCACAATGGAGACTGCTGTGGACTGATCTTAGACTCCACCTCCTCCGGCAGAACCAGCGTTGATTGGCCGAATGCTGTACACTGTATAGCATTCAGCCAATCAACGCTGGTCAATGCATTCCTATGGGAAAAAGTCAGCTCTTACATTATTAGTGGCGTAATACAGTGATTTGGGCATGTTAGATGCCCCCAAGCATGCTTCCCCTGCTGTCTCAGTTGCATTCCAGAGGTGTTGTCATCATTTCCTGGGGTGTCATAGTGGACTTGGTGACCCTCCTGAGTTGAATAGTGGTTTTCCCTTAAACGAAGCATTTTTCCTCATAGACTATAATGGGGTTTGATATTCATTCGAATAGTCGAATGTTGAGGGGCTATTCAAAACGAATATTGAATATTTCACTGTTCGCTCATCTCTAGTAATTATCACTTCTTTTTTGTTTTACAACAGTCCCTTAGTGTTTGGCAGATTATTGAAGTACTTGGGCAACTACTTTAATTTAAAATGTCATTATACTTATAGGAAGTCTACCACCCTCTAAGGCCTGATTCACATCTACGTTCAGTATTCCATTTGCGGAATCTGCTTGGGGACCCCCAGAATGGAATACCAAATGCATTAAGAAGTGGTGAGCAATGAAAGCACACGGAACCCATAGATTATCATGGGGTCCATGTGTTTTCTGCGCGATGTCTATATAAATCATGCCGAGAGAAAAGTGCTTCAAGAACTACTTTCCTCTCCGCATGATTTGTGCGGAAAACACATGGACCCCACACATGCTTCCATTGCTCAACGGTTTTTAATGAGTTTGGTATTCCATTTGGGGGGGGGGGGGGGGGGTCCCCAAGCGTAATAACGAACGCAGATGTGAACAAGGCATCAGTGTATTCAGCTATAAGCACTGTGTTACAAGGTACATTACTGTGCTAAACAACATACCTCTGTTATATATGTCACTTTTGTAGATTTAAAGAAAAAAAGCTTTGAAGTGAGATGTAGATAAGAGAGTTGTACTCTGAGGGCACTCTAGTAGGAGGGTGATGTCACAGAGGGGGGATAATCAACTCCTATGGGATAGCACAAGCAAAAGATGGTAGTTTGAGAGTAAAGCTTATTGCTCCATGAGATGAATGTCCCCCCCCCCCGTGCACCAACTGCCTCATTTGCATAGCACGTAAAAGTTGTTTTTCTTCAAATCCACAAAAGTGAAATGAATAATATAGGTATGCTGTTTATCATTGTGATGAGATCTGTAATAGTGGTGACAGAGGAATATGTGTCTAAAGCCAACTCCTTTCTGGCATCATTTATGTACATACATGACAAAAAATCTGATAGAGGAAATGACCTTACCCCACCATGCTCCCTGCCATGTCCCCACTGAGGAAATGTGACTTTCTCTATTTATCTGACACACAAGCCATGATAAATCAGCCTGTTTGTGTCAAAAAATGAATTGTCAATGGTTCAGCTTCAGTAAACCATACAGTTAGGGCCAGAAATATTTGGACAGTGACACAAGTTTTGTTATTTTAGCTGTTTACTAAAACATGTTCAGAAATACAATTATATATATATCATATGGGCTGAAAGTGCACACTCCCAGCTGCAATATGAGAGTTTCCACATCCAAATCGGAGAAAGGGTTTAGGAATCATAGCTCTGTAATGCATAGCCTCCTCTTTTTCAAGGGACCAAAAGTAATTGGACAATGGACTCTAAGGGCTGCAATTAACTCTGAAGGCGTCTCCCTCGTAAACCTGTAATCAATGAAGTAGTTAAAAGGTCTGGGGTTGATTCCAGGTGTGTGGTTTTGCATTTGGAAGCTGTTGCTGTGACCAGACAACATGCGGTCAAAGGAACTCTCAATTGAGGTGAAGCAGAACATCCTGAGGTTGAAAAAAAAGAAAAAATCCATCAGAGAGATAGCAGACATGCTTGGAGTAGCAAAATCAACAGTCGGGTACATTCTAAGAAAAAAGGAATTGACTGGTGAGATTGGGAACTCAAAAAGGCCGGGGAGTCCACGGATGACAACAGTGGTGGATGATCACTGCATACTTTCTTTGGTCAAGAAAAACCCGTTCACAACATCAACTGAAGTCCAGAACACTCTCAGTGAAGTAGGTGTATCTGTCTCTAAGTCAACAGTAAAGAGAAGACTCCATGAAAGTAAATACAAAGGGTTCACATCTAGATGCAAACCATTCATCAATTCCAAAAATAGACAGGCCAGAGTTAAATTTGCTGAAAAACACCTCAAGAAGCCAGCTCAGTTCTGGAAAAGTATTCTATGGACAGATGAGACAAAGATCAACCTGTACCAGAATGATGGGAAG
The DNA here is from genome assembly GCF_031893055.1 of Leptodactylus fuscus. Classification (NCBI taxonomy): domain Eukaryota; kingdom Metazoa; phylum Chordata; class Amphibia; order Anura; family Leptodactylidae; genus Leptodactylus; species Leptodactylus fuscus. Next base: position 253,395,599 of record NC_134265.1, read on the forward strand.
AAAAAAGTTTGGAGAAGAAAGGGAACGGCACATGATCCAAGGCACACCACATCCTCTGTAAAACATGGTGGAGGCAACGTGATGGCATGGGCATGCATGGCTTTCAATGGCACTGGGTCACTTGTGTTTATTGATGACATAACAGCAGACAAGAGTAGCCGGATGAATTCTGAAGTGTACCGGGATATACTTTCAGCCCAGATTCAGCCAAATGCTGCCAAGTTGATCGGACGGCGCTTCATAGTACAGATGGACAATGACCCCAAGCATACAGCCAAAGCTACCCAGGAGTTCATGAGTGCAAAAAAGTGGAACATTCTGCAATGGCCAAGTCAATCACCAGATCTTAACCCAATTGAGCATGCATTTCACTTGCTCAAATCCAGACTTAAGGCGGAAAGACCCACAAACAAGCAAGACCTGAAGGCTGCAGCTGTAAAGGCCTGGCAAAGCATTAAGAAGGAGGAAACCCAGCGTTTGGTGATGTCCATGGGTTCCAGACTTAAGGCAGTGATTGCCTCCAAAGGATTCGCAACAAAATATTGAAAATAAAAATATTTTGTTTGGGTTATGTTTATTTGTCCAATTACTTTTGAGCTCCTAAAATGTGGAGTGTTTGTAAAGAAATGTGTACAATTCCTACATTTTCTATCAGATATTTTTGTTCAACCCTTCAAATTAAACGTTACAATCTGCACTTGAATTCTGTTGTAGAGGTTTCATTTCAAAACCAATGTGGTGGCATGCAGAGCCCAACTCGCGAAAATTGTGTCACTGTCCAAATATTTCTGGCCCTAACTGTAGCTATCGCAAGAGGAAGCTACAGCCAGCCAGACATTCCTCCTAACATCAAAAAATAAAGAAAATTCCAGGACCAAATGGAGATTCTATTATAAAATCTAACCTTTCATCTTCATCTAAAACCATCACCAAGAATGTGGTCAACTGTGCTATGCACGCCAGTGAGTCCAAAAATGGCTAATCATGTGATACATACAGTAGATGAACTGTATCTACCAAAGCAAGAGTCACTGTACACTGAGTATGTGATCTTATGCTATTATGGTAATGAGCCCTAATAGAAAACATGGAAAGGGTAATAAATCAGAAACCTTAAAGAGGACCTTTCATCAGATCGGGCACATGCAGTTCTATATACTGCTGGAAAGCTGACAGTGCGCTGAATTCAGTGCACTGTCGGCTTTCCTGATCTTTGCCCCGGGTAAAGCGCTATCGGTCCTGGTACCGTAGCGCTTTACAGTCAGAAGGGCGTTTCTGACAATTAGCCAGGGACGCCCTTCTGCCCAGCAGCGCCTATCACGCTGTGCTGTGGAGCAGGGCGGAACACCCCCTCCCTCTCCTGATAATACTCGTCTATGGACGAGCACTGTGAGCAGAGGGAGGGGGTGTTCCTCCCCGCTCATACTGTACAGTGCGATAGGCGCTGCTGGGCAGAAGGGCATCCCTGGCTAACTGTCAGAGACGCCCTTCTGACTGTAAAGCGCTACGGTACCGGGACCGATAACGCTTTACCCGGGGCACAGATCGGGAAAGCCGCCAGTGTGCTGAATTCAGCGCACTGTCAGCTTTCCAGCAGTTTATAGAACTGCCTGTGCCCAATCTGATAAAAGGTCCTCTTTAAGAAAATCTGTTTTATTTTGCTATGCAATGAACACATACACGTGTGCATATCTGCATGATTCAGAATTATGTGTTGTACCATTTGCACAGTTGCTTGTAGTCATATGCGCCCTATTAGGTTAAGGACACACATTCAGGTTATGTAGTTTATAAAGCTAAAAACAGGAGAGGATTGAAAAAAGTGAAGCTTCCAAAATGACTTCAACAAAAAAACCTGGATGTGCGCCCTTACCGTTACTATGCTGTGTCCTTTGCAGGAATATGATTCCATTACAATGGCTTGTGTTTTAACACTACAGTTTAGTGATTCTTTAAGAGATACACAGAAAGTTGCTCATACAAGAAAAAAAAAACTAAAAAAGTTAAAGAACTGTAAATGAGGTCAAATTGCTGTTTGATGATAAACTCTAAGTAATGGCTCAGTGGAAGACTGTAAAATTGTAGCTGGAGGCCACAGTACATTACATTACAGTACAGTATGAGTCGGCTAGGAAGTTAGAACAGTAATGGCTGAAGCTTCGCTCTGTGCTCAGAATAGCTCAACATATGTTCAGTCGCCTGCACTTACACAAAATGTACAGGTTTCTAAGGTCAATGGTGGAAATGACATGTAATTCTAGTGGAAGAATCCGACAAATTAATGAACATACTGTCCATTCACTACCTGAAAACACTGGGAAAGTTTCAACTCCTGTGTAATAATCAAACTACAAATATTACATGTGAATATTGTACAGGATGAAGAAATTATTATGTGAATAAGACCGGCAAAAGTGAATTAACTCCTACTATGCTGGGATGATTTAGAGGTTTAATGTCTACCAATGCAGAGGAAACTGTAGAGCGACCCAAAACAGGTTTGAAAAGGACCTGGACCACACCCATACCAGAGAGAGAGAGAAAGGAGCTCAACTCCAGAGGGAGTGCACACAGCAGGAGAGTGCTGTTAGTACCTGCAGGAGCAGGTGGACTGGACCAGTTGGAGACTGGTCAGAATTTTGAGGCCGTTTCCACCTCAAAATCCTGACCAAAAAGACGTCTCCCAATGGGAGCCGGTCAGGTCTTCGGCTCGCGAATTCGCCTGAAGACACAGTGGTGACAAATAAATGTGTTTGGAGGAGGTGATAGACAAAAACTTACTTGCAATGGTCTGAAATAATGAACAGGTTATAACAAAATTAATAATCACCTGTCCTGTTGTGATATTTCTGGGGTCCCCATTTGGGGTCAGTGTCCTGGATGATTCAAAGTAGCATCATGTGTTCAGGAACTTATTTTATTTTGGCCAATTTTGACAAAGACCCAGTTAATGATTTGGGTTGAAACATTTCTATTTTTTTCTGTATGATTCTGTGGCTTAAAGGGGTTTTCTCATCCCATGATTTCAGCTGCCCCCCTGTCTCCTCTCCTTTCCGTGTCCTGGTTTTTAGCTCATTCTTGCACAAAGCTCCTGCTTGCTCTATACGACATAGTGATCTCTGGGTTTACATACACAGATAACAGAGACAACGCTAAAGAAACTATATCTAGTCTTTAGCAGAGCTCAAAACCTGAAATCTATATGCTGAAAGAAGAAGAGAAGAGAATAATAGATGGACAGGAGCAGTAGCGTAACTAGGAATGGCGGGGCCCCGTGGCGAACATTTGACATGCCCCCCCCAGACCGACACCAACGCCGAAGACCTCGACCGACCCCCTCCTACGCATTTCTGCACGTTCTATTATGCCTCATAGTGGCCCCTTAACACAGTATTATCCCCCATAGTGGCCCCTGCACACAGTATTATCCCCATAGTGGCCCCTGGAAACAGTATTATCCCCAATAGTGGCCCCTACACACAGTATTATCTCCAATAGTGGCCCCTCCATACAGTATTATACCCCATAGTGGCCCCTGCACACAGTATTATGTCCCACTGTGGATTCCCCTAAACAATTATTATACTCTGGGGTCTTTTCAGACCCAGAGTATAATAATCGGAGACCCGGGGGAATAAAAACATAAAAAACTACTGTTACTTACCTGTCCCCCGGCTCCTACGCTGTCTTCTCCGCTGCCTTCTGCGCTGCTGTCCTTGTTCAATGACATCGGACGTCACATGACCCGGGACGCAGGCCGGGTTCATGTGTCATCAGAGACGTCAGGAAGGAGGGCTGGCAGGATTGTGGAGAGGTAAGTAACATGTTTTTTATGTTTCTTACCTCTCGGGGGTCTGTAAAGACCCCCTGAGCATAATGATAGCAGCGGTAGCGGCTGTCACCGGGCCCCCAATGTCCGAGGCCCTGTGGCAGCTGCCTCTGCTGCCATGGCGATAGTTACACCACTGGACAGGAGTCATCATGCTGATCTGTGAGCAGGTCTGTAACCTAGGGAACTATCTGTAAACAATAACAAGACTCATTTAGTTGTATCTGGCAAACAGAACAATATATACTGTTAGGGTCTGGGGTTGCTAGGTGGGGTGGCATAGACACACATGTCCAGATTCTTTAGTCCAAAACAAAGGTAGAGTTTATTTCCACTCAAAAAGGTAGTGCAGCAACTAAAAGAAACAATACAAAAATAAATACCTGCCCAGCTAGGCTCTAACTAAACATAGAATAGGTTACCTCACCTAGAATAACAGAAATCCAAAAGCCAGTTGAATCATTCAGGACACATGTCGTATGTCCGTCTCACAGCAGGGCGAGGTAGGACATAGTGTATATGAGTTCTTGGATATTAGAGAGCTTAGACGAAGGGACAATCCCAGACAGCAGTTGTTGTTAAGGTTTTACTTTTCTTCACACAGTCTCCACAGCTATCACATACAGTACAGGAGTCTTTCATAACAGATATCACTGTATACTGGCAGTTGTACTTATCACTGGGAAAAGATGGATGTCTCAGTCAGTTCTGGCCTTCAGCTGCTCAGCTAAACTCCCTTCTGTTCTCACTGTTCTGTTCTACAGTCCAGAGTTTCTAGCTTTGCTTCAGGACCAACATGGTGTCTCTTCCCTTTCCCTATTTACTCCCCTGGATCACTGTCTCCCTCCCAGCACACCCTGCTGTGTCAGTGACCACTTCCTGTGTCTCTTGTTAGAGCTTTAACTCCACAGGTGCTGGATGATTATACATCACGGCTGCAGTCTGTCTCTACCTGTCACACTCTCCCCCGCTAATTTCATGTCGTCCCTGACATTGGCTCAAAAATATGGCCTACGTATGGTTAATTTGGACCCAATTGGAACTGTCCTTACTCAAAGGTCAACACCCATTTTTCCTGATTGTAGGACGTCTCCCACATCCAAGATCCCAGTATCTAACTGGTGGATGTCTCCATTGTCCCTTCTACTGTCCTTAGTGAAGAGATGTGAGACAGTGTCCATAGTACTTCCCTTAACATTAACACATCAATGATAACCATAACCTGACTAAACATAACATTAACAATAACCTTTTTTTCATTCTTCAGCTGCAACTCTTCCTCCGTCTTCATCCAGCTCTGAATAACTATCCTCAAAGTAGGTTGACTCTATTCAAGATAACCGAACTAGTCTATTCATCACAGTTAAAGTCCTCAGTAAAGTAGATTGTGGGTAGATACCACTCTGGTTGGTTTACCTGATCCTTAGGTGTCCACACCTGTCTGAACTGGACAGTTCTTGGTACTTCTCTTGGTTCTCCTAGAGTGTCATACGTCAGGATTACCGGTTTTCTTACTTCTCTAGTTGACACTTTCCTGCTGGGTAGTTCTCTTGATGGTTCAGTTCCAGAAGCTTCAATGGTCTCTGCTTCCATGTCGCTTGTTAGTTCATTCTCTGATGTGTTCGGAACTGCATCTGTAGGTCCTTGCTCTTCCATTGGACAACCTATTTCTGCATCTTCTAGGGGTTCCTCTGCTCTTACCTCTTCAACCGTTTCTTCAGTAACTGGTGACTGATCATCTGAGACCATACAATTATTGGCTGCATTTCGAGGTACAAACTCAGGAGCCTCAGGACATAACTTACTTTGTTGAGGAATGTTGGTTCCGCGTCTGTTCGGTATACGGAATACAAGGGTTTGATTTTCCTCATCTGAACTCTCACTGTCATCACTTCCATCAATAACTTCCTTCCTAGGTCGTTGTCTGAGAGGTTTTGATCGACGTTTATCAACTTCCTGAATAGCTTGCTGTGGTGGCAGGTAATCACATGGTAGGAGTAGATTTCGGTGCAATATTCTTGTTTTATTATCTCCTATTTCTGTTCTTACTTCATAAACAGGGCTGTCATCAGATTTTCTCCTCACAACCACATAAACCTTCTCTTCCCAATATGATCGAAGTTTTCCTGGACCCCCTTTCTCTCGTAGGTTTCTGACTAACACACGACTTCCCGGTGTCAATTCTGCTCCATGACATCTTCTGTCATAGTATTCTTTGCTCTTTTTCTGCTCTTCCGCATTCACTTTTGATGCTATGTTGTATGCTTCATTCATACGTTCCCTCCATACTCGGACATACTCAGGATACGTCTTGTATGTTTCTGAAACTGGGGTATCGAACATAATATCAATGGGTAGCCTTGGGGATCGACCAAACAAAAGGAAGAATGGCGAGTAACCTGTTGCTTCACTCTTGGTGCAGTTATAGGCATGTACCATTTTTGTTAAGGAATTCTTCCAATCTCTTTTCTCAGCAGTTGTCAGAGTCCTCAACATTGACAGTAATGTCCTATTGAAGCGTTCTACTTGTCCATTTCCTTCTGGGTGATAGGGTGTAGTGTGCGATCTTTGGATTCTACAGTATTTCCCTAACTTGGCAAAGAGTTGGTTCTCAAACTCTCTTCCTTGGTCATGATGTAGCTTGGTAGGAAATCCAAACTTCAGAGCAAATTAGATCTTTTCTGCTGCTGTCCTGCCTGATTTATTAGTAGTGGCATACGCTTGAGCAAATCGAGTAAAATGGTCCATCACCACTAGGATGTATTCATATCATGTATTTCATGTATTCATTTTCTGGTCACAAAACTTTCGATATCTCTTTGCATATAGGGCCAGAAAAACCATTCACGAATTAGGTTCACTGTTCTTTCTACCCCCAGGTGTCCCATCTCCTCATGGAGTTCTTTGAAAGCCAATCTGTGGTATACTCTGGGTAACACTAACTGTTGGTTCGGTCCTCTCTGACGGTATAAGATACCGTCTGAGCTGAAGTATAGCTTTGACCATTCTCTCAGTAAAGTAGTTACTTCTGGTGATTCCGACTCCCTCTCTCGTCTTCCTGGAACCCTGTTCTGGTCCATATACTGGAGGACTCTTCCAATTGTTTCATCTTCTTGTTGCGCTTTCCTGATAGATTCTTTTGACAGTTGTTGGAGGGACATGGGGATATAAGCTTGTTCCCTCACTTCCATAGTGCTTGCTACTGTCAATGGACACCACAGTGGTGTATATTCCTGCTTCTGGATTTCTATCGCTTGAGTGGTGCTCCTAATGGTTCCCAGGCAGATTTCCTCTGAGCAAGCTTGCATAAATTCTTCAGGCTCTAACGGCATCCTAGACAATCCATCTGCATCAGCATTGCATCTTCCTGGCCTGTACTTAATACTGAAGTTGAAGTCAGCCAGTTCTGCTACCCACCTCTGACCAGTCGCGTTCAGTTTTGCTGTCGTGAGGACATAGGTCAAAGGATTATTATCAGTGTAGATCTCAAACTCTTGACTGTAATACAGATAATCCCTAAATCGTTCGCAGATAGCCCACTTCATTGCAAGGAACTCGAGTTTCCAAGAATGTAGATGATAGTTTTTCTCAGTGGCTGTCAGTGTTCTGGAACCATAGCCGATGACTCTTAGCTTGCCATTCTGTCGTTGATAAAAGGCAGCTCCAAGCCCCACCTGAGAAGCATCACAGTGAAGGACGAAAGGGTGGTTAAAATCTGGATATCCCATGATGGGCGGTTTCACAAGATAATTCACTAGTTCTTCTAGTACTTCCTGGTGTCCTGCAGTCCAATTGATTGGCTGCTGCGCAGAAACAGTGTTTCTTTCCTTCGTCTGTGACCCGCCTCTGGTCTTTTTCCTATTTACTGATGTGGGTGAGCTGATTGGCGCGCCCAAGAGGGTATATAGTGGAGCAGCAATCCGGGAAAAGTTCTTTATATATGTTCTGTAGTAGGAGAGGAATCCCAAGATCTTCCTCAACTCCCCCACTGTAGATGGAGGCTTGTCTTTCAATGACAGTACTGGAGCGATCTCTGCTGCGTCCATGGTATAACCATCTCCAGACACGATTTTTCCCAGAAATCGAACCTGTCTCTTGAACAGTTCACACTTCTTTGGTGTCAACTTTACTCCATGTTGCTGGTAACGTTGGAGTACTGATCTCACATGTTCGACATGTTCAGCAAAGGTCTTGCTGTGTACCACCGTATCGTCTAAATAAGGCTGGCAAATGTCATCTCTTAATCCTTCTAAACATGTTTCCATACTTCTCTGGAATTCTGCAGGAGCAGAACTAAGTCCAAACGGTATACGGATCCACTCATACAGTCCCCATGGTGTGATGAAGGCTGTTAAATGTCGGCTGGACTCTTCCACAAAACCTTGGTGATAGGCCTTCCCTTGGTCAAGAACAGAGAACCAGGTACTTCCTGACAAGTTATCCAGCATGTCTTGAATTTTAGGGATTGGGTGCCGATCAGGGATTGACTTCCTATTCAGTTCCCTGTAGTCACAACAGAGTCTCAATGTACCATCTTTCTTCCTGACACATACGATCGGGGAGGAATAGGATGATTTAGACTTTTGGATCCATCCCCTGTTGATTAGATCCTGCAGGTATTCTTTCACTTCTTGGTGTAATGGTTTAGGTACAGACATATAACTTTTAGTTACTGGTGTAGTGTCTCTCAAATTGATCTTCAGGTTCAATGAGGGTATACAGCCTATGTCAGAGTCATCTTTAGAGAATGCATGGCATTCTTCCCTCAGCATCTGTTTCACTACCGGCAGTTCTTCAGCACTCAGCTGTTCCAGAGGTACTGGGGGATCCCACAGTTCTGGTGTAGTTTGTACAGGTCTTTCGACTGGACAACCATTGTTACTGGATTGTACCACCGAATTCATGGAAGAGAACTGCGCTGGTCTCACATTGGCAGGATACACAGTCTTAATGGTTTCCAGATGGCCTAACACAGTCTTGGGGTTCAGCCTCACTTCATGCTTTGTCGCATTTCTCACTAACACAGCCACCCGAGCAAAACCACCAGTAGGTATAGTCAATATGGTCTCACCTTGGATAATGCCCTCAGGAAGATCTGAAGAGTCTTTCGGTACGAACAGTCTCTCTTGTGGTTTTCTTCCTGGTTCCATTCGTACACCACACTTCACTCTCACCGTTCTATTCGCAGGAATAATGGTTGGACGCGAGCCAAGTTTGACTTCCTTCAACCTCACTGTGTTCTGTGCTTCCTTTATCCTGCTGACCACCTTCTCCGCTTGCCTGCTAGGTATGGTAAACGAGGTGGCTATGGCATCGATTAACGGTGTCAAGGAATTAGTTCGCTGAATGACCTCATTGATCACATTGTACCCAAGGATCGGTTCTTCAGCCACCTTTGGATCACTTGTGACTAGAAAGGGTACGAGTAACTCAATAGCGTTGTTCCTCTTAGATTTCAGCTGAAACATCACTTCCACCCAACCTAGAAAAGGAATTTCAGTTTGGTTCACGGCTCGACCACAGAGTTCTACTGGACCCATGAGTTCTGCAACTGGATGAAGACAAGTTTGCGGCAAATGACTCCTTCTCCAATCTTCATTTATAATGCTGGCTTGAGCTCCTGTGTCCCACAAAGCTTTCACTAGGAGTCCATTTAGCTTACATTGAATCAAGCACTTCTCACCAATTAAGCTAATGAGTCTGTCTTCACTACCTGAGAACTGTCCTTGGCCTTGGGGATGCCTGATCAGACTATCACACTGATCGCCGAGTGGTTGATGCCCCTGTCCGCCTTGCTGTAACTGTTGAAGACGATCACACACCTGGGGATAAGACTGATACAACTTCTGTATGTCTGAAGCTGTTCTGGGGAGGGGTGGTGTTTGTGTTTGGGACTTCATCTGCTTAGAAGTTACCAGCCGCCCCGCACCAGCAACCTTTTGTCTTTTAAACTCAGGGGTCGTGACTTTGGACATCCACTGACATAATGCCCTTCTTCACCACACCCCCAACAATGGACACAGGCGGCACTTCGATTTGACACTCGACATGCTTCACCAGCAGGTCGTCTTCTGTTCTGAAAACCCCCTCCAGATCTGACTGGTCTTGGCTCTGGTTTAGCGCGAATCAACTTTTTCACTTCCGCTAATTCAGCTCGGAGTTCCCCAAATGCTTTCTCCCAATTAGTGTCGGCTGTTCTCTCTGTCAAAGATGATTTGGTGTGCACCGCATGTGTAGGAGAATCTTCTTGCCTACCTTCCGGCTGATCGTTAGGCATATTCATTTTCAGCTGGCCCAGCTTGGTCATTTTGGTTATAGAGCCCTTCTTTAATTTTTGTTCACTCTCAGACTCCAAGCTAGCTGCCTCGTTCATCTTCTCAATTAAGGTTTCATCTGGAATGTTAGGATCTTCCAGGTACTGCTTCATTTGCAACTTTATGTCTTTACTTATTAACCCGGTTCCTAAAGATCTCAAAAACTTCTTCTGTACTAGTCCTGCATCAAACCATTCCTCTGCATCTACTTCGCTGGATGCAAACAACAGCTTGTCTTTGAGTTCTATGGCTCTGAACAAGAAACTTTGAGGAGATTCCTTGGTATCTTGAGAGATGTTGATGAGTCTATGGAACAGCTCTGAGGTGTTTTCTTCTTTGTAGTGCCCTTTTAAGATCATTTTCAGTTGTGGTAAGGTCAAGTGACTTTTCATTTCTAGCATGTTCCGCAAATTCAGTCCTGGGCTGATAGCTTTTACCACTGCCTCGATAATTTCTTCAGGCAGATAGCCTTTCTGCAATCCTGCCTCTATCTGGTACATCAGGTTTGTGTAAGACAGTTTCTCTTTTTGTTCACGTTCTCCAATCTGTCCCAGGATCTTGAAATCTTTCCTGATGGTGATTTGTGATGCTAGAGAGGTCTGTTGTCTTGACTTCCCTAACCTGGGTGGGCTACAAGTTCTACTGGGTTCTGCTGCTTGTTCAGGGGTTTTGGTCGATTCTTGCACAGCTCTCTTCAATGCTACCAATTGCTCTTTCAATTCCTGCAGCTCAGTCTTGGGGAGGGATTTCTCACTCTCAGTGTCTCGCACTGTCTCTTTACTCCCCGGTCTCAAGCTAGTGATGAACTTCATTAAATCATTAAGGAATGTGCACAAGACATCCTCCTCCTCACTATCGCCTAGCTCATCCATCTGCTTGTTGATGGCTGTTAAGAGCTGTCTGTGGTTGCATGTCTTAGAGACCTGTTCTTCTGACACCTTCACATGTGCAGCTACAGCACCCAGTTCCTCATAAGTCAATTGAAGGAGCAATGTACTGATGTGGTTCAGCCGTGTCTCAACATCCATAGCTGTCTGATTGATACTGTGTCTTTAATTGTTGTGGCAGTCTTTACCTAGAATCCCACCGCTGGCAGTCTGATCTTGTCTCTAAATATCCCCGTACGGGCCACCAATGTCGTATGTCCGTCTCACAGCGAGGCGAGGTAGGACATAGTGTATATGAGTTCTTGGATATTAGAGAGCTTAGACGAAGGGACAATCCCAGACAGCAGTTGTTGTTAAGGTTTTACTTCTTCTCTTCACACAGTCTCCACAGCTATCACATACAGTACAGGAGTCTTTCATAACAGATATCACTGTATACTGGCAGTTGTACTTATCACTGGGAAAAGATGGATGTCTCAATCAGTTCTGGCCTTCAGCTGCTCAGCTAAACTCCCTTCTGTTCTCACTGTTCTGTTCTACAGTTCAGAGTTTCTAGCTTTGCTTCAGGACCAACATGGTGTCTCTTCCCTTTTTCCTATTACTCTCCTGGGTCACTGTCTCCCTCCCAGCACACCCTGCTGTGTCAGTGACCACTTCCTGTGTCTCTTGTTAGAGCTTTAACTCCACAGGTGCTGGATGATTTTACATCACAGCTGCAGTTTGTCTCTACCTGTCACACACAGCTCCAAAAATATGGCCTCTCTGTTTGGCTCTCCAGCCAAGCTCTGCCAAAGTGTTGCTGCTGGAGCTGACTCTCTGCAGCTGAGTGGCTGCCGGAACATCCCCAAAGTGTGGACTGGAGGGGGGTGGAATGACAGGTCCTACTACCAATCTACCTGTCATTCCTAAAAATCCAGCCCAATACTGAGCATTTACCAAAATGCTTAGCAGACGAAGGTTGTCTGCTGAGAACAAACATTCCTTCTGGAGTTTTCTCATCTCACCCACCTTAGTAGTCTGGGTGAGATGTACACTCCCTCTATTACCTGACCAACCATCGGCTTACAATACATAGCAATATATTGGGTTAAACACATCAGTTAGCTTCAGCTACAAGTCTGAATATGATCCTTTAGATGGGAATACCCCATTTAAATAAATACGTTTACAGCTTTTGATTTTCTGGCAGCATTTTGTCATTAATAAATTTTGTAACATAAAAATGGATGTCACATGGTCATTATTCACTGTCGTGTGAACATAACTTGACTCAAGATGCTGTTTCTGCTTTGATTATGAGGAGTCCATTCTAGGAGAGAAGATGATCACATTTTTGCACATCTGGATCCTGAAAAGGCCTGATGCTGTCTTATGTGCAATTGCTACAATTGATCATGGCTTCCAGCGATGGCATCCGAACATGGACATGTGATGAATTTCACTAACTGCAGCAATGAACTGTCATTACCACTGAAGTCAATGCTGGGTGGTTTTTTAGGCCAAGACCCCATGGAGCGAGCCGCATCTGAAAAACTCTGTGGAAAAGACCACAGTGGAAACACATCAATTTTTTTTCCGCAGCATTTTTCACAGAAAGTCTCTGCCGTTTTTCTGATTCTATTTTACCTATACAGAAAATTCCAGAATTTCTGTACTATAATTGACATGTTGCAAGTTACAAAAATGCAAACACTTTTGAAATTGCAGGATTTGCTGCAGATTTTTTCCTGCAATAAGGGGAATGGATTAGCCAAAATACCATCCACTTTTCAGACAATAACATTTCTCTCACTAGCTTAGAGGTGACAGTATTTTTTTGATAGGTTACCAATGGAAACGACAATGAATATTCTATAGTCTGGCACGTGTTAGAAATGCAATGATTTCCTTATTGTGGCTGGGATATCTTGTCACACATGTACTGTTCCTGTCTGATAATCTGTCTACAATAAGGAAATCATGGCTGAGTTTCTAAAAAGTGCTGGACCGCAGAAAGATCCTGCATTCATGGTTGCATTAATTGGCAACTGGCTGGCAACAGACTGTCACTACTGCGATAGTTCAATTCTTTAAAACTCTGCAAAATGTTTATTTATAATTGCAAAAACTTTAACTATTGTCTATAAATTTAAATGTGATTATGCTTGTGGTAAACCCCTTTAGCTATGTTCACACGTGAATTACGTGTCGAATAATTTGGTCCGGAAGAAAAACGCTTCCTAATTGGGAAGTGGTTATTGGACCTTGAGACGTTTTTTGTAGCGTTTGCAGGCGGACATCCCCTCCTGGAAAGTGAATGGACCTTTGAAAACCGCGTTGCAGTTTTTGGTTGCGGTTTTTGCCAAAAACCACAACACATTTTTTGGACAAAAAAAACGCTATGCGGTTTCCGCCTCCCATCCACTTCTATTGCCCTCCTGAGGCAGAATCCGCCTCAAGAAAGGTCATGTTGCTTCTTTTTTTTCCCACTAGCGGCAACATGCCATTAGAGCAAAAAAGAACGCTAGTGGTCTCCATAGACCATCATTGTGAGGGTGTGGATTACGATGTGGATTCTGCGCCATAATCCGCCCCCTTTGTGCCTGTGGGAACGGGCCCTTAATGTTGCAGCCACATTGTCATCATTACTGGTGGCCAGGATACCAAGACTGACATGGTCTGGGAAACAGTGCTATAGGGGCAGTGGTAGATTAGTGAAGTGAGTGTCACTTCTGTTATTATGTTATACTAGCTATAGCCCGCGACTTCGTCCGCTGTCCCCTCACCCTTGCGCGATCCACCTACAGCGCAGCCCGTGGCCCCCCATGGCCCTTTCCTTGCATCCAGCGCGGTCACCTCCCACAGCGTCGTGGGCCAGGACCCCACGGACCCGCTGCTGCACCTCTGGCCCTCCCCTTTCCCTCCACTTGCACCCCCGGCTCTCCCCTTACCCCCCACCCGCGTCCCCGGCCCCCTTTCCCCCTTTAGAGTTACAGTCACCTCCTACATCTACCTCTTCCCCCCAGCACCACCCACCCGTGACCTTGGTGCCCCCCCCTTTCCACATGCTTAATCTGGCCCCCTCCCCCACTTGCCTTCTGCGCTCTGGTGTGAAACCCGCCCCCCCCCCGCCCCCTCTCTAACCCCTACCACCAGCACCTCCCCCAAACCAGAAACCCCACCCACCCACACCCCCTACCGATCACCCATGCCCCACCACCCCTCTCCCCTTTAAGCAAGCCGGCGATCCCTGTTCCCGCAGCACAGCTGACTAAGACGGCATTTCTTCTGCCGGCACTGCTATGTTCGTGTTCCGCGCCGGCACCCGGAGGAAGCTCTGGGGCCGGCATCACGTTGCTATGGCAGCCGGGAGCCGTGCGCAGGGTCCCCGGGCTGTCGCTCCTACTGCAGCCTATGACACATAGTCTGCAGTAGAAGTGTCGGTTTTATGCTATGCTATACCAGCGCTTCTATTGCAGTTTACGTAGCCTGGGCTGCAGTAGGAGCAAAAGACCGACATGACGGGGACCCTGCGCAAGGCTCCCGGCTGCCATAGGAACATGACGCTGGCCCCGGAGCTTGGTCCGGGTACTGAAGCGGAGAAGGAATATAGCGGAGAAGGAGCAGCGCAGCGCCAACGCACTGACAGAGGTCATCAGGACAGGTCAGCTGTGACTGAGGCGGCGTTAGGGTTAATAGAGACGATCGTTGTGGACACCGGCCACCCCCCACCCCGCTGGACTCACCTTGTGTATGGTGTGTAGTCCGCAACATCTGCCGGTCCTGTGTAGCCGGCCGGCATGCCGGCAGTGTGTAGGCGGCCTGGGATGGCAGCAGCGGCTGGAGCATGTGGGCTGCCGCCATGTTGACTACGGTCTTCCCGGAATCCCGGTCAATCGGCCCGCCCACACTTTGCCGGCAATGTATGGTGCTGCAGCGCTGGCTCCATAGCCCGCCCACACCCTGTCATGCACCAATAGGAGGTGCGTGGAAAGACCTGGGCTGGCAGAATGCCAGCTCCTACATCAGAGCAGGAGAGAACTTTGGAGGGTCGCGGTGGCGATTTGGGGTGAGTGACCCACATTTAAAGTAGCCTATTCTTCCTTCCTGGGCAATATGTCGGTGTGTGTGAAATTTCAACAAAATCCATTCAGCCGTTTGGCTGTGATTGAGGAACAAACATCCGAACATCCAAACACACAAACACACAAACCCACAAACTGTCACATTTATAATATTAATAGGATTAAATGTTAGGGGTTTTTTTAGGGGTTACTTTTTTTTTTTTTCTTCTTGGTGGCTGAACAAACCCTTCGAGACATGACATTAACCTACAGGGTAGCATTGTAAATGTCACATTTGAAACAGTTTTCTTTTTTTTTTTTTTTTTTATTCGTGGGAGTCCGTTATCAATGGAGTCTTCCATTATGTGCTCATTTTCCATCTCCTAACTTCTTAAAGTCTTAGAGTCCCTAAAACTCATATATATTGTGAGAAGGTGACGGGCAGAGTGCTGGAGTCCAGTTATATCAGTCCCAGGTTTCTGACATATGTGTGGTCCAGGGCAGATCTGGAGTAGGCCTCAGCCCTGGTGTAGATCCTTTTCTCATTACTGGGCCAGAAAAGGCAGCAGCTCCTGCAATGTGTGCAGTTCTATGAGGTGAAAGGAGGTGTGTGGTTCTGTCCTGTAATCCTGAGTCCACTGAGACAATATTGCACTTGTTGTGTTCGTGTGGCTGGAAGTAAGCCACATGTATAGTTAAGTTATCAGCTCTGTTTAGTTAGTTGCTCAGACGAGCAGGTTTTTTATTTAGTTTTTGCCTGAAGTTAAGGCTGTATTTTATTTTGTTTTGTTTATTTTGTGCCTGAAGTCACAAAATAAACCGTTTGCTGCATATTTTGTGCCCCTGTCTTGACTGTTTGGGACCGCACCACTGTTTCTACCGAGCTACCTTTCCCACAATATACATAGATTCAAATCCTGTAAATAATAAAATAGCTCTCATTTTTCATGTGTATTTTAAGTGTATTACTTTCAACTGTTCCATTGTCTTTATTCCCTCACACTAGTATACAATTCTAAGCTTCTCACCCCCCTTCTTTTGTGATTCTAATGAATTCCTTACACTAGAAATTAGTGAACATAGGCAAAACAGTTTCATAGAGGTATAGATGAAAACATGGAGAAAATGTTATATTCATGTCTAGGAAACATAGTGTTTATAAACAAAGAAGACACCTTGTGCTTGTGAAATATCTTCTCTGTTTCCTCCTCTCATCTCCCACCTTAGTTACAGGAACATTTGCTTGACAGCTATTATATATACAGAGTAGAGAGTAAACAAAAGGATAAATCTTAGCACTCCAATAACAGTGTAGTCTATTCATACCGGATAAATCTTAACACTCTATATATTCTGCTCATAAATATGCAGCCATTCTGTTCCCAGTAACCATGTAGGATTCACTTTATAGAAGGAAGTGGCATCTTCAGGGCCAGTACACCCAGCCATAACATCATTTTAATTCATTCCAGGTCACAGGAGAGAAATAGAGAGAAGCATGAGTTTACATTCACAATATTGCAGCAATTACTGTGGCTATTGATTATTCCAGGAAAAAAATCCTGAAATCCTGCAATTCTTAATCTGTCAAGCTGTGATCAGCCGAGGGCTCCTAAGTGCTTCTGGTCTGATTGCTTCTGTTTAATTAACATTCTTTGAATTATTGATCACTCATTGAGATGTTACCCACCTGGAAATGGCACTATACATAAAAGTGACTGTGAACAGGGTATCCCCATGGTACTGTCTAATAATGATAATATACAGACACAGGCAAAGTGCCTCATTAGAATCCAATATTTCGGACTCCTGGATGACATAACAATATTTAGGCAGAATGTCATAGATCGTGTTCATAAAGTATCCAACCCATGTAAACAGGTTTATTGGTAGCACTAAATTTCGGCATTTATCCCATGTTCCCTCTTCACAAATGTGTTTATTTAACAGTAACATCAACTTCTGCAGGGGTGGGATTAAAATTTTTTAACAGGTTCTATGGTGTAGGATTGGGGAGCAGGGTGAGGTGTCGGTGCATAAACAAATTCAAGCCATTCCTATTTTGACACAAAGCCATGCCCCTCTTTGGCACCCTCAATGGTGCCTCTTGTAAGCCAGAATGTTCCCTGTCCTCCTAATATAAATTATGCCCCATATATTAAATGGGGTATCCACCTTTCTAATGTTGACGGCCTATCCTTAGGATAGAATTTGAACATTACATCCGTGTGGGTCCAACTATAGGTCATCTGTTCTGAGACAGTGTGGTTACAGTAGATGACTGTACAATGTGCACTGCAGCAGTACTTAAACCCACTTCTGGGCATCATGGGCAGGTACTGAAGTTCTGAAGCCAGAATATACTAAGTGTCAGGGTCTGGGGTTGCTAGGTGGGGTGGCATTGACACACAAGTCCAGTTTCTTTAGTCCAAAACAAAGGTAGAGTTTTATTTTCACTCAAAAATATAGTGCAGCAACAAAAGGAAACAATACAAAAATAAATTCCTGCCCGGCTAGGCCCTAACTAAACATAGAATAGGTTACCTCACCTAGAATAACAGAAATCAAAAAGCCAGTTGAATAATTCAGGACACAGCTCCAAAAATATGACCTTTTTCTTTGGCTCTCCAGCCAAGCTCTGCCCAAAGTCTGCTGATGGAGCTGACTTCTTAAGCCTCCTTGACGAGGAGACTCTCAACAGCTGAGTCGCTGCCGGAACATCCCCAAAGTGTGGACTGGAGGGGGGGGGGGATGACAGGTCCCACTACCAACCTACCTGCCATTCCTAAAAAATCCAGCCCAATAAACAGAACTTTAAAATAACACTCAGTAGACTAAAGTATCTGCTGAGAACCATTCTTTCTGGAGTTTCTCATCTCACCCACATGAGTAGTACACCCCCTCCATTACCTGACCAGCCATCAGTTTACATAAGTTACATGATTACTAAATATATAGTCTGGAATAGTTCTTTCTCTGGGTATCCCAAAACCAGATTCCTTACAAGTATATTGAATTTGTACAGTACAGTGTTTGTAATGTTAAATGGGTGTTAAAAATAAAATAGATCAGTTTCATCTTTAAGAAGATGACTAAACAAATCCTTTTCCCAAAAGAGAAATAAAAAAAAAAGTCATAAATGTTATAAAGTAATAATAATAAAGAAAGCCATTACTCACCTCTGTAAGCCGCTGCTGATCCATTGATCCAGTACAGATGCTTCGTCAGCCTTTACAATATGGCAGTGATGCTAATAGTATAGCATTAGTCCATTGAGGCTACTGATAAACTGGAGAGGCCATGTGCAACCGTAGCACATCAATATGTCGTGTACCAGTGGAACATTACACACTGTCCCAGAGTTAACAATTATTTAACCACTTCCCATCCTAGTCTGTGCTTTTAAGTCTCACTAAGCGTATAATTGCTGAGCACTGTATGGGTGTCATGAATGTTCCTAGGCAAATGTATTTATTTATTTTTTAAGGAAATGTGGTGAACCATACTAAAACTGATATACGTGATATCACCATAATCTTAATTACAATTACGACCAGCTCAAAAATCATGTTTTGTCATTTTTAATGAAAAGTGAACTCCATAAAAGCCAAACACATAAGATGTTGACAGAATTGTGCATCTTTCATTTGGACCTCCCCCCAAAAATTAATAAAAGCTAACCAAAAATTAGACACATTATAAAATGGCGCCAACTTAATTACAACTTATTGCACAAAGAATAAGCTTTCATATAGCAACAGAAAAATAAGACAGTTATGACATTTGAGAAAAGTCAAGTCCTGAGCATTGTAATGATTTATGCTGCTTACTGTTGTATGCTATCACAGAGGGTCTAACCATCCCATGAAGTTACTGTTGTAATTTAAGAAGGACTATACCAATGAGGCTGGAAAAATTGGATGGTTCATCCCCTTCAACCTTAGAATTTTCTAGTGAGGGGGAGGAAACAGTCAGCAATTCCTCTCTCCCAGGAGCAGAGAGTTTAGCTGAAGTGTGTAGGTTAGTCTTTCTGAAGCCTAGCACCTATAAATAGAGATGAGTGAGTAGTGTTCGATCGAGTAGGTGTTCGATCGAATACTACGGTATTCTAAATAGTCGTACTCGATCGAACACTACTAGCTGTTCGAAGTTTAAGGTTCGATGCAGAACCAGCGTTGATTGGTAGAATGCTATACATTCTGCCAATCAATGCTGGTTCTTCTCTTACCTTTAGAGGTCTTCTCCGTGCAGAGTCCCCGCGGCGTCTTCCTAGGCAGAGTGAATTCCAGCCGGAAGAAGACGCGGGGACGCTGGGCTGGGAGAAGACTTCAAGGAGAATCCAGCCTGAACGTCACTCGTGGACTTGGTAAGTATAATTTTATCGAATTTTGCGTACCCCTGAAACGAGCATTTCCCCCCATAGACTATAATGGGGTTCGAAATCCGTTCGAACAGTTGAACAGTGTGCGGCTGTTCGAATCGGATTTCGAACCTCGGACATTTTAGTGTTTGCTCATCTCTACCTATAAATCATAGTAATGTTATTCTTCAGTCAAGGAAGAGAGAAACTATTGTTCTGCTCACTTTTTGCATTGTGCCCATGATAAAGACTGTAAGGAAAATAATTGCAGCTACTTTTGTTTTTGAAGCGGATAAGAAAGAGTGCACGATTTAGAGACAGATTGCCAGAACCAGCGAAAAAATAAGGGTACGGTCACACTAGCTTTCTGTGACCATTCAGGGACACCATCGCCTATTCCGCTTAAAAATTTGGAGAGAAAGGTCCTGCAAGCAGATCTTTTCTGTCCAACAATTTCGTGCAGAAACACAATGGACCCCATTATAATCTATGGGGTCTGCGGGTTTTCGCAGGTAAACACTTTTTAAGTGGATAGGGTTTCTGTTTTTCGGGTCCCCAAAAAGACACAAAGAATGGAATCCCCAGTGCTAGTGTGAACTTAAAGTAACTGAGCTATGGAAAACCATCTGGTAGCCTTTATTCCACTTGCTTTGCTTGAAGCTATAATGAAACTATGGGTTGATCTCCGTCAACCTGCACTAATATCAAGGGCATCCCAATTACCATCAGGCAGGAGACTTACAACAGGATATGCCCTGGGGAAAACCAAAACCATGAACTTCCACACTGCAGGCCCCCCCCCAGGCCAGGGGGCCTGTACTGATTGTTTTTATAAAGCGATGTGCATGGTGTATGGCACTGCCGCTCTTCAATAGGCAGAAGTAATAGCAATTAAAGGTTTGTTTTATACTGTGCTAGATTTGTATCTATCTACATTGTACAATGCACAACTCACCACTACACCCCCTGGAGAGTACTGGATTCTGGGTGGTCAACTACAGCCACCATCAAACCAAATGTGATAGACTACTACTCCCATTTTCCCTACACTTCTCCACTGGGTTGCTGTAATTACTTGTACAGTAGCTTATAAACAAAGACTAGTGGAGAAACGGAAACATCGGTGCTGGATAGACAGGAAAATGAAGCAGTAAACAGTGTTTTCTTCATCAACCATGCTGATGTATGCATCATATTGTATTACATCTCCATATCTCCTGTAGCATAAACCTACTATAAAATACTTTTAAAATATTGAGAAAATATATTTTTCAGATTTGTTATATATTGTTCAATAAAAATGTTGAGACATTTAACATTATCGATTCGTGCAGTAACAAACGTGACCTGCTGCAAATAAACATACATTATTCAGGAGGAGGAAATCACAGCAGAAGATTGTTTTTATAAAGTGATGTGCATGGTGTATGGCACTGCCGCTCTTCAATAGGCAGAAATAATAGCAATTAATGGTGTGTTTTATAATGTGCTATATCTGTAACTATCCACATTGTACAATGCACAGCTCAACACTACTGCGAGCAGGAAACGGAGAAAGGACATGAATGAAACCAAAAGGATAAAAAGATAGTCATTCATACAAGTCTGTGGTCAGTTGCTTAGCAACTATATAGGAATACAAAGATAATGTTATGTCACACGTGTCAGTGGATAAATTAATATCAGATGTACAACAGAAACATGGACAATGTAATGAGATGATGTTTAATAACACTACAAATATATTCTCCCAGTCCATAATATCGAATATATATATAGTGACGGGATTAGCTCAGGGATCGCCGTCTCCTCAGACGGACGCGCATTTTTTGGCCCAGTAATGAAAGTCCACTCCAACAAGTGTGGTGCACCTGGCCGCAACCAGTTTTATTAGTAGTTGTGCAGGCAAGACAAAACAATAATACAAAATAAAATCCTATCCATCCGGCTTCTACCTTCAACAACAGGTATCCTAACTAAAGAGAGCAGGGCCTACTGCCCAACTTCTTAAGCCCATCAAATAGCAGTCGTTTACTCACAAATAGTTTTCCAGGAGCAGAGAGAGAGCCATATACCTGTGGGCTGACGCTGGGTTCACACTAGCGCCCGGAGTCCGTTCTGAGCTTTCCGTCTTCTGCATGCAGAAGACGGAAAGCTGTCAGACCGGGTCCGGCCGTATGCGCCGGTGAGCGTTTTATGCTCTCCACTGCGAAACCAGTTTTTTTAAACCAGACACAGAGTACTGCATGTCTGACTCTGTGTCCGATTTAAAAAAAAAAAACGGTTTCGCGGCGGAGAGCATAAAACGCTCACCGCCACTCACGGCCGGACAGCTTTCAAACCCATTCAAATGAATGGGTATGAAAGAGTCCTGCAGGTTTCCGTCTCCTGCTCAGTTTTGTGCAGGAAACAGAAACCTGTATGAACAGAGACCGAGGGCAGATGTGAATGAGCCCTGACTGGCCTTTTATACACAGTTCAGGATGTCAAGGATTTAACTCTACATATCCCAAAACCTGGAGTGACTGAGTGGAGTAGAGCCACCCTCAATACTCCTACTCCAGCAGCCAGACCTTTTTACCATGGTTTTGGTCAAACCCTTCAGCAAGGAACACAGTTTATTTTCCAGCTGCATTTAGATTATATAACACAGGAACCTGGGAGATATATACACTCCTTCTACCACTTTTCCCCTGGTCCTGTCACAATATATATATTTGTAAAGGATCAGTACTATGTGTCACCATTTTTATACATACTAATCAGATGTCATATAATATTCTTTACTAATCTGTTTTTATTCTTTGATATATTTTTTTAAATCTTTTGTACATGAGTATGGTATCCCCAGCTTTTGACGCATTAAGGGCTATGGGATACTTTTCTAGACATAAAGTAAATAAACTGTGGCATCTATTGTCAGTAAGGGACACAATGTTGGATCAGTAGTGTTTTCTATCTGTTTTATCTGTGATGCAAATTTGTTGACTTAAAGGGGTTGTCCCATCTCAAGGATCTTATCTATATTGGTAGCTTATGTAAATTGAAGACTTTTCTTAAATATATTGCTTTAGAAATGCTGCTTCGCTTGCCTGCTATGTGAACTTATTCCTCCCATTGTTTACACAGAGTTACCATAACCACGAACCTATGGACAGGTGACATCACTTGTCTGCCGGAAGGACAATTAACTCATCTAATTGCAGTTTTGCTGATAAAGCCAAGTTTGTTATCTCTTTAGGAAAACACATAGATGACACTGAGACCATTCTGTACAAGCATGTGCATCTGATCTGTATTGTAATCCTCCTCAGCATGCAGGGGGGGGGGGGGGAATAAAGGAAGTGGCTTAAGGTTTTGAGACATTTTAAAGGGGTTGTCCTGTTACCTAAAAATTGTAAGAAAGGCTTAAAGTGCTATAAAATAAGAAAGTAAGTAGTACATCACTGATCTCATAATGCACACATTCCATTGTCCTCTGTATTATGGCCTGACAGAGTGATTATGTCCTGATACAGACCTGTGACTCCAGCAGTTGCATGTCAATGTTGGGATGTCATCACTTTTGGTCAGGATACAGAGATGTGGGGAAAGGAAGAGTGGAAGAATGGTAAAGTGGAAAGTGCAATATTTTTTTTTAATTTTTTTATTCCATTCTGACCATTTTATATTTTGTTTTTGTGCTTGGACAACCCCTTTAACCCAAAAGAGACCTTTATGGAATTCAGCTTACAAATAATAGGAAGTACAGATGTCCACCATTTGCTGGAGATAGTAGTTTAGGATGTATCCTGTACATGCCAATATTTGTAGTGGGCATCAGTAAGACATGAAATCATTGTTCCTTTACTCGCAGGTAAACAGCAAATTTGACCCTTAATTTGTAGCAATATTTATTTGGAAATTGACTCACTATGCATTATATCGATCCACAAGATCATAGTTCAGAGCAAGCTCTTTTACTGATGACTTATTGGGAGTCTTTTCTCTTCTTATTGACTATTGATCCAGAAGGTGAATACATTAGTGAATAACCAGCACTACATTATTTATCAACACATAATGAATACCCCTAAAACAAAGCTTTTAATCATTTACGCCCGCCATTAATTTTGTTTTTGTGGCTGTGACAATTTGATTAACATGGAACTATTTTCTCATGAGAATTACTTTTGAATTTCATTGGCAATTCATACATTAAAATTCGATCAAGCAAAGAAATATACCTGATGTACTAAAATCTATTAAGTACATAAAAAATAAGATTAAAGGGATTCTATCATTAGAATCCCATATTTTACTACTAGCACGTAGGAATATCCTTACGAAAGGCTATTCTTCTCCTACCTTTAGAAGTCTTCTCCACAACGTCGTTCGCTAGATATTCCCAGTTTTCTTAATTATGCAGGTGAGTTTTCTCGCAGTACTGGGAGCGTCCCCTGTGCTGTTTGAAAACCCTCCAACGTTGCCTCATCTTCTTCTGGAATGCCTCTTCTTCATGTCCTCTGCGATGTCTTCTTCCGGCGATTCTGTCTTCTGCATCTAAATACAGCGCATGCGCAGTTGTATCTGCCATTGGGTTTCAGGCAGATCCGACTGTGCATGTCTGTGGCCACTTTCTTGTGGCCGCTTACACGAGCGTACTGCAGGCACAATAGCCTTTCTTAAGGCTGCTCCTACATGTTAGTAGTAAATTATGGGATTCTAATGATAGAATCCCTTTAAGTTGCACAAGAGTTGATTTTGCCCTGACTCAAGTTTTGAAAAAATGTAATAAACAAAGTAAAACTAATAAAATATATTAAACATATATATATATATATATATATATATATATATATATATATATATATATATGCAGTGACCTTATAAACCTTTAATTAAATAAAAATGTACCAAAATATGTTAAAAAATGTAGAGAAATATGCAAAACTGTGTGATCAATAAAAATAGACATAAAGTACAAAATCACTGCCACTACATCACCATTTTGTGAAATGCAAGTTTAATCATTCTTGACGTGAATGGTTTCCGAAAAAACGTGACCATCATTAGACACAAAGTGGATTTTTTTTAATCTAAAATTTACATTAATAACAAAAAGGCATTATGTAGAGAAGAATTCTGTTTGGTCTTTTCTTACTTTGGAGCAACATATTGTTTATTCAGCAATGCTAATTTATTGTGATCCCTTTCAATGAACGTTTCTTTATATTCATTTCAGATAGAGGGAAAAAAAGAAAGTGTTCAAATGTAAATGAACTATTGTAAAAGAAACCGTCATTTACATTGCATGAAATCTAAATATATAATGAACAACTGAAGAGAAAGGAAAATAAGAAGTACTTAGGGTGGTTAACCCCACAAAGGACAGTTATCACCTATCCACCAGATTGGTCATATAAGTTTGATAGCCCACCCTCACCACTGGGACCCCCTTGATAACTAGAATGGCCATCCCATTCCTCCTCATTGTATATTAACTGCTTCTTAATAAATCAGGCACAATTTTGACTGTCCTAAAGTCAGAAAATGAAATCTAGATTTTTTTAATCTAGAGATGGGTGAACCTCTCATGGCTAGTATAGTTTTGGTTCAGGTCCAAGATTTGTTTCAGGTCGAACGAGTTCGATATGAACCATGGCTTAAATTGACCTAAAATATAGTGAATAACATTGTCAGGGCTCCTAGGACCCTATTTATCCAATTTCTTGCTCTCTAAAGCAAACACAATTATTGCAAAGTCACATGTATATCTATGGAAAAATGGATGGTAAGCTCCTAGTTAAACCTTACACTGCACTGACTCGTGCTTTTACACATTTTAACATGTAAAATGCTCCAAATATTAAAGGGATTCTATCATTAGAATCTCATTTACACTAAACGCACGTTGGAATAGCCTTAAGAAAGTCTATTGTTCCCCTACCTTTAGATATCTTCTCTGCATTGAAATTCTTTAGATATCCTAGTCTTCGTCCATATGCTAATTTGTTTTTTTGCAGCACTAGGGGCAGTCCCCAGTGTTCAAACTGCACTGGGGGCATCCCCTGTGCTGCGAGAAAACACTCCAGCTCTGCCTTCTTCTTGTTCGCCTCCTCTGCCTCTTTTTCCTTGTCCCGTCATGTCTTCAAAAAGTGCTGACTGCGCATGTCCGTCGCCATTTTCCTGTTGAAAAGAAGAAGCGGAGGCGTCGAACAAGAAGAAGGTGGCGCTGGATAGTTTCCTCACAGCATTGGCGATGCTGTGTGAAGGTGAATGAGAAAAGGACAGCATACTTCCAACAGGCCCGAGGGGTCAGACAAGGCTGTAGCCTGAGGCCAATGCTCTTCAACATCTACATTAATGAACTGGGTACAGCCCTGGATGCCTCACCAACCCCAGGCCTCACCCTCAACGACCGTAAGATGAAGTTCCTGCTATACACGGATGACCTCCTACTCCTGTCCCCCACTGAGAAAGACCTCCAAGAAAGCCTGTCAGTGCTGGAAAAATTCAGCACCACATAGGCTCTACCCATCAAGCAGAAGAAGACCAAAGTCATGGTATTTCAGAAGAAGGGCCACAACAAAGCCCCCACCCAACAATTCACACTGAATGGCTCCACCCTGGAGAAAACCAACAGCTACACCTACTTGGGGCTGGAGCTCAACCAATCGGTAAGCTTCAAAGCAGCAATAGAAACCCTGAAAGGAAAAGCCTGTAAAACCTTCTACGCCATCAGAAGACGGCTGTACCACCCCAAACCACCGGTGAGGGTCTGGCTGAAGATATTTGACGCAGTCATCACCCCGATCCTTCTCTATGGCAGTGAGGTTTGGAGCCCAGCCACCTACCCAGACCAGTCAAAGTGGGATTCCAGCCCAACAGAGACCTTCCACCTGGAGTTCTGCAAGTACTTCCTCCATGTCCACCGCAGCACCTCCAACATGGGATGCCGGGCAGAGCTAGACAGACTCCCCCTATGGCTCACCATGCAGAAGAGGGAGCTATCATTCTGGACACACATACAGGGCAGCAGCCCTGGCTCTTACCACCACCAAGCCTGGATGACCACAGAGCCCTGAGAAAACCCGATACCCCCAACCAAGCATCAGCCATCTGCCAAGCCAAAACCCCAACATGCCGTGAACAAGGCTCAAATAAAAGGAGTCATTGAGAGAGACAAAGAGCGGTACATCGAGGAATGGAGAAGCACAATAAATAACTCCAAGAAACTCACCGTGTACCAGTCATTGCAAAGGGACTACACCATGGCCACCTACCTGGAGATAATACTCAACCCCAAACACAGACAGACCCTGAGCCGGTACAGACTGAGTGCCTACAACCTGGAGATGGAGACGGGGCGACACAGGCAGACGTACAAGCCATGGGAGAACAGACTGTGCCAGCACTGTGACCAGGGGGCCCTAGAAGACGAGACCCACTTCCTGCTACACTGCACCAAATACTCAGCTGTGAGGGCCGTCTACTTCCAATGACTCTCTGCCCACATCCCAGACTTCACATCTGCAGACGAGAAGAGGAAACTCTACATCCTACTGGGAGAAGAGGAGTCCACTGTGGAGATCGCTGCCCAATATGTGTCCAGCTGTCACCAACTAAGAGGAAGATGAGACCCCATGGACTGTTATACCCCAAATCACCCACCCCACCCCCATACAGCTGTCAGCAACTAAGAAGAAGATGAGACCCTACGGACTGTTATACCCCAAATCACCCCCACCCATACAGCTGTCACCAACTAAGAGAAAGATGAGACCCCACGGACTGTTATACCACAAATCACCCACCCCACCCGCCATACAGCTGTCACCAACTAAGAGGAAGATGAGACCCCGCGGACTGTTATACCCCAAACCACCCACCCCACCGCCCATACCCCCCATACCCACCACTCTCCCCCCAACCCCCAACTCTCTCCCCCAACTCCAAACCCCCCCCCACACACACACACACACTTTACTAGCTTTGGCAATGCCAAATATCTATTCAGACGTGCCAATAAAGCCTGTTTGATTTGATTTGATATGATGGACCAGACAGCAGGAGATGTCTGGCTGAGTAGTGGCAGGGGTACTAGCTGTGGCAACATGAATGCCAATACGGCATGGAATAATATGATACACCAGGGCGCAGGACATGTCTAGCTGAAGGGGAGCAGTGTTGGTAGCTTTGACAACATGAGTACAGAATGTAATAATATGATGGACGAGGCCACAGGATATGTCTGGCTGAGCAGTTGCACTCTAGCTCACACAGCACAGATATTCTTCCTTGCTTCTATCTATGATTCTATCTCTAATCTGTCAGTAATTGATTAAATTACTCCTATGATTCTCTAGCTCTATTACAAGCTTTACTGCACTAAGTGCTGTATATTGCTCAAGAAAATGGAGTAATTGCTTTGGATCATGCAGTGCTGAATAACCTTTATATAATAACATTTGTCCCCTTCTTCCTCTATTACTGCTATTCCTTGTATTCTAGTGCACAGAACCTTACATACTGTAAATAACATCAGCACTGTAAGGTGTCCACCGACCTTTGCGAGGTTGTCAGCTAATATCAGGTGGCACCAGAATGTCACAGTGACTCAGACATGTGTATTCTGTATTTTCACTGTTCAATGCATATCACCATGACCATTTTAGTTTGCTCGAAATGAATCGCCATTTATTTGGATTTGTTAAAAATAGAGATGAGCGAACAGTAAAATGTTCGAGATTCGATATTCGTTACGAATAGCATCTCAATATTCGCCTACTCAAACGAATATCGAACCCCATTATAGTCTATGGGAGAAAATGCTTCACTACAGGGGATCCCACCATTCAACTCCGGAGAGTCACCAAATCCACTAAGACACCCCAGGAAATGATGTCAACACCCTGGAAAGCATCTGGGACAGCAGGGGAAGCATGTCTGGGGGCATCAAGTACCTTTATTATGTCGGGATCCCCTGTCAGCTTGCGATATACCGGAGCGGACTTTTTCCCATAGGAATGCATTGACCAGCGTTGATTGGCCAGTCTATGGGATTCGGCCAATCAATGCTGGTTCTGCCTGAGGAGGCGGAGTCTAAGAGCTGTCCACAGCAGTTTCCATTCTGGTCCGATTCTAGACTCCGCCTCCTCCGGCAGAACCAGCGTTGATTGGCCAAATGCTGTAAGACTGGCCAATCAACACTGGTCAGTGCATACCTATGGAGAAATGAAGCAGAGCCAGCCGTGCGCTCAGCTTGGCTATTCCTCCTGTCACACACATCTCTGGTGTAACATAGCTCAGCACACACACTCAGCTGGCTATTCCTTAGTAGTACTAACACACTCAGCTCAGCTATTCCTTAGTAGTACTAACACACTCAGCTCAGCTATTCCTTTAGTAGTTCCGAGCCATAGGAATGCATTGCATTGCATTGCATTGCTAAATCCACCATTCGTCTAAATTGGAGGTTATCTGTTTCCGGCCGCCAATTCCTTTTTCCGATGTTTCTTCACTGCTTACCTTGTCGTATTTCCTGTCCCACCTCCCCTGCGCAGTTATTGGTGCAAAAAACGCATCAGAGAAGGTGGGAGGGGTATCGAATTTTTAGTGAGTTGGCCATGTGGTGTTCGATTGGAATCAAACACCTCGAACGGCCTGATATTTGATCGAACACCGCTCTAGTTAAAAACTGAACAATTTGGAGTATTCAAGTTGAACCCGCCATGGGACGAACCAATTCATACATCTCTATTTGTAATAAAAGAACCAATTTGGAGCATATAGCTCCTATGTTCTGGGTGCTGCGCTGCTCTTTAAGAACTTGATGTGACACGCCTTGAAGTAGTTTCAAAAGGCTTTTATTCATATACAGATAACGTGTCTAAAATCATACCCCAAAACGCGCTATCCTCCGCACTTGAGGATTTGTACTCTAAAACTAGGGATGTGCGGTCGCTGGAGTATTTGATAGCTTTGCTTAATAATGAAGAGGAGAAGTTCCATGCTATTTGGGATTTATGGGATGCATTTTGGACCACTCAGGCCTCTCTGATAGGTTAACATTTGGACCTCTCCCCTTGTTTGTGTAATTTCCCTTCCTTTCTCTGCCCTTCTGTAACCCTGTCTGGTTGTCAATTGTTTTGTCTGTGTGAATTGTTTTTTTGTTTTTCATCATTCGATTTTGCACTTTGTGTATTTTACCATTTAATCTGATACTGGTTCCTCATTGTTTCTTCTGTTCCTTTTATTGATAAAACTCTTTAAATAAACAGTATAATAAAAAGAAAAGAAAAAAAGGCTATTCTTCTCCTACCTTTTAGATGTCTTCTCCACGCTGCCGTTCCTTAGAAATCTTTTTTTTTTTTTTGGCCATATGCTAAAAGTTTTCTCACAGCACTGAGGGCGTCCCCTGTGCTGCAAGAAAACTATCCAGCGCTGCCTTCTTCTAGTTTGCCTCTTCCACCTCTTTTTCCTTGTCTTGTCACGAACGGGAGAGGCCACAGAAAAATGACTGAGGTACATGCGTAGTGGGCGCAGTCGGCCATTTTCCTGTGGCTGAACAGGAAAGAAGAGGCGGCGAACAAGAAGAAGGCAGCGCTGGATATTTTTCTCGCAGCACTTGGAACACCTCCAGTGCTGTTTGAGTGCTGGGGAGCGCCCCCAGTGCTGTGAGAGAACTAATTAGCATATGGACGACAACCGGGATATCTAAGGAACAGCGGCGTGGAGAAGGCATCTAAATGTAGGGGAAGAATAGCCTTTCTTAAGGCTATTCCGGTGTGGGTTTACCTTAAAACGGGATTCTAATGATAGATCCCCTTTAAGTTGTGATAGCCCTCCTACTATCTTCTCTACCTTTTATCTTTAATCTGTACCTACTGTCACTGTAATGCCTCTACCGTGGATCTTTTGTATGTTGTATTTTTCTATTATTATTGTATTATCTATGCTTCTTTAACACATTGAATATCACCATGGTGGGACCATTAAAGGCTTATCTTATCTTATCTTGTGTTATCATACATCTATAATGCATCTATAATGCTGAAAAGCTGTTATAAAAGGTGTTATAAAAGAAAGAAATCTTACCATGCCCTCTAGCACTTTGTCCCTCTGTGCTTCTTATTCACTGGACTCCTTTTCCTCCCCTCTCCATAGACCTCAAAGTAATCTGATCTGTAAGTGAGCTGAACTTTTCACAGTAAAGAGACAGATCACTCAGTAAAATGAGCAGTTTATCCGGGAAGAGAGCAGCTGATAACTGAAGAGAGGATAAATGGATGTTACAATGTTCCTTATGTTCAGAAGAACTGTTAACTTACAAAAAAATTTAAATGACAGTTATTCTTTAAGTGTTAATAATTCTGTCTCGGGCTGAGGCCCCACATTACAGAAACGCAGGTTTGGTTTTTTTTGCAGATTTTGTTGTGTGTCTTTGAGACAAAACCAGGAGTGGATTGAGCAGAAGGGAGAAGTATAAGAGCTTTTTATATATTTCCCATCCTTTTGTAGCCATTCTTGGCTTTAGCTCAAAAAAACACAATAAAATCTGCAACAAAAAAAAAACTGTGTTTCTGCAACGTGGGGCCTTAGCCTAATAAAGTTTTTCCCTCATCCCTTTTTAAAGGAAGTTTGGAGAGGTTTCCCCTGCTTCAATTACACCTATAAGGAAACTGCCTGCATTTCCATAGATATAATTGACATGCTGCAATTTCCAAAACAATAACGATTTTGGTAATCGCAGCATGTTCGCTCTGTGTATTTTTACGCAAAGTGGGAATGGGATTCGTTCTATGGCAAAATGTTTCATATCATTAAATTAATACAATTTTTTCTGGCACAGAAAGGCATCATTTCTGGTGCATGTGGATTTTACTTTGAAAATCTTTAAAAATTGTGCCTTTTTCAAATTTTTCACCATCCATGCCATGCCCATGCCACTTAGTGTCACTATAGCCCAACAAATTTATTACAATTTGTGCCACATATCTGGTGTGAATAATATCTGTGAATATTAGTGAATGGTACTAATGAAGACACCAGTATGTCTCTTGCAAAAAATCATGCTGATAGAGCCCCACATATGCGTGAATAGCCTTTAAAAAGGCCATTCAGGCACCGTAAATGTTATATTATACTACCCCCCATTTTTAAAATAATACCCTAAAAAAGAATGTGATCAACTTACCCATCGAGCACGCTGGGCGGGCATTCAGGGTCCGCCGTCTTCTTCATCCATGCCTCCTCTTCCTGCGATGTCCTCGGGTCCTGTCTTCCTCCGGCGCTCGCGATCTGACATTGCTAAAAGAAAAATGGCCTGGGCGCATGCGCAGTAGCATGCTGCTTCTACTACGGCTACTGCGCATGCGCCCAGGCTATTTTTTTTTAGCAATGTCAGTTCGCGAGCGCCGGAGGAAGATGGGACCCGAGGACATCGCAGGAAGAGGAGGCGTGGATGAAGACGGCGGACCCTGAATGCCCGCCCAGCGTGCTCGATGGGTAAGTAGATCATATTCTTTTTTAGGGTATTATTTTAAAACTGGGGGGTAGTTTAATATAACATTTACGGTGCCTGAATAGCCTTTTTAAAGGCTATTCACACATATGTGGGGCTCTATCAGCATGATTTTGCTGATAGAGCCCCTTTAAGCACCATAAAGTTTACTACTTTGTGTAAAAATAATGACTTTTTGGGTCTCGATTTATGCAAACTGGCATAAATTGATTTAATAAATATTGGCCTACGGGGAACTGTATCACTGGATTTCTGACATAAAAAAGGTGCAATTCCTGCTGCATGGAACTTTTACTTTTAAAAATGGCACCTTTTCAACTTTTTTCGCCCCTTTCATCACAGTGGTTTTTCATTCTATTAACCAGCTCAGGACAACGCCATTTTCCCTGGTTCCGGACCGGATACATTTTCGGGTATTTTGCACATGCTTTTGTATAGCATGGTTTTCAGGGGTAGAATATTTTTGTTTTTCTTTGTGTTAGTCAAGTAAAAGTTCAAAATAAGTCTTTTTTTGGTGATAAATAGGGCTTTATTTTTAGATTGTTTTTATTTTTCCATGTTTTTTCTTTATTTTACTATCTAAGAAAATGCAAATAAAACAGGAGGGAAATGCGTCTGCGTGTCACATTTTTAATGTTTTTTTAGTAGTATAAATAATTTTTAAATGCTTTTCTCTCTCCTTTGCAATAATTTTTACGTAGGTGACCCTTAGGGCCCCTTCACATGGCGTAAGCGTGCTGCTCATTTAGACACATATACATGTGTCCGAGTGCGGCGCTTCAAAACAGAGCCCATGGATTTCAATGGGAAGCGCGCGCATATGCCGATATACATGCGCTTCCCATTGAAATCAATGGGCTCTGTTTTGAAGCTCCACGCTCGGACACGTGTATACGTGTCTAAATGAGCAGCGCACTTACACCTGTTGTGACACTCCAGGCGAGGGGCTAAAATCTGTAATATGGGTGTGGTAATTTGACATTCCTTTTTTTTCACTTTATTTTTTTTTTTTTTGTCCTTTTATATATTTTTACACTTTGTGGCCCAGTGGCCCATCAGACAAAATAATACATTAAAAAATTAATGAATAAAAATATAAACATATTCATCTAGTCTGGCTCCTCTGGAGCGGCTTGAAGACTCCAGCTCTTGTGCCGTCTAAGGATGAAGATAGAGTTGAAATCAGGACTGCCCCCAAGATTCACAATGGTTGAGAGGGGCCCCCTGCTGCCATAGGGCCTACTACCATTTTTCCTGTGGCTAGAGTGGCCCTGTGCACAGCTACTTATTCATTCAGTATGTTATTGCCTGCAAGTACCTTCAAATGTGGAAATCAGGGGCCCCAGCTTTACAGATTTGTGTAGAACCTCCACAGATCAAATATATATACCATATCCTTTATAAAAAAAAAAATATATATACAGAAATTATATTATAATAAAGTAGTAGTATAGACTGTGACTTGATAAAATATTGATATTAATTTTTGTTTCTATGTGTATCAGATGGCAGTTCAGAAGAAATACCTACCTTACTGCACTGTGCAGCAAAGCTTGGACTCAAAGAGGTTGCACTATTACTAATGCAAAGCCCAGCAGCGGATTACATTTGTAGAGTCACTAACAAATATGGAGATGATCCAGCTAAAATGGCTGAAAACTATGGACACAAAGAAATCCAGGATATGATTCATGAACTATCAGTAAGTGTTGCACACTTCATTCTAATGCTTTTCTATTGACATTTAAGAAATACTGTACAGTGAGATGTTGAATGATTTGATGTGCTATAGTATCATAGAACTACACTCACCGGCCACTTTATTAGGTACACCTGTCCAACTGCTCGTTAACACTTAATTTCTAATCAGCCAATCACATGGCGGCAACTCAGTGCATTTAGGCATGTAGACATGGTCAAGACAATCTCGTGCAGTTCAAACCGAGCATCAGTATGGGGAAGAAAGGTGATTTGAGTGCCTTTGAACGTGGCATGGTTGTTGGTGCCAGAAGGGCTGGTCTGAGTATTTCAGAAACTGCTGATCTACTGGGATTTTCACACACAACCATCTCTAGGGTTTACAGAGAATGGTCCGAAAAAGAAAAAACATCCAGTGAGCGGCAGTTCTGTGGGCGGAAATGCGTTGTTGATGCCAGAGGTCAGAGGAGAATGGCCAGACTGGTTCAAGCTGATAGAAAGGCAACAGTGACTCAAATAGCCACCCGTTACAACCAAGGTAGCCAGAAGAGCATCTCTGAACGCACAGTACGTCAAACTTTGAGGCAGATGGGCTACAGCAGCAGAAGACCACACCGGGTGCCACTCCTTTCAGCTAAGAACAGGAAACTGAGGCTACAATTTGCACAAGCTCATCGAAATTGGACAATTGAAGATTGGAAAAACGTTGCCTGGTCTGATGAGTCTGCTGCGACATTCGGATGGTAGGGTCAGAATTTGGCGTCAACAACATGAAAGCATGGATCCATCCTGCCTAGTATCAACGGTTCAGGCTGGTGGTGGTGTCATGGTGTGGGGAATATTTTCTTGGCACTCTTTGGGCCCCTTGGTACCAATTGAGCATCGTTGCAACGCCAAAGCCTACCTGAGTATTGTTGCTGACCATGTCCATCCCTTTATGACCACAATGTACCCAACATCTGATGGCTACTTTCAGCAGGATAATGCGCCATGTCATAAAGCTGGAATCATCTCAGACTGGTTTCTTGAACATGACAATGAGTTCACTGTACTCCAATGGCCTCCACAGTCACCAGATCTCAATCCAATAGAGCATCTTTGGGATGTGGTGGAACGGGAGATTCGCATCAAGGATGTGCAGCCGACAAATCTGCGGCAACTGTGTGATGCCATCATGTCAATATGGACCAAAATCTCTGAGGAATGCTTCCAGCACCTTGTTGTATCTATGCCACGAAGAATTGAGGCAGTTCTGAAGGCAAAAGGGGGTCCAACCCGTTACTAGCATGGTGTACCTAATAAAGTGGCCGGTGAGTGTATATGATGCCTTTACTTTTTGAGCTTATATACTGATAACACCAGATTTCTGAAATTAGATGTCAGGTTTCCCATTCCACTTTTAAAGGGAGTCCATCACCTCCCCCAAGAATATTCAGCTGCCACCACTGTGTTATGTACACTATGTGATCAAAAGTATCCGGACACCTAGCTGAAAATGACTTACAAGTTCGTGGCGCCCTCCATCGGTAATGCTGGAATTCAATATGGTGTTGGCCCACCCTTAGCCTTGATGACAGCTTCCACTCTCGCAGGCATACGTTCAATCAGGTGCTGGAAGGTTTCTTGGGGAATGGCAGCCCATTCTTCACGGAGTGCTGCACTGAGGAGAGGTATTGATGTAGGTCGGTGAGGCCTGGCACGAAGTCGGCATTCCAAAACATCCCAAAGATGTTCTATAGGATTCAAGTTAGGACTCTGTGCAGACCAGTCCATTACAGAGATGTTATTGTCATGTAACCACTCCGCCACAGGCTGTGCAGTATGAACAGGTGCTCGATCGTGTTGAAAGATGCAATCGCCATCTCCGAATTGCTCTTCAAGAGTTGGAAGCAAGAAGGTGTTTACACATGTAAAAAATGTCATTGAAGTCAAGGGGAGTCTTATTTTTACATGTGTATTCTTTACGCGTGTATTATGCAAAAATGAGCTCGCATTTACTCTGTGTGCACGGGCCCTAAGCGGTTTTTGGAGGGATTTTGCCAAAATGCTGCGCTTTCACAATGTGGGGCCCTGGCCTTACAGGTAGTTTTCTGTTGTAAGAAAGTTGCAAATTGAGTTTGTGTCCTTCTAAATGTCAGTTGTGACAAAAATTGTCACAACTGACGTTTTTCCTCCAAACTTTCCACTTTCCAAAATAGATTTAGTCATGGATGTCCTGGAGGAAATTTATTGTAATTTACACTAGAAAACTGGTGTAAATGATGCCAGAAATCCATGCTAGCTATGAGCTTGTGTAGATTTCAGTGCAGGCACACAACCCAACAGAGGGCGCACCTGATTTATAAGGAGGCACAAACGCCGCTAGCACAGGAGATATGAAAATGCCAGTCTGCTTAAATCTTCCCATTTTCTCTATATAAATGGAAGGCCAGCTGTTTAATGGATGTAAAAAAAACTTAATGTGAATGCACCCTCAGAGCTATTAACACTTGTTATGCTATTTAAAGGGGTTGTCTGGGATAAAAACTAATCCGTACACTAATCTAAAGCCCCTCCCACAGTTTACTTTCTAAATAGCATAATTTATCAAAAATGTATATTTAGCCATATTCCTGGGACAGTCATGTGACCGCCCCAGGGACATTTCCTAGTTATCTGGTGACAATCCATTTTTCCATTTCTGGAAATGGAACATCACTTCTACTCCCTCCCCATTCACTCCATCTTGCTTACCACTCTTCCTTCTAGCCTTCCTCCTGCAGAATAGCTCCTTCGTGTTTTCTGACTGCCAGCATGTGCAATAGTCCCAGCAATGCTCTGTACTCTGCAACCAATAAACCACCTCTACTGAGCAGCTCCCACGCCTACGCAGTAGAGGGGGATCATCGGTTTCAGAGCACAGAGCAGCGCTGGGGCTATAGTGCGTACTGACAGTCAGAAAAGAAGGATGGGCTGTCCCGCAGGAAGAAGCCTGGAAGGAAGAGATGTAAGTATAACGGGGTCGGGGATTGGGCTGAGTAGGGCAGGATAGCTAGAGAAACAGGGAGAGGGTTATGGGAGGGAGGGAGAGAGAGAGAAAGGGGAGAATGATGTGAGAGGGAACTATGGAAGTTACACAGCAGGAAGTTGAACCAAATAAACAAATGCAGAAGATCACTCAAAATACCGCTAAAGGTATATGGGTGCATTTATTAACCTATTAATAGCACTAACAGACCTATTTAAAAAAACAAACAAAAAAAAAACAAAACATTTTTTGCCCGGAAAACCCTTTTAACCTTCTGGATCAGACTTCAATATGTTGTCCATATTTCCTAGGAACAGACAGTTTGTTATTTATTTCACTTTCTTATATGGTAGCAATATATTCCATAGTACTTTCATTATTCTATGTGTGGCAGGAAACCAAAGTAAACCACACAAACACAGGGACTATATACAAACTGCATGTAGCTCCTCATTGGATTTAGACCCAGGTTCTCAGTACTACAAGGCAACTGTACCAACCTCCTAGCCACCATGCAGGTGAATACTCTATAGTCTTCAGTTGACCCTCATAGTTTTCTGCTTGTTTCTAGTAGCAATGGGAATGTAAGTCCAGCACTGTATCTCAAGTGTTCCTTTTGAGAAGATGATGTATTTTCTGGCTACTCACTGAAATAGAGAGAAAGTGTTGCAGCCTGTTTACAGTTCAGTAACAATTGTATGGTTACAATTGAAGAGCTCAACGGAAAAATGGCCTAAGTCCACATTTTGTCATATTTCAAATTATTACCTAGAAAGCTTCTTTGTACCTCGTTCTATGCATTGGGTTTACAAGGTACCTAGGATTAATGACCTAAGTCCATATATTTCAATGCAGAAGAATTTACATTCAATGGAATAATGGCCTAAGTCCAATACAAACTTACTTACTTCACTCTCGTTGGTCATTTTTTCATTGAAATCGTGACTTCCGGTCTGTTGTTTATATTAGTGTAAAAACTTTGTCTTATTGTTTAAAAGGCTCTAATTCGACTTTTGCACATATTTAGCGCCGAAAAGGGAGGCAGGTAATTATTATTCTTCATCGTTTAATAATTTTTACGGTATATTTGACGATATTAGCATAAGATTGCACTTAAGCCGACGGCTGCGGCAACCATAAAGATACGTGTGCTGTAGCGCCTTCGATGTGTAAGCCATATTTAAGATGTGCCTTTATTTCTGTTATGCAATTTTTTTATTAAATTTTGGAACTTATACAGCTTTGAAGCTTTAATTAATAATATTAAATAAATAATATATATATATTTATACATGAAGCTGCAATTTTTTAAATAAATAATACAATTTATGATTAGGATTAACGGTGTTCATTAGCTGATTACATTGGATAGATATATTCCACAATAATGCCCGTTTGCTTTAGGCTAAAACTTTAAATTTCGTTTTTCTCACAATATTGATTTTTGGACTTAGGCCATTTTTCCGTTGAGCTCTTCAATTGTTTTTCTTTTTAATATGGTGTAACCTTACAATGTATTTTCTGTATGGTGTAATGGTGTAACATTACACGGGTAACTTGTTTATCAACTTCCACTTTGCTTTAGTTTTTTTTTTTTGTATGAAACATTAAGCAAATACATGATGTACTTCCTCTGCTACTTCTGCTTTGTAAGCAGAAAGCATTGCAAGAGAATATGTTCCTGTAACTCCTCCAGAGACCTGTATGCAATTACAGATATCCATAGTGCACAATAAAACTGTCATATAATACAGTATTATGTGATGGGTAGTACATGTACTTGAGGTGGCAATATGAAATATTAAACTGAAGCCCTTTATCACAGAGACACTAGCAAAGTATTTCTGTAGGTCTAGGAAAGATACCATGGACATTTATGTTATCTAGAAAAAGTGTCACATAGTGGTGAGTGTTAAAGCTAAGCATAATAAACTCTGTGAGCTGACATGGGATTATATAAAACAGGGTGTCCCATTTGACAACATATGCTCAGTGACAAGAAATAGGAGACTAAGAAGGAGTTGGAATAAAATGAAACTTTCTATGTATTAATAATGATGGTATATGTAAGTGACTGCAATATTACAGCAAAATGATAAGTGCATTGGGAAATACTGTAAAATGAAAAAAAAAAAGAGTCTATAGTACCCTATTGAGCCACCTATAATTTGCACGTAAGATGAGACACAGTTGGGCATAGAGGCATGCAAGTTTTGTATGGTATCCTGTGACAAATTTTCTTACAGATGTTGCAACTGGGATTGAAGCTGTTACTAAGTAGTAGGTTGTGAAAGCTAGTGTTCCAGCTGATCCCATAAATAGTCAATTGGTAATAAATCTGGAGTCCAGGCAGGCCAAGGCAGTGTTGCAGTCTGGTGGAGACATTCCTGGGAAACCCTTGCTGTGTGTGGATGAGAATTATCCTGCTAAAAAGTATGTCCTGTATGTATTACTGAGCTGTTAGTGTCCCTCATGTCACTACTAGGGGGTCACGAGTATCATATATAATGGATCTACATATGAGTACACCAGCAGCTAAGCAGTTTGGGAAGTTGGTCGCTCCACAGCAAAAGCATGATTGAACGACTCACCACAAGACCGCCATACTAAAACCTGACTGTTGTTGAATCCAATACAGAACCTAGATTCATCACTAAAAATTAAATGGTTCAAGCACATAAGGTTTCTTATTGATGACGCACATTCACATGAAGTTGACGGAGACTGGCTATCAATGGAAACAGTGACATCAAATTTCCTTCACTTAGAAAGGGTCAAGGCACTTAGCAGAAGGAAATTTGATGTAGGCAGGGCTGTGAAATAAAGGTGCCACCCATGTCTATGAGGGTAATCTGAAAAGTTTCCGACATAACAAAGAAATAAGACATTTTTTCTTCAAATTTGTTATTTTTCAACATAATCTCCTTATAATTGTATACACTTCTCCCAGTGATGCTCCCATCTCTTTAACCCATCCAAAAATAAAGTTGGTATCTTTCTCTTCAAAATAGTCGTTCACGAAAGTGATGACTTCTTCATTTGACGAAAATTTCTGTCCTCCGAGCTCAACTTTTAGCCGAGGGAACAAAAAAAAGTCGCTTGGGGCTAGATCTGGTGAGTAAGGAGGGTGGTCAAGCAGTTTAAACCGCAGTTCATGGATTTTTGCCATGGCAACCGCTGAGGTGTGGGCTTGCGCATTGTCCTGGTGAAACAGAATTTTCTTCTTTTACAAATGGGGCCATTTTCCTCAATTTCCGCTTTCAGCTTGTCAAGTAATATCGCGTAGTATGCTCCTGTAATAGTTTTTCATTTTTCAAGAAAATCTATGAAGAAAACTTGATGACTATCCTAGAAAATGGTTGCCATCACTTTCCCAGCTGAAGGAACTGTCTTTGCCTTTTTTGGAGCCGATTCTTCTTTCGCAGTCCACTGTTTTGACTGTGTTTTTGTTTCTGGGATGTAATGGTGTATCCAAGTTTCATCCACGGTAATTAATCGGTGCCAAAACTCTGATTTATTGCGCCTAAACTGCACCAACAGAGCTTGGCAAATGTTCATCCGAACACGTTTTTGGTCCAGAGTGAGCAATCGCGGCACCCAGTGTGCAGTCAGCTTTCTCATCCCTAAAATTTCAACCAATATGTGGCAAACATGCTCGATATGCTCATATCCTGTGCTATGTCTCTAACCTTAATTTGATGGTTCTCTAGCACCATTTGGTGAACTTGAGCAATGTTTTTGTTCGTGGTTGCAGTTTTTGGCTGTTCCGAACGTTCATTATCAACCAAGCTGGTACGGCCACATTTAAATTCAGCTGCCCAAAATTTGACGGTGGTACATGATGGTGCAGAGTCCCTGTACACAGCGTCCAACTTGTCTGTAAATTGCGAAGGCATATTACCTTTCAAAAACAAATATCTAATGAAAGCTCGATATTCGATTTTACAGTCCTATGAAAAAGTTTGGGCACCCCTATTAATCTTAATCATTTTTAGTTCTAAATATTTTGGTATTTGCAACAGCCATTTCAGTTTGATATATCTAATAACTGATGGACACAGTAATATTTCAGGATTGAAATGAGGTTTATTGTACTAACAGAAAATGTGCAATATGCATTAAACCAAAATTTGACCGGTGCAAAAGTATGGGCACCTCAACAGAAAAGTGACATTAATATTTAGTAGATCCTCCTTTTGCAAAGATAACAGCCTCTAGTTGCTTCCTGTAGCTTTTAATCAGTTCCTGGATCCTGGATAAAGGTATTTTGGACAAACAATTCAAGTTCAGTTAAGTTAGATGGTCGCCGAGCATGGACAGCCCGCTTCAAATCATCCCACAGATGTTCAATGATATTCAGGTCTGGGGACTGGGATGGCCATTCCAGAACATTGTAATTGTTCCTCTGCATGAATGCCTGAGTTGATTTGGAGCAGTGTTTTGGATCATTGTCTTGCTGAAATATCCATCCCCGGCGTAACTTCAACTTCGTCACTGATTCTTGAACATTATTCCCAAGAATCTGCTGATACTGAGTGGAATCCATGCGACCCTCAACTTTAACAAGATTCCCGATGCCGGCATTGGCCACACAAAGCATGATGGAACCTCCACCAAATTTTACAGTGGGTAGCATGTGTTTTTCTTGGAATGCTGTTTCTTTTTGGACGCCATGCATAAC
This sequence comes from Leptodactylus fuscus, assembly GCF_031893055.1. Taxonomy (NCBI): domain Eukaryota; kingdom Metazoa; phylum Chordata; class Amphibia; order Anura; family Leptodactylidae; genus Leptodactylus; species Leptodactylus fuscus. Next base: position 253,436,923 of record NC_134265.1, read on the forward strand.
GCCTTTTTTTATAACCAAACAACTCAATTTTTGTTTCCAAAATGAAGCTGCCTTGTCCAAATGTGCTTTTTCATACCTCAGGCAACTCTATTTGTGGCGTACGTGCAGAAACGGCTTCTTTCTCATCACTCTCCCATACAGCTTCTATTTGTGCAAAGTGCGCTGTATAGTTGACCGATGCACAGTGACACCATCTGCAGCAAGATGATGCTGCAGCTCTTTGGAGGTGGTCTGTGGATTGTCCTTGACTGTTCTCACCATTCTTCTTCTCTGCCTTTCTGATATTTTTCTTGGCCTGCCACTTCTGGGCTTAACAAGAACTGTCCCTGTGGTCTTCCATTTCCTTACTATGTTCCTCACAGTGGAAACTGACAGGTTAAATCTCTGAGACAACTTTTTGTATGCTTCCCCTGAACAACTATGTTGAACAATCTTTGTTTTCAGATCATTTGAGAGTTGTTTTGAGTAGCCCATGATGCCACTCTTCAGAGGAGATTCAAATAGGAGAACAACTTGCAATTGGCCACCTTAAATACCTTTTCTTATGATTGGATACATCTGGTTATGAAGGTCAAAGCTCACTGAGGTTACAAAACCAATTTTGTGCTTCAGTAAGTCAGTAAAAAGTAGTTAGGGGAATTCAAATCAATAAAATGATAAGGGTGCCCATACTTTCGCACCGGTCAAATTTTGGTTTAATGCATATTGCACATTTTCTGTTAGTACAATAAACCTCATTTCAATCCTGAAATATTACTGTGTCCATCAGTTATTAGATATATCAAACTGAAATGGCTGTTGCAAACACCAAAATATTTAGAACAAAAAATGATTAAGATTAATAGGGGTGCCCAAACTTTTTCATAGGACTGTATCCATTTTCACAAAATCACTCGCATCGACTCACTTCAATGACTGTCAAAGAAAAAACGCTGGTGCAAAACAGCTGAAACTTTTGTGGGTCCATTCCAACGCATGCGCGAACACATTGGTTGACGAGTGTTGCTATCTGCATGTGGAGGTCGTAAACTTTTCAGACTACCCTCGTAGATGGTGGGTAATAAAACTGTGAGCTGCTCAGAGGATCAAATGATTCTCTCTTATGAGGGTCTTTCTGGGCCATTTGGAACCTATTCTCCACGTATACATGCCCTGCTCCCAACGCCTCCTAAATACTTGATCAGAATGGTGTAGATGACAATTCGTCAAAGAACCATCCTGCTTCTTTCAGTCCAATTATACACTCCCTTCTCAATGTCTGTCAATTAGGCAAAATATTTTGGAGTGCATCATGAAACCACCAACAATCTCTAACCAAGGGGTACACTACCTAAAAGTGCATTTGTTTTTTGATTTGTCAATAAGTGTGTATATAGGCTATTAGAACCTGTAAAGTTATAGGCGTGCTCTTGCCAACTCTGGTTTCTAATTAAACCAATTCAATACAATATTGTGACATGCTAGCAAAAACCTTAATACATTATGATTAACGACATAACTACTAAGTAGCCACACATAGATGCATATTGGATAGATCAGGTTACAGATTATTGCAAAAACTTTTAAGCAAGTCATCTTAGGTCACACTGAATATATTGAACCAAGAGGAAGAGTAAGGAAGGAGTAGAGAGTCACTGCTAAATAAAGGTTTCTCTGTTACAGAAGATTGCCAAAGTCTATGTTGCAGCTATTGATTTATATTTTAGGCAATGAGCGACTTCCCTACAGATATCAACAGACTAATGATTGGTTAGGTAATGGGACTCCCTGCCTTCGACTAAATTATTACTAGATTATTTAAAAGGGGTATTCACAATTCCATTTACTATGCTTAAGAAAGGGAACAGTCCTCATAAAACCAATTATTTCTGTTGCTACCTGCCTGACCCCTTGTTCACATCTGTATTGGTATTCTGTCTGGGGGAGTTTGCATGGGGACCCTCCAAACGGAATACCAAACGTGATTTCAAGCGCTGCGCAACAAAAATACACAAATCCCCATAGAGTATTATGGGGTCCGTGTGCTTGCCGCCAGATCTCCGCACAGAATGTGCGAACAGGAAAGTAGTTCACAATCTACTTTCCTGTCTGCATGATTCGTGCCAACAGTGCACAGCACGTACACGGACCCCATTATTGTCTATGGGGATCCATGTGCTTTTACTGCACAGCGCCTGCAATTGTGTTTGATATTCCGTTCAGGGGATCCCTATGTGGACTCCCCGGACGGAATACCAACACAGATGTGAATGAGGGGTGAGTATCAAATCATCCAGCACTATATTTGCTGCAGTTCCTCCCAGAAAAGTTGATCTTACCAAGGAGGGCACACTGTTGTCTTGCTTTAGTTTAGATTATAATCCCTAATACATGTTTTTCTCAACTAGAACCATAACATCTCTTCAACAAGACCAGGTACCGAGTGAATAATGAAGAAATGCCGTAGCTAAAGGTCCTAAAGGAAAACCAATCCGTTCTCCTGAAAAGACCAAGCACAGCAGTATCTTCATGGGCTCCTATGACAATGACAAACATTTGTAATGTGCTTTTCTCATACAAAGGACTCAATGTGCAGGGAGTATTCTGGATTAGAGGAGTTAGTGGGTGCCATATAGACGCTCATCCTGAATATCCACAAGGGTCAGTTGTTTTATTGAAATCAGAGTACTCGGTGGAATCCCATACAAATATGTGGCTATTTCATCACATGCATTAAGGCTGAATTCACACTGAGTTTTTTCGACCCGATTTTGACAAGGAAATCTGCCTCAGAATCTGCTCCAAAAAAGCCTCCCGACTGGATGCCAGTGCACTGCACCGGCATCCAGTCGCGGCATTCTGCTCCAGATTAGGCCCAAATGATTGTGCCTATTCAGGAGGGAGTATCGCGCCATGGACACCCACGGATGATTCAGCTGCGGTATCCACGGCAAGATAGGGCAGCTCGCTTCTTTTTTCCGTGAGCGGGAAAAAGTGAACGGCTCCCATTGAAGTCAATGGGAGGTGTTTTTTGAGCCGGATTCTGAATCAGATTCCGTAACAAATTCTGGTCCAAAAAACTCTGTGTGAATTCAGCCTAAAATGTTTGTTTTGCAGAAAATGTGCTTTGCTCTATGGATCTTACATTCTGGTTCTCAGTTTAAATTGTCAGAAAGTTTTAGAATTTTTCAGCAATGAGTCACTGAAATTTTTTATCAGATGAAATCCATAGACTGAAATATTAAAATAACAATAATGAAGAATAGGAAGAAGTAACTCTTCTCTATAAAAAAAAATAAATACAGGCCTGTAATGCATTAGCTTGACTAAGATTGAGCACATCGGAGCAGATTTACTAATGCTAACAGCATTAGTAAATCTGCTCCGATGTGCTTGATCTTAGTCAAGCTAATGCATTACAGGCCAGCATTTTTTTTAGACAGTGTAAACTTAGACTACATGGCTTAGTTTATGCCAAAAAGTACCAAAACTGTGGCACATTTGCCATACAATGTCCTATCTTAAAGGGTATTCCCAACTCACCCGCTCACCAATTAGCAGGCTGTGTGCTCTGTTCACTTCCTCATTTTCTCTGTGAATTGGTGGGTGGGGTTTCACTTGCTGTCTCCCAGAAAAAGCCATCTCTGCTAGCTTTCGTCATAGCAGTACATGTTTGGAGTCAGTAATGAAGGATGGTTGTAAATAAATTAGCACAGTATCACTGGAAGATGCACAATATGAAGCTGATGTAGAAGAGCTGGATTTGTTAGGTGATGAGAATCCCAAACTTACATGCTACAGGACCAAAAGTCAGCTTGCAATAAACTCAGTTTTAGGTCTGTGTTACATACAAAGGTAACAGACTCCCTTTCTCAGCCCTTATCAGCAAAATTCAATTAGCATACTTGATAACTGGAAGAGCCAGAGATAAACAGCTCAGAAATACAAGCTGGTCTGAGCACTCAGCTCCCCCTCACTCCTGCTATGTCACTTGTCCTGGACAGAGAGGTAAGATCATCCGCAGGTGTGTGGTTATGGAAACGCTGTGTAAACAATGAAGTGAATAATCTCAGATAGTAGCCAAACAAAGCAGTTTTTCTGAAGCAATGTATTTAGGAAAAGTCTTAAATCCACATAAGCTAGCAGTATAGATAGGATCCTTGAGATAGGACAACCCCTTTAAGGAATGCGTCTTCTCCAGCAGACCACATACCATTCCCCCTAAACCACATCTCTTTCCACTAAACCATGTCCCCTTGTAGAATGCAGCAGAAAAATTATTTAAAACAATTAATAAATATGGTGTCATGTATGTTGGCAGTTATTGCAGCAAATTACTCCCAAAAGAACAGATTAGAAAAAAAAACAAAAACACAGAGAATGAAATATTGTACTACTGCTCCATTCAGATTTGGGTTTGAGAGAACCACACTCTTGTGATTAGCGAGGGTCTCAGCAATTGGACCCTTACTAGTCTACAGCTTATACTCTCCTCCCATGGATAGAGCATAAGTTGTATGCAAACCCCTTCAAGCTGCAAAACTGAAATAGCTACATATTCCTGAATCTGGGGCAAATATTCAATTCAAAAGTAGTGGTTTGGGGGCTTGGCTTTACAGTTCTGCTATACAAAACAGCTACGGCAGGACTCCACCGGTCATGAGTACCATAGCCTCTTATTGCCTGTCTTGCCAGTGATGGAGTTCTGGCTTCTGCTTGATATTTACACATATCAAAAATGGTTATATGGTAGAGAACATACTTTTTTTTTTTACCCTTGTTGAGTGTAGAAAGATTGCAAACAAAAACCTTCCTGAAAGCAGGTAATGATAAAATAAAAACCTAAAACTCACCCGTAAGCAGTGTGCACTCCTTCCACTTTATATTACCTACCACACTGTAAGGGAGCCTTCACACGGAGTTACGCTGCGCTCATTCTGATCGTAAAAACACGTTCAGAATGAGCGCGTAAAAAGCAGCTCCCATTGACTTGCCGGCATACACAGCGCTCCCCATTGAAATTAATGGGAGGCTTTTTTCCCTATGCTTTCAATGTATTACGTGCGCATCACATTGAAAGCATAGGGAAAAAAGCCTCCCATTGATTTCAATGGGGAGTGCACGTATGCCGGCTCCCATTCAAGTCAATGGGAGCTGCTTTTTACGTGCTGATTCTGAACGTGATTTTACGATCAGAATGAGCGCAGCATTACATCATGTGAAGGCTCCCTAAGATACAACCTCTGCACACTGAGTTGACCTCCTTGCTGTTGAGCTGGCAGGCTTTATGCAGCCTGTTCACACAAAATTGGCAGGAATTAGATGTATTTTATCATAGGGGCAACTCTGATCCCCCTTGCTCTTCATTGTAATTGTGCCCAGCATAGCTGCACCCCTAATGATATGTCTACTGTAGATTAGCTGATTAAGAACACAAAGCTATGTGTACACATATATACAGGAGGTCTTTGTCTGACAGACCCTTGACCCTTGTATTCCGATTATTCTAGAATAACATCTTCAACGATATTAAACTCTGTAAAGTCTAGGACCTCTGGTTATTGCTCATTTATATATTAAATAAAATGCACAAATTGTATTTATTTCCAGAGCGTAATAAGTAATGTTCCATATCAGGTTTGTTTCACAATGGGAGGATAATATTGCATGAGAGATGAACAGAATGATGGCTGTATCAGTATTTTCTTTTAGCCTGCTTGTGTATTGTTGAGAAGGGTTAGTAGTAATGGCCTGCCGCTGGACAATTTATGTGCACTGGTGCTTCATTTGTTGTGTATTGACAGTTATGTATTCAATTCATGTTTTTAATTATTCAAAGGTCATAAACTGCATATTCAAAGAGCTTGTAACAAATGATCGAGCATGCAGCCTGGAACGCTTTTTATCAACCTTTATGTAAGAGTTGGCTCCTAATGCTACAGTATATTGTGGCTTCTTTACTAAGTGTATACACGAGGGGAGATAAACTAGTAAATATGCCCCAGAAATCTAACAACATTTTTGTCAAGAACTGGTGTACATGCTTTACACCATATAGTACTTTGGTGCTTTAGACACTTCCTGCTCCTTGTGGTTGGGGATGGTTGATGGCTTATTATGCTAAACTATGAGCCAGAACCCCCCCTCCCGAACGGATTACCAAACGCAGATGTGAATGAGGGGTAAGTCTGTCTAGTCTAATGCTCCATGCACACGACTGTAGTTTTTGTCTGCTATTGCAGACAAGAGTATGGACCTATTCATTTCTAAGGCACCATCCTTAGGTTTTTAGCAATGTGTGACCCATACACTGCACATGGTCATGTGCATGGAACATAACAGTCCGCTGTTTAAAAGTCAGTTTTACTTTATCTGCCTCATTGTGCCAATAATTCACTAATTAGATTTCCATTATAAAACAAGCATAGTTGGAAATGGCAATTTGGGAGTTATAATAAATAGAGATGCGCGAACACTATTTGAATCTCCCGTTTCGAAGAGCATGCACCCATAGGAATGAATGGACACAGCCGGCACGCAGGGAGTTAAAGGGATTCTACCATTAAAAAAACTTTTTTCTAGGTAACAAGTCGGAATAGCCTTTAGAAAGGCTATTCGTCTCCTACCTTTGGAAGTGATCTCCGCCGCGCCATTCGTTTGAAATACCGGTTTGTATCGGTATGCTAATTAGTTCTCTCGCAGCAATGGGGGCGTCCCCCAGCGCAGGAGATGCGATGGGGGCGTCCCCATTGCTGCTCGAAAACTGACTCCAGCGCCGCCTGTCTTCTTCTGCATCCTCCCCTTCCTTCTTTGGCTTGACGTCAGACGCCTGCACAGTACGTTTTGTTCGGCGAACAGAGTCCAGAAATCTTACTGGACTCTGTCTTGGTTTCCCAAGATGGATTGCAGCTCAATAAAACTGCAAAACCAAACAGGAAAAGAACATGTCTTGAGTTCAGGGCGCAAATCAGAAGGAGGAAGGGAAAGAGCCTAATAAGTGTAGCATTCCTGTATGCAAAATTTCTTGTACAGGTATTGACCATTTAAGGTAATAACAAGATCATGCTGGGACATTATGTATTATGATTCTGATATTCATAATACTAATAAAGGGTAGCCCTCTTCAAAGTAACATCTTGTGAAACATACACACAAAATGGAATACTAAGTTCTGCTTAGAGTGTTGGTACTGTAAGGTCTCATAAACATCTGGAGATGTAGGGGTGCCATATGTTATTTATGGACATCTTAGATACTGTATGTGGCCCTGATCCTGTACATATATTTCTATTGCGTCTATTATATAATATACAATGTTGTATTATACAGTATTTGAACTTTTTATAAATGTAAAACCCAATACTAAAAATAATAACAATAATTTATTGATTGTACTTGCGGGGTCCGTCTGTGCACAGGTTCCACAGGGTGCCATATGCATAGCGTAGTGTCCTCAAAAAGCAATTCATGGACTACAGTATTTTTTCTTAATTCTTAGAGAGTCTGAGCTTTATGACAGAACTACACTATTATGGTTCTGTTCAAAACCAAGTCTAATGGTTGTTATGGATTAAATATGGGCTTTTTGTTCATTTTCTTTTCTCTAATATTGTACATTAACTGTCTTTGGACTCTGCAAGGACAAATGAAGAATAAAACCTTGAAATGCATTGATTCAGGTTTACAAATGTTTTCATCTAATATTCTTTACTGGAAGAAATCAATAGATTTTCCCTCACTCTCATTGCGGATTTAATTGATATATTATCACAGAAATAACAGTTCTATAAAAGTTTTCCAGTGAATCTGATGAAATGATGGCTCATGTTTTCAGCTGGGTTCCATTAAGATTATTGAGGTTACTAATAGAGTAAGTAATCTCCAGGCGCAAACAAGTAAGTGAAGGAATCTGCATGATACTGATGCTTTGCAAGTAAGGGAGCATTCACACGGAGTAACGCCGGCCGTAATTTGTGCTTATTTTTACTGGCGTAGAAATGCGAGGGTTGCGTTTACGCTCCGTTTACGTGGCTTTTTTTACTATGAGCGTACACGTGGCATTTTTTGCTCACGTAAACGCGACCCTCGCATTTCTACGCCAGTAAAAATAAGTACAAATTAAGGCCGGCGTTACTCCGTGTGAATGCTCCCTAAAGATGCATTCACACATCACATTTGGTTCAGGACACAAACTCAATGGACTCTGCCATGAATCTGGAATAATGAAATAGGTTTAAAGGAATTCCATATCCTGCCACATTTTTCTGAGACCAAAACTAAAATATAGAACTAACAAACAAAATAGAATGTATATTATTAGAGATGAGCGAACAAATGAGGTTCGAAATCCGATTCGAACAGCCGCACACTGTTCGACTGTTCGAACGGATTTCGAACCCCATTATAGTCTATGGGGGGAAATGCTCGTTTCAGGGGTACGCAAAATTCGATAAAATTATACTTACCAAGTCCACGAGTGACGGTCAGGCTGGATTCTCCTTGAAGTCTTCTCCCGGCGCAGCGTCCCCGCGTCTTCTTCCGGCTGGAATTCACTCTGCCTAGGCATCGGGGCCTAGGCAGAGCTGACTGCGCATGCGCGGTCATGCGCAGTCGGCTCTGCCCGGCCCGAGGCTTGAGCAGAGCCAACTGCGCATGCGAGGGCATGCCCGCGCATGCGAGGGCATGCCCACGCATACGCAGTCAGCTCTGCCTAGGCCAGATGCCTAGGCAGAGTGAATTCCAGCCGGAAGACGCCGCGGGGACGCTGCACGGAGAAGACTTCTAAAGGTAAGAGAAGAACCAGCGTTGATTGGCAGAATGTATAGTATTCTGCCAATCAACGCTGGTTCTGTATCGATTCTTAAACTTCGAACAACTAGTAGTGTTCGATCGAGTACGAGTATTTCGAATACCGTAATATTCGATCGAACACCTACTCGATCGAACACTACTCGCTCATCTCTATATATTATGTTATATTATGTGAATGTGAGGCTTCCTATTGACACAAACAGGTAAAATATTATTTGTGTGCTACAGTGTAATTTATGGGACAATATGGGCTCACTTTATGGTTTAGAAGTGGGACATGAGAAAGGGGAAAAAACAGAACTCACAGTCTGAGCTTAAATGAAGATCTTATAGTAACAAAGCCTCTAGAAGTAATGTCCACTACCTTCATACATTGTACAGCTTTCCATCTGCAAACTGTATATCCTACGATAAGTTCTGATACTACACCCTCTCTTTTAGGAGATCTGTAGGTATTTATAGAAAACTTGATTTAAAAATCGACTGGTCCTCCTAATTTACAATGTATGGCTGATCCTCACAATGAGAGTAGAAAGTAAAATAGTAAGCATCAATGACGCATTCCTCTTGTGGGCTAAATCCATATTCCCTGCAAGAAAAATCCAGCATAAAAAAGATGGGAGGGAGCACACAAAAATTTGCGTGATCAGATTGTTTGTTTGAGAAAAAAATTTGCTAATAATTCCTCATTTCTTGGAAAAAAAAATACTTTTTGGAAGGTAAATCTCTATAGTAAAATGTCTGCTTTTACAGAAAGTTAGAAGCATAATCAGGGAATATGACCAAGCCAGAATACCTACATCCAGATAGAAGAGGGACCCATCCATAGTCAGTTGTTTTTAGGTATTGACTCTAATCAGAGAAGATAAGAGTACTGGCTGGCTGGTTGAGACATCCTAAATGTGGGTCAGAAGGGGTACTATGTCTCCTTAAGATAACCTCAATCTATGAGGCCACCATGAGGTGTATAGAGACTTATTAGACCATCCACGCTCTGAAAAGAATTCTGGAAAAGAAGTATGTAAACAAGTTCTCCTTCATGGAAAAGAGGAACTTGCTCTAGAGCCTCCTTTTAGAAGATAGCTCCCTAAAGATCAATGCTTGTTTTTCCTGAAAGCTAGAAGCATAGTCTGGGAATGTAGTTAAGCCAGAATGCCTCTAACTAATGAGACATAATATCCCCTTTCAACTGGTCACTGATTCACCTCTCAAATCTTGATGCTGTATTCTGGATTTTTTTCTCTAGCTCCTACCTATCCTGAGCAATTGGTACTATTACTTTCAGCAACCAATATAATGATTTGGTTCTTTACAGTAAGATGGGCAGTTCTAGACTCTGTCCATTCCATAACTGCCCACCTGATTGTAGAGTGTATTGAGCATATTATGTGCTAAAACTAACAACATTGATTGTTCAGGAATAGAGATGAGCGAACACTAAAATGTTCGAGGTTCGAAATTCGATTCGAACAGCCGCTCACTGTTCGAGTGTTCGAATGGGTTTCGAACCCCATTATAGTCTATGGGGAACATAAACTCGTTAAGGGGGAAACCCAAATTCGTGTCTGGAGGGTCACCAAGTCCACTATGACACCCCAGGAAATGATACCAACACCCTGGAATGACACTGGGACAGCAGGGGAAGCATGTCTGGGGGCATAAAAGTCACTTTATTTCATGGAAATCCCTGTCAGTTTGCGATTTTCGCAAGCTAACTTTTCCCCATAGAAATGCATTGGCCAGTGCTGATTGGCCAGAGTACGGAACTCGACCAATCAGCGCTGGCTCTGCTGGAGGAGGCGGAGTCTAAGATAGCTCCACACCAGTCTCCATTCAGGTCCGACCTTAGACTCCGCCTCCTCCGGCAGAGCCAGCGCTGATTGGCCGAAGGCTGGCCAATGCATTCCTATGCGAATGCAGACTTAGCAGTGCTGAGTCAGTTTTGCTCAACTACACATCTGATGCACACTCGGCACTGCTACATCAGATGTAGCAATCTGATGTAGCAGAGCCGAGGGTGCACTAGAACCCCTGTGCAAACTCAGTTCACGCTAATAGAATGCATTGGCCAGCGCTGATTGGCCAATGCATTCTATTAGCCCGATGAAGTAGAGCTGAATGTGTGTGCTAAGCACACACATTCAGCACTGCTTCATCAAGCCAATACAATGCATTAGCCAGTGCTGATTGGCCAGAGTACGGAATTCGGCCAATCAGCGCTGGCCAATGCATTCTATTAGCCCGATGAAGTAGAGCTGAATGTGTGTGCTAAGCACACACATTCAGCACTGCTTCATCAAGCCAATACAATGCATTAGCCAGTGCTGATTGGCCAGAGTACGGAATTCGGCCAATCAGCGCTGGCTCTGCTGGAGGAGGCGGAGTCTAAGATCGCTCCACACCAGTCTCCATTCAGGTCCGACCTTAGACTCCGCCTCCTCCGGCAGAGCCAGCGCTGATTGGCCGAAGGCTGGCCAATGCATTCCTATGCGAATGCAGACTTAGCAGTGCTGAGTCAGTTTTGCTCAACTACACATCTGATGCACACTCGGCACTGCTACATCAGATGTAGCAATCTGATGTAGCAGAGCCGAGGGTGCACTAGAACCCCTGTGCAAACTCAGTTCACGCTAATAGAATGCATTGGCCAGCGCTGATTGGCCAATGCATTCTATTAGCCCGATGAAGTAGAGCTGAATGTGTGTGCTAAGCACACACATTCAGCACTGCTTCATCAAGCCAATACAATGCATTAGCCAGTGCTGATTGGCCAGAGTACGGAATTCGGCCAATCAGCGCTGGCCAATGCATTCTATTAGCCCGATGAAGTAGAGCTGAATGTGTGTGCTAAGCACACACATTCAGCACTGCTTCATCAAGCCAATACAATGCATTAGCCAGTGCTGATTGGCCAGAGTACGGAATTCGGCCAATCAGCGCTGGCTCTGCCGGAGGAGGCGGAGTCTAAGGTCGGACCTGAATGGAGACTGGTGTGGAGCGATCTTAGACTCCGCCTCCTCCAGCAGAGCCAGCGCTGATTGGTCGAGTTCCGTACTCTGGCCAATCAGCGCTGGCCAATGCATTCTATTAGCCCGATGAAGTAGAGCTGAATGTGTGTGCTTAGCACACACATTCAGCTCTACTTCATCAGGCTAATAGAATACATTGGCCAATCAGCGCTGGCCAATGCATTCTATTAGCTTGATGAAGCAGAGTGTGCACAAGGGTTCAAGCGCACCCTCGGCTCTGATGTAGCAGAGCTGAGGGTGCACAAGGGTTCAAGTGCACCCTCGGCTCTCCTACATCAGAGCCGAGGGTGCGCTTGAACCCTTGTGCAGCCTCGGCTCTGCTACATCAGAGCCGAGGGTGCGCTTGAACCCTTGTGCACACTCTGCTTCATCAAGCTAATAGAATGCATTGGCCAGCACTGATTGGCCAGAGTACGGAATTCGGCCAATCAGCGCTGGCCAATGCATCCCTATGGGAAAAAGTTTATCTCACAAAAATCACAATTACACACCCGATAGAGCCCCAAAAAGTTATTTTTAATAACATTCCCCCCTAAATAAAGGTTATCCCTAGCTATCCCTGCCTGTACAGCTATCCCTGTCTCATAGTCACAAAGTTCACATTCTCATATGACCCGGATTTGAAATCCACTATTCGTCTAAAATGGAGGTCACCTGATTTCGGCAGCCAATGACTTTTTCCAATTTTTTTCAATGCCCCCAGTGTCGTAGTTCCTGTCCCACCTCCCCTGCGCTGTTATTGGTGCAAAAAAGGCGCCAGGGAAGGTGGGAGGGGAATCGAATTTTGGCGCACTTTACCACGTGGTGTTCGATTCGATTCGAACATGGCGAACACCCTGATATCCGATCGAACATGTGTTCGATAGAACACTGTTCGCTCATCTCTATTCAGGAATGGTAAGGCTTAGAAAAACAATTCCAATTGTTCGGGAATCAGTGGCGCCGTGCCTGTAGAAGGAACACAAAGATTTAGAGTTGGTTAAAGTGTTGACAGGCCCTCTTTAACTAGAATTAATTGCAGAAAAGCTGATTGTATTGGTGCAGATTTTGCTGTGGTTTTTCAAGCCAAAGTGAGTATAGGATTGAGCAGAAGGGAGAAATATAAGTGCTTTCTAGGGGATTTCTCATTCCTTCTGTAGCCACTACTAGGATTGGCTCAAAAATGTTTTATTGTATTTTTAATTTTATGGACACTCAGCATCTGTGTGCGAATACAGAAACTTAGCTTATCTTCCTCACAGCATGTTTTTAGCCTCTGAAACTAAATAGACAGCATTTCAATTCATTGTTTGCAAACAAGAAAGCAAAGGAATTAGAAAACATATTAGCTGGTTTTATAATGTAGGCATTACCTTTCTATAAAAAAAAAAAAATGAATATGGTATTATACATGATTCTATTACATAGTGATGGTATTTTTTAAGATGTCTTTTGAAAAAATTTATTTTTTTTTTTCAATTCTGAGTTTATTAATTTTTTTTTACAAATTTTTACAAACAAAGTTCTCAGAAGATGGTGAGTGAACAATAAAAAACTGAATACATATGTCCGATAGAGTAACAAGACAAATTATATGTTGGACATAAGAACAATATATGTCAACTAGTGAAAAGAAGTATACGAACAGGAGTTAGTATCTAAGTATACTAACTCTCAACAAATTAGCAGAAAAAAATCAGTAGAGATTTGGCCAAGTGCACCTGGGAAGGGAGTCATAGACTAATGGAGAAGACTTGGGGCGGGGAGGGTGTGGGTGGGGGTAAGGGATGTGGGAGGAGAGGGGAGGGATGGGAATGATACAGGGACATTACAGGGGTAACACACAATTCTATGTTAAGTAGTTAGGCTAAAATTTTAATTGCTCCCAAAAATTCACAAAGATAATTTTCTACTTCCTATGTGCCTCATTGTGGCAGGAAAAGAAAATGTATAGCATGTACAATGTGATAATGAAAAAGCGCAGCGTGCTCTTCATTTCTAGAGAGCTGACTTTTCACAGTGACATAAAAGGGGGCAAACATATAGGGCACTGAAATGGCACATATATATGGAAAATTTTCAATTTTCATTTTACACCAACCTCTGCTTGTGAATATTTGACAATCTCTCGGGTCACCATGATTTTTTGAGGGATATAGTTTCCAAAATGAGATCACTTGCCAGTAAACTAGTACCTTAGGGGCTATGCAACTGCATGATGGTGCTTGAAATTGCCCTCCAAATGACTAATGGTACTCCCACCCATGCCCTGACATGCCAATTCAGCAGTTTATCCCAAATATTGGACTTTTCAACACTTGGAAGAAATTGCATTACAAATTGTGCATTTTCTCCTTTAAGTCTTTTTATGACACACCTGTGTGGTGAAAATGCTCCTTTATGCTAAGGCCCCACGGGATGTCCCGCAGCAAAAAACCGCAGCAGCAATGCATCACGGTTTTTCATGCAGCACTTTAAAAAGATAGTTCACAGAGTTTTTCTCCACAGACTCAGTGTTACAATTATACCTATGGGGAAACTGTCGACGTTTCTGTAGGTATAATTGACATGCGGTGATTTTTTAAACTGCGTAGCAATGTTTCTGACCCGTGGGGCCCCGGCCTTATACCTGTTGATAAATTCTTTGAGGGGTTTAGTTTCTATACCAGAGTCATTTAATGGGGGTATCTACTGTTCTGATACCTCAGGTTCTTCTAAAATGCATCATGGAGGATGAAAACAATTCCAGCAAAATCTGCCTTTCAAAAGCCATGTTGCTCTGTGCTCTGCTGTGTGCCCAAACAGCAGATTACCATATATACTCGATTATAAGACGAGTTTTTCAGCACACTTTTTGGGCTGAAAAAGTCCCCCTTGGCTTATACTTGAGTCAGGGAGCAGGGGGGAGTCAGGGAGTTAGGAAGAGATGACTTGGGGCAGCCCTGGAGACAGTGCTGCTTCACCACTCACCTATCGGCAGCAGCACTGCTCCAGTGGCCGCCTCCACCACACTCATCTGACCCCTGGTTCACATTAGCTTATGTATTCGCCACGGGGGAGTCCTCATGAGGACCCCCCGACGGAATACAATCGCAACTACAAGCGCTGTTCAGTTAAAGCACACGTACCCCATAGACTATAATGGTGTCTGTGTGCTTGCCGCGCACTGACCGCAAATCGGCAAGCACATGGACCCCATTATAGTCTATGGGGTCCGTGTGCTTTAACTGAACAGCGTTTGCAGTTTTGAACTACAAGCGCTGTTAAGTTTTAGCACGTGTGTAGAGATGAGCGAGTACTCTTCGGATCAGCCGATCCGAACAGCACGCTCCATAGAAATTAATGGCTGCACCTGGTACTTCCGCTTTGACGGCGGCCGGCCGCTTAACCACCCTGCGTGCCGGCTACGTCCATTCATTTCTATGCGAGCGTGCTGTTTGGATCAGCTGATCGGAACAGTACTCGCTCATCTCTACACGTGTGCAGTTGTTCAGTTAAACAGCGCTTGCAGTTGTGAACTGCAAGTGCTGTTCAGTTAAAGCACACGGACCCCATAGATGCCAAAACCCAGCGGATGCCGGGTCTGTAAGTATAATAGCAACTGGGTTTCCCCCCCCCACCCCCCAAAAAAAAAAAAAGTTAGCCCTGGAGCCCCATACCTTTAGAGTTGCAGGTTGGCTGCTGTGCGGCGAGGTCGCAGGAACTGACCTGTGACCATCCACAATAGTAATGTATAGAATCTCCTGTAGATGGCAATACACTTGTATTGCCGTCTATGGGATTTGCAATCAAATGATTGCAAGTTAAACCCCCTAAGGGGAGCTAATAAAATAGTGGGGAAAAAAAGTTTAAAAAAATATAATAAAAAAATAAAATAAATAAAAGTTCTGAATCACTCCTTTCCCTAGAATACATATAAAAGTAGAAAATTACTGTGAAACACACACACATTAGGTATCCCTGTTTCTGAAAGTGCCCGGTCTATTTTGTCAGGAAGGGGTTAATAGGAGCACTGCAGATACCCTATATTCAGCCAGGTTGAATTCCAAGTGGGGGGAAAAAACCCCAGTCCTCAAGCTCAGGGAAGGGGCAGACAGACAACCAAAACACCCCCTCCCCTTCCCGTGCACCCAGCATCTACTGCTCCTAAAAACTCTGGTCATTTTAATTTTTGAAATTTTCCAGTAGCTGCTGCATTTCACCCCATTGGCTTATACTCAAGTCAATAAGTTTTCCCAGTTTTTTTGTGGTAAAATTAGGGGCCTCGGCTTATATTCATGTCGGCTTATACTCGAGTATATACGGTACTTCATCACATGGGGTATTTATGAACTCATGACACCACATTTGTAGGATATGTTTTCTCCTCTAACTGCCTGTGAATAAATTATATAAAATAAGTAAATTGTAAATCCTTTTGAAAAAAAAACATTTTGTGGCACACTTAATGGGTTAACAAATTTGTTAATGTAACTGCTGCTTAGTTTTGAGAACAGGGTGATTTACAGGCCTTTAAAATCTAATTTTTTTGTAAATTTAGAACATTTCTGTTACATTTGTAAGTCTTTCAACATCCCCAAAAAAATTAAAAAAGAATTACATTTAAAAGATAATGCCAAAATAAAGCAGTGCTATGGTAAACATTATTTATTAATTAATTTTGGGTACTATATCTGATATGTAGAGAATTTGAAATTTTATTTTCCTATTTTTTCATAAAGAAACACAAAAATTATCAACCAATGTGACTACCTTGAGGCAAACTGAAACCGATTTATGAAGATTGGCATTACTAACGCCAGTATTCATAGTTCTGAAGGTAGTGGAGGATACACCTAATATATCATGTGTGTTTGGATGTTTGTTCCTCGATCATGCAAAAATGGCTGAACCAATTTGGATGAAATTTGGCACATAGATAGTTTGTAAACTCCATTAACACATCGGCTACTTTTTATCTCAGTAAATGACATGGCTTCATGACTGTTGTGAATTTATTTTCACATACTATATTAAACTGCCCTTGCAGCAGCTTATCTAACTTTGCTGATAACAGACCTGCCTCTATCTTTCTAAGTAAACCCTCTGAGTCTATTGTGCACATGCATTTGCATATTATCTGATCTGCTCCAGGTAGTAAGTCGAATTTGTCGCAAAATTCTAAAACAATAAGAGCTATGAAGGTAGCCAGAACTCAACCGAGTTCTCCTCAAGTGGAGCTCTGCTGATATGCCGAAACAATCACAGGCATGGCATGAGGAATGAATTCAGCAGCAGAACAGCTTGAGAGCTGCCGAAACGCCAAAGCAGGTGAAGCATCGACAGCAGTAATTTGCTGAATATAGGCGTCAACGATGCCAACAACACGCAGATGAAGTCGTGAGCAGAGGCTAGTAACTAATATATAATGAGGCACACACCACTTCATAAACGTGTTGCATCCTCTGCCGGGCTCTGTGCCGGTAGGGAAATGTACACCAGCTTCCCTGTTATTTCTGCTATATCTCTAGCAGAAATGATGATAAATTTGCATTCCTCATATAATGGAAGCAGAAGGTCCATAGAGGTAAACTCTGCAGACTTGTATAAAGAGCTGCAGAAAAAAATGTGATGCATTTCAGCCGTGGTTTTTCTTGCAGTGCTTTTTGGCTGCGGCCCACTACGTAGAGTTTTACCCTTAAAGGGGTTACCAGAAAAAGCCCTCTTTTTAATCAAATTATATGTTAAACATGTTATTAATTTATTTTTGTTGAGGTTTTTTAAAAAAAAAAAAAAAAAATTCCATCTTACTATCTATATTTCAAAATATTTATAGTGGCCACTAAGCCAAATTATATGCTGAGACTTCCCGTTTTCTATAGGAGAATTTTTTTGTAGCAGAAACTTCACTTATCAGCACACTGATGATCACAACTACCATATATACAGTATATAGATAAGACACAAAATCCACCAGACACAATAGCTTTTCACAGCTTATCTACTCCCCTTCCCATGCGATGAGTTTTACACTGGAGACGGAACACACCTAAAAAAACTCTCCCATAGAAGTCAATAGGGTTATGGTCTATCTTCAGGAGACAGGAAGTCTCAAACTAATGTAAATATAGTGGCAGGAGTTAGGCAATAACATTGAAAATTAAAAACAATAGCAAAATTTAAAAAAAAATCTATTTAATATAAAAATTTGATTTACCTGGCATACACATGACGCTGGGTTCACACCAGCGCTTGATTTCCATTTTCAGGTTTCCTGTCAGACCGGGTCCGGCCATGAGCGCCGGTGAGAGTTATATGCTCTCCGCTGCGAAACCTTTTTTTTTTTTTAACCGGACACAAAGTACTGCATATCCGACTTTGTGTCCAGTTAAAAAAAGCGGTTTCGCCACAAAACGCTCACGGCCGGACACTTTTCAAATCCATTCAAATAAATGGGTTTGAAAAATGACTGCAGGTTTCCGTCTCCTGTCCAGTTTCGGGCGGGAAACATAAACTGCATAACAGAGGCCGGGGCGCAGATGTGAACGAGCCCTGACCGAGTTTCACCCATGTTACTTGGTCTCTGTATTGGCCAGATTTACTGGCCTGCACGGGATGTCAGGAGAGGCACATTCCCTTTAACATTGCCTAAATGAGACAACGACTTCAACTTTTTACTATTTGCTTAAATGAATCTTAAAATCTGATTATTAGATGCTGAGGTTTTATTTGCTGATGTAAAGAGAACTATATACATATACAGAAACTGATAATTACTGGTACTTGGAGAGTTCTCCAAAATTTATATTGATATAAGCAGAAGCTGAATGTGCAAAATATGAGCACCGCCATTTCCAAAAACTCCTATTGAGAAAGCTTTCATGCTCTAAACATAACTCACAGCCATTGCTATTAACTGCCAGCCAGCATTTCACATTACAGCAAATTGTGAAGTTTAATTTCCTTAAATGCATCAATGAATTAACTAATGCACATAGTACATAGTCTTGTCTGCTAAAATGCTGAGCAGCGGTATAAAATGGAGAGCAGAATCATTACTGGCTCTATTTTATTTGGAAATGTTTAAGTAAATTGACAGTTGGGTCATTGATTTCCCTCCCTGTTTCTATGTGAAAAGACTGCTTTATAAGCTGCAGAATCCAAACCATTTACAAGTTTCAGGGCTGGTTCACACCTGTGCCCGGTCTCCGCTTTCGGGTTTCCGTCTTCTGCCGAGAGAACTGGACAGGAGACGGAAACCCGGTGGTCGGTTTTCAAACCCATTCACTTAAATGGGTTTGCAAAGGTGACTGCCCGTGTGCGTCTTGTGACTGTCCACGAGAAAACCGTTTTTTTTAGCTGGACACAAAGTCGGACATGCAGCACTTTGTATCCGGTTTAATAAAACCGGTTTTACCGCAGAGGGGCACAAGACGCTTATGGGGGGGCACTTTGCAAATCCATTCAAGTGAATGGATTTGAAAACTGACCGCTGGGTCTCTGTCTCCTGTCCAGTTTCTCTCAGCAGAAGACGGAAACCCGAAAGCGGAGACCGGGCGCAGGTGTGAACCCGCCCTAAGCGCTTACAATGTAATCTGCTTCTACTAAAATACAGTGGAAACCCCCTTGAAAAACACAAACTATCAAGACAGAATCAACTGCTGCATAGTTCATTCTGTGGGCCGTGCACTTTGTGCAGCAGGCTTTTCCTTTTGTGCTGTACCAGGAGAAGAATGGCAGAATCATTAAATGGAAAAAGCGATTTATTTAAAAAACAGCAGCATTGAGGACTGAACCAAAGGCAGGAGTAGAATAGTCTTTCTAAAGGTTATTCTGACGCGTCCTTAGTTTAAAATGTATATCCCCAATGATAGAGCCCCTTTAAGGCTGGGTCCCATGTTGCAAAAATGCAGCATTTTACAATATCTGCAAAGTGGATGGGGTTGTGGCTGATCCCATCCACACTTTGCAGAAAAAAATCTGCAGCGGAAAAACTGCAATTTAAAAAATGCTCATGTTTTTCAAGGGTGTTTCCGCTGTGTTTTAACAGAGGCAGGTTAAATTGTAATTGCTTACACTTGCAGGCTAAGGCCCCACGTGGTGTCCTGCATCAAGATAGCAACTGTGGCAGCAATGCAGGTTTCCTCTGCAGACTTTCCGATTCAGTTATACCTATGGGGAAACATCCGGCGTTTTCGTGGGTATAAATTGATATGCTGTGATTTCCAAAACTGAGCCAGTTGTGGAAATCGCCACGTGCCCACAGCACGGCTTTTACCGCAAAGTGAGCATGGGATTCGCTACAATCCCATCCACTTTGCTGCGACTGTAAAACTCTGCAAATTTTTCTGCGGCATTTACACCACGTGGGGCCGCGGCCATAAACTGTTTTGATTCTGCCACGTATAAAGTAGTCTTTTCACGTAGAAACAGGGAGAGGAAATAAATTACACAGCATGTTACAAAAACGCTAGTATTTCCAGTATATGTATAATAGGGCTAGAATGTCCGCAGAGGAAAACACTGTGAACTTTCTGTACTGTATATGTGGGGCCTTAGTCTTACTGTGTTTATACCAGCAGTGCAGCTGATCGGTGGGGTGCAGCATGTGGGATCCCTTATCCATCTCATACAGATAATCTGTCCAAAAATAGGTCACGCATACAAAAATCGTGGAGATCCCATTTTATGTAGAGCTAAGAGTATATTCAAATGAGCATATAAAATATTTGTATATGTTTGACTTTCATGTGTTTTATGGATAGAAAATGCTGGTGTTTAAAATATGAATGCATCTGTATATTATCGGTATTTGATCCAGACTCCATACTGCATGTCATCAATAATGTATCTATTTCTGAGCATCTGAGTAGTACAATTTTTCCTTATAGATTCATATGTCTATAGATGTTGTATTGCACACATTGGGCATATGGCTGAAAGTATGAAGTAAGAATGAATGATAAATAAATGCTTTTTTTTTCTGTTTTACCGTGCAAATTGTACACGAAGCTCTGATGAAAATAAATGCACTAATAAAAATGGTCAGACTACATTTTATCCAAACAGTTTTTCCAAATATATAACACATATAATCACCAGAAAAATAATTTTGTCAGCGTGAACATATGTGCGCACAAGATTAATTAATTGGTAAAAACAATATGAATCTTACTGGCACAGCATGAATTTTTGAAATAATAATAATAATGAAGATAAAATGATTTTTGCTAATTAAATTTTGATTGTGCACTAGAATTAATTTTGCAGAGATAGAATAGGAAATCTAGAAGCATAAACTCGAAAAAGTAAGCATTCCCTAACCCCTTCATGTATTGTACGTATATTGTGCGGGGTATAAGTAGTTTTTGCAAATCGCTATACATCTATCATGAAAGTTGGTACAGGCTGAGCTCTGGCAGTTGTCAACTGTGCCCATTATAAAACTATTGACCACTGGACCAGAGGCGTATGACACTCTGATTGACACCCCCTATCAGTGCACCAGCAGCTTGATTGTAGGGTGCTTATGTAATGTTACAGGAACCAAGCTTCCCCAGATCTGCTTTCTTTGTACACCTATTAGGTCCTGCTACAAGCAGGGCCTAATTTCATTTCTATTAGTATTGCAGTATATCAGTGACCAGAAGATTGCATCTAACTCCATATTGAAATATATAGATGTTTTTTAATTAAATGTATTATTTGAAAATATAAAAATGAAATTGGATAAAGCACACATGCATAATTTTGCATTATAAAGTGCACTCAGTTGGTATGGTCAGGACCATAACAACCTAAACTATAAAACAATTGCATTATTTATCTTACATGTTGAACACTAGAGATAGGTGGGTTCAACCTGAATATTCCAAATTGATAGGTATTTAATAAAACCAAACAAATGGCAGTCACCACAAATTGGAGCAGGAAATACAAAAGAGACACAGATATGAATCACTGACTCGCTGGGTGACATTATAGAACCTCCTGACATCACCTGATAACCTCTCAGCCAATAGACAGTGGGGGGTGGACAATTTACAGTGCTGATATCATATACAGTATATAGCAAGTTGCAAACAGTAATCGTAGAGATGCTATAGGGTCTATTATTGATCCAATTGCATCATACAGAGAACATATCTGAAAATCAATCAATAAGAAATAAAGCAATCGCAGTGGTATATTAGGTTCTGGGGATAACATCACTCCTTGAGGAGAGAGCGCCTTTGCAGGCGTGTGGAGACTTACAAAGCCATTTTCGCTGCACTGTGGGATTATGGGAAATATGAAAATTTGTTTTCCAGGATGTAATTAGGAAAACAATGCCCCTGCTTGCTGCCCTCTAGGGACAGCCCCCTTAAACATCATGCATGACTTTTTCAACAAGCCTTAAATGCTATGATGCGAGGCTATGCTTGCCTTTGAGAGCTACAAATTGCATAGATAGGAGCCCTGAAGCTTAGAAGCTTTTTTGCTGCAGAATTTGATGAATTTTTTTGAGCCAAAGGCAGGAGTGGGTTTGGCAGAAGGGACACGTATAAGAACTTACTTTTTATATTTCCCATTCCTTTTGTATCTACTACTAGATTTGGCTTAAAAAAACACAGCAAAATTTGCAACAAAAAAAGCTGCATCTCTACAACGTGGGTCCTCAGTCTAATGTATGGTTCGTACTGAATTTGTTCAACTCAAGCCAATCCAACCCGAAATGAAATGAATCTTGAGAAGTTCCCCCATCTTTAATGAACTCCAAAAATCTAAAACATACAAGATTTATGCAGTTGCTATGATAAGCAAGACGTGTACAATTTAGTCAGTGTTCAGTCTAAAATTAAATCTGTATATTAATCTAAACACCCTCCCCTGCCTACTTTGTAAATAGCATAATTTATCAAAAAATGTATAAATACCCATATCACATGATCACCTCAAGAACATTTGCTGGTTATCCAGTGAAGATTTGTTTTCCTGTAAACAGAAAGTGACTACTACTCCCCCCCTCCCCCCCATCCACTCCATCATACTTACCTCTCTTCTTCCTTTCAGACTTCTTCCTGTGGGACAGCACCCCTCCTTCTGTGACATCTGCCCACACTATAGACCCAGTGCTGCTTTGTGCAGTCGATAATCCATCACTACTGCGCAGGCATGAGAGAGACCTGCACAGTAGAGGTAGATCGTTGGCTAGAGAGCAGCACTGGGTCTATAGCATACATCAAAAAGAAAAGAAGGAGGGACCATCCTGCAGGAGGAAGACTGGAAGGAAGAGGGGTAAGCATATATTGTGGTCAGGAGTTGAGCTGTGTAGGTAAGGAAGGGCTAGTAGTTGCGATCTGAATAGGTAGAGAGACAGGGAGGGGATGTATGGGAGGGAGAGAGGAAGGGGAAGTGAGGTGAGAGGTACCTAGCATGGAAGTAACATAGCAGGAAGCTGAACCAAGTAAACAAATGCAGAAGATACTAGGAGCTCCCAGAGACACTCAGAAATCTCTTAAAACACTGCCAACGTTTATGGGTGCATTTAACAACCTATTACTAGCACCAACAGACCTTTAAAAAAAAACAAAAAAAAAACATTTTTTGCCCAGCAACCGCCTTTAAAAACATTTTAAGACTCATTATACTGTTACAGCCAGTATAAGTATCGAATGTTTTATAAGTTATTAATAGATTTTTTTATACAGTTTGAGAAAAAAACTTTGGTTGCTCATAAGAACTGACATTTGGGCATATAGATAGGGGTGTTGTGGGATTGAAAATAGAGGAAGAGGATAACGCTGCATTCAGTATATGTGACATGCACTCTTTATGTTCACAATGCTGGGATAATGATTAAACATGCCTGTTATGATAGCTTATATATTTGTACGCAAAAATATTTCTGGTTGTTTTTAAGGCTTGAAATATAAAGTAGCATTTATTGATTTTAGAATAATTATAGTCCCTCCCATAGGCTTTTAATGTGCTAAAATTGTATGACAGAGTTATTTAACATGACACAACACTTTCTTGGAGAGATTTATTCAGTATACAATTTGACTTAAAAGCATGCAAATCTATTTGTTCGAATTAGAAGTATATTATGAGAAAACGGTGTTGCCACCTTCCTCTTGCAAATGATTATTTTCCTTGGCAACAAATGTTTCAACATATTGAAATTCCAAATATCTTACCCTTCTATCCCCTCCACAAATGTAAAGGAAAGAAAGATCTCCATGCATATTTGCCAGTCATTTCCTTCTTCCTATCTGCTTTAGCTAGAAACAAACCATTTGGCAAATATGTCACAAACACTGTGGCCTTCTAGAAATAGAACAGTATACAAAGCTCCCATTGTCTAGACTGAGATAAATAATTATACATAGATCCTAAAGTGTTACAAACCAGTATGACCAGAAGGCTGAATGTAAGGTTTACACTGAAACGCTGATGTAGCTGCGGGGAATAATAAAACAATGCTATAACACAGCATTTTATAAAACACAAGCTTTAAACCTTTAGCCCTCTCAAAAATAGAATGTACTTCAAGAGTGAGTTTATTTTATGTTAATATATGCCTTTAATACAGTGCTGGGATTTAATGCTGTCCTTTGTAGTTACTATAGTAACCTTTGTAGTAATTACATAGACTCACTAAGCCATGGAATTCGGCAGATTTTTACCAATTACAAGGTAAAAAACATTTTAGTGAATATCACCTCTTGCCCTTTATACAATGATGCTTGTCCTTCTAAAAACTGCCATATAATTCAATAGAATCATTTAAAAAAGAATCCCTAGTATATTATTAAATATAACCATATCTGTGGCATTAATCGCTTTAAAGAAGCACCAAGTATCTTTGTAAGCATTTTCATTTCATTATAGGAAAGGAACAAAAAACAAACATAAAGGAGCCGATAATATAATATACAGCAATATAGTGGCACATTTATAGAGCAGTACAACAGCTAAAACATAAGATTTAACAATTTCAGAAAGTATAAGGAAAGATTGTAGCTCACCGCTTCTGTTGGTATGTAGGTATAATCCATTGGGTGCACGGCCAAATGGCTCCGGACTCCTGGAGCACAATAAGTCCAATCACATGTAAAAGATAAGGTCCGCACTCCTATATTCCTTAAAATTTCGTCTTTATTTCATTTTTTTAAAAGTTCATCTTCTTACAAAAAATAAAGTGTGCAAAAACTCCCCAAAGTGACTTAAAAAATCATCACTAGCTCTGGCTGACGCGTTTCTGGGCGTGCTTGACTGACGCGTTTCTGGGCTACGACTAAGGGGCAAGCACGCCCAGAAACGCGTCAGCCAGAGCTAGTGATGATTTTTTAAGTCACTTTGGGGAGTTTTTGCACACTTTATTTTTTGTAAGAAGATGAACTTTTAAAAAAATGAAATAAAGACGAAATTTTAAGGAATATAGGAGTGCGGACCTTATATTTTACATGTGATAAGATTTAACAGAAGAAATCCTTATCACAGGGCGGTATTACCTGAACTAATATCCTGATAGGGGAAGGAAAACAAGCGTTTAAAATGTAACTGATGTTTCAATTTCCCTCATAATTTTAAAGATCTATGGAGAGGGTAGGGGGGATGAGGAAGAGCCCAATGAGGGATAAGCAGGCACAGAAAAACAAGCTGCTACAAGTAAATAGTAAGAGTTCATTTTTACAGATTACAGTTTTTTTTATACCAGGATGAGATCAAAGGTTTTCTGTGTGTTTTGAAGGGTTGCAGTGAGATTTTCTATTCTCTCAATATCCACAATCCTCAGGACACAGAGGGCCATTGAGAACAGAGAAGGAATTTCCAAAGATCTGGAATACACTACCATCTTTTTTGGTAGTTTTTCCTGGAAATTATGGATTAATTCAGTAAGAAGAGTACTGTAGCAGGTGGCAATGTTGTCCAGAACTCTTCTCGCCTCCGTATAGAAACAGTAGTTTTTGGGAAGCTCAAAAAATATGCAGAAACCTGGTAAGTAACTTGTAGTCTACTTTCTGATATTTGCTCCCAATAGAAGTCTTATAGAAAAGTACTGGGAAGTTCTGGGTTGGAGAGAGCAAGAGGCCAAGTTCTTATAAACACTTGACTAAGTGAGGTTTAAAACCCTGAAGCAGTGTGGTGTCAGGAACTGGGGTTGCTAAGTGGGGTGGCATAGACACAAAAGTCCAGATTCTTTAGTCCAAAACAAAGGTATAGTTTATTTTTGTTACGTTCGTGTCTATGCCCAGACCCAGAATCTGGACTGCAGACTGCACCGCTAAGTGAACAGGGGAAGGAGACTTTCCCTGACACTACGGCAGCTAGCTAGGCCCTGCCTGCGGGTGGTGGTCAGCTGTTCCCAGGCTAGCCTTGGTCCCGACAACTCCTGGCTCTCTAACACTTAGGCCTAGCTGACAGATAGGGCGAGAGCTACAAGAGAGTTAGGGACTGGGGATACTAAGGTGGTGACCCCTACAGAAACCAAGGTGCAACTGCAGACAAAACAAACAGGATGGGATGTGCTGGACAACAGACATGCAGCACAACACAATATGCAACAAGAGAATGAGGAGAGGGACAGTGGAGAGGTGAGGAAAGGGTTAACACAGGACTGGGGCAAAACAAACTGGAACCCAAACCTCACAAATAACCAGATAGTGCCAGGCAAACAGAACTGAAGGACAGGGTAGAGTAGAAGTGTGGAGGGACAAACCAGACTCACACACAACGCAACACTCACACCAATTAATAAAGGCCCCAGAATCGTCCCATAAGATAATTGTAACGACCAACACCTGAGGTTCGATCCAAAAAACCTCAAGTAAATTCTGAAGGCCGATACTCAATGCCCAAACAGATGGCCCAATGGCAAGGAAACTACTAGAAGCCCCCAAACCACTGGATCAAAACCCCGACCAAACCCCACCAGAAAAACGCACAATTTTTATACAAGTCTACAGGTCGTGACAATTTTCACTCACAAAGGTAGTGCAGCAACAAAAGGAAACAATATAAAAATAAATACCTGCCCGGATAGGCTCTAATTCAACATAGGTTACCTCACCTATAATAGCAGACTCAACAGTAGGTTGCATCAACAAGGACAGCTCCAACAGTCTGACCCTTCCTGTTGTGTCTCCAACCAAGCTCTTTTTTTTTTTTTTTTTTTTTTTTAAATGTAGATTGTGAGTCCCATATAGTGCTCACAATGTACATTTTACCCTATCAGTATGTTTTTGGAGTATGGGAGGAAATCCATGCAAACACAGGGAGAATATACAAACTCCTTGCAGATGTTGTTCCTGGCGGGATTCATACCCAGGACTCCAGCGCTGCAAGGCTGCAGTGCTAACCACTGAGCCACCGTGTTGCCCCTGTCTCCAGCCAAGCTCTGTCCAAAGTCTTGCTGCTGGAGCTGACCTTTTAAACCTCACTGATGAGGACAATTCACAGCAGCTGACACGCTGCAGAAATATCCACAATGTGTGGACTGGAGGGGTTTGGAATGACAGGTCCCACTACCAACCTACCTGCCATTCCTAAAAATACAGCCCAACAAAGAGAACTTGAATAAAGCTCAGCAGACGAAAGTTATCTGCTGAGAACCAGTCTTTCTGGAGTTTTTCATCTCACCCACCTGAGTAGTCTAGGTGAGATGTATACCCTCTCCATTATCTGACCAGTCATCGGCTTACAGTGGTTAATAGTGAGTAAATGTCCAACAGAAAGTGGCAGACGGGTCTCGATTTTTCAATTTTCTCTTCCAACAGCTATAACTTTTATTTTTTTCTGTTCACATAGTATGAAGAATTGTTGTCTGCTGAAAAATCGGACTTCCTTTTGACACCCTTTAATATTTCACATGGTGTATTAAAAAGCCAGACAAAAAGAGGGTGGACTTGCGCTGTTTTTTTGTGGATTTTGCCTTCACTGTGTGATAAAAAATAACAGGCTATCTTTTTTGTGTGGGTCATTATGATCAGGGTGATATCATATTTATATAATATGCTGTAATGTTCAGAATTTCCTTTTGACACACAGTAGTGGGATCCCGTCTCAAGGTCTAACACATCTCTCTTTTAATAATATAACATGTATATAATCTCAATATTGCTAAATATATTTATGTTATTTTCATGACACTTGTGTGGGAGTTTAGCACTCTTGCTTCACAAATAACATGACCTTTTCCTTGTTCTTTCATTATCATCTACTACAACTACATTGAACCCTTGTGAATAAGTACATTTTAATATCATCATGAGAGATGGGTTTTATTTTTAATAAAATTGAACTAAAATGGCATTCTAAAATGTCTGCCTCCACATGTATTTAAATCTTAATCTTAAAGAAATTTGTTTCTTTTTGTTGCTCACCCAATAAACAGTCTTGTAGCCTGCATAATTTTAAAAGAAATGTCATCATTCAGCAATACATTTCCTGCGTCCGGGTCCATCATATTATTCCATGCCACGCTGCTACTCATATTGCAACCAGAGATGAGTGAGTACTATTCAAAACTCCCATTTTGAATAGCACGCACCCATAGGAATGAATGGACCCAGCCAGCACGCGGGGGGTTAAGAGGCCGCCCACTGGCAAAGTCTGTGTGCCGGCCGCTTTCATTCAATCTTATGGGTGCGTGCTATTCGAAACGGCCGTTTCGAATAGTACTCGCTCATCTCTAATTGACACAGCTACCACCCTGCCACCACTCAGTTAGACATGACCTGTGGCCTGGTCCATCATATTATTCCATGCTGCACTGCTACTCATGTTACCACAGCTACCACCACTGCCACCACTCAGCCAGACATGTCCTGTGGCCTGGTTCATCATATTATTCCATGCCACACTGCTATTCATGTTGCCACATTGCTGATGCCACTCGGCCAGACATCTCCTACAGCCTTGTCCATCATATTATTCCATGCCATGCTGCTACTCATATTACCACAGCTACCAATCTTCCACCACTCAGCTAGACATGTCCTGTGGCCTTGTCCATCATATTATTCCATGCCACACTGCTACTCATGTTGCCACAGCTGCCATTGCTGACGCCACTCAGCCAGACATCTCCTACAGCCTGGTCCATCATATTATTCCATGCCACGCTGCTACTCATATTGCCACAGTTACCAACCTGCCACCACTCAGCTAGACATGTCCTGTGGCCTGGTCCATCATATTATTCCATGCCACACTGCTACTCATGTTGCCACAGTTGCCACCACTGCCACCACTCCAGACATGTCCTGTGGCCTGGTCCATCACATTCCACTATACCACACTGTTGGTGCCACTGTGTTGGCATAAAAAAACACTTTGATTTCACATCTGTTCCCATAAAAGGATCATTTTTGGCATTTTTTTTTTAAGTTTTTGAAAAGCCGATTCTTCATTCATACTTCTTCCAACTAGACAGTACCAAATTTGTCTCTCAGATAACAAGTTTGTCATCAAAATGTGCGAATCTGTCTACAAAATTACTGTTTTTTGCAATATAATAACCATGTGTGTTTACGAAGCCACAGCCAAGCACCTTTTATCTCCTAAAAAGGACAATTTTAAATGTTAAAATGTGTAAAAGAGAGAGTCCGTGCAGTGTAGGGTTAAACCCGGAGTTTATATCCACTGCTTATCATTTGTTTGTCCACAGACATACATGTCACTTTGATACATCTTTGGCTATGTTTGCCTTAGAGAGCTAGAAATTGCATAGATAGGTTCCTAGGAGCCTCGTCAGTGTTATACACTATGCATTAAGCCAATTTAAGTTGTGGTTCATACCGAACCATAACAAATCTTGGGCCTGAAACAAATCTTAGTTGGTTCGTCATCTCTAATCATCATCAATATGTTTAACTCTCTTATGGCAATGTTTTCTTGTGAAGGTGTAGATCTTTGGTCCATTAGAAGCAATGAAATCTCATAATGGGTACTAATAAATATTTCTGCTTCTGATATTATATAGCCAGCAAGGATGATGATATGTGGGGTATCTTGATGACTATTGGATGTCCTCAATTGCCAATCTATCCATCAGTAAACCATTTGTTTGAACTAAGACTTGTAGTAAAAAAGAGATTACAGATAATATTAAGGATGACTGGGGTGCATAGTGGTACATGTAAGGTAGAAACAGTGTAGCTTGAAAAATCCCTTCCCATTCCCTTATAGATCTGTAACAGGTTGTAGGATCTGGGTTGGCATTTCTCTCTTATGAGTTCAATAATCCACTTTCCTGTCCTCTTCTGCTATTCTGCAGTTTTTTTAGTCACTCTAGTTCCCATCTGTCTGTCTGTCTGTCTGCCTGCAGTATCAATATCTGATGAGGAAAAATGTTTGTCACTCCTCTTGGGCTGTGCTTTAAAATGTAATGAAAAATAGAAAAAAGTCTGTAGACTGTTGCTTACCACATACGATAGTCTTCAAAGTTCGAGGTTCTAGACCATGCCTTTGGACCTGCAGGCTAACCAACTTGGAAAGATTTCAAAAGAAGAGCGGTCTGCAACACTCTTAATTCATATAAAACTTTTAGTTTTTAATCCATCTTTTTAAAAATATAAAATTTACATGACAAAAGTGATAGAAAAAGAAAACATGCAGAAAAGTGGGTTAAAATCAGCACTAACGTGTTTCGGGGTGGAGGTCCCCCTTAATCATATTAAACTACAAGACTCCATAAATATTTATAGTCTCACTTCCTACTTTAATTACACCTGATTTGCCTCACGGTTAATTGCCTCTTTACCACTCTGAAATTCTGATCCTAGTTGAAAGAGGTACAAAATCAAAAACCACGCAATTTCTCTGTATATCCCTGATAGACTTTTATTGGTGCCTCGCTCCACCCTAGCCTGGTATTATTTTAGTAAAGGGAAACAACCCAGATCATATTGTACATGAAAAAGAAGAAGACTGTTCTATGAATAGGTTCACGTGATGAAGACTCACCTATCAAAAACCACACATGCCATGATGTTTCCATTGAAGGTATGTATGAATGAATGAAGGAACTCTCTTCACACTAGCGTGCCGGTCACGTGGTTTTAAATGACCAATCAATATACACTTCTACTCCCGCTTTCCGAGCAGATAAATGAATGTGGGACTCCTACGCTCCACCTCTATTGGTCACGTGACCCTGACTGACCATTCATATACTACAACTTTCTCTTCAATAACATACGGATGAAACTGATACTAAGCTTTCTTAATACTATGCCCTAGAGCTGTACAATACTGCCCAGCAACCACAGAAGTAAGTATAAACCTATCTCAAGCCTAAATATATAATGGCTATTCTGAGGAGACTCAAGATTTAATTCTCACCCAAAGATCCCACTATCTAGCAAAAGTTAGACTTTTTAGATAGATTCAAAAGAGATGTGTGAACATCGACATATGGCGACTCGTCTTATATTACTTCTATATCAATATATATATACCGCAATGTCCGTGAAATGAAATCTTTTAAAATGTTATGACCAACCATTCTTTCTCTACTGCTGTACTCTCATCCATTCTAGATTTCTCAGTCTATTTTCTACAGGTGCCATCTCTCCTTTTTAGGAGCATTTATTGTAATTTTCTGGGATTGCTGTATCAGGACGGCCATCTTGTCCTAGTTAGTTTCAGCAGAGGTTTTCATATAGATTGACCCTTAGCTTTTTCTCTGCTTCATAGACTCTGTTTTATCTTCCTCTCTAACTTTCACCAATAATAAATTTATTCCAGCTTTATCTTTATGTTTGATAAGGAATGTCTGATGACCACTATATGAAGACTAGAGATGAGCGAACACTGTTCGGATCAGCCGATCAAAACAGCACGCTCCCATAGAAATGAATGGAAGCACCTGTGACGCTGACTTTGCCGGCGGCCGGCCGGCGTCACAGGTGCTTCCATTTATTTCTATGGGAGCGTGCTGTTCGGATCGGCTGATCGAAACAGTGTTCGCTCATCTCTAATGAAGACCACTACATTAATTATATCAAGACCTAAATAGATAGTACCACGAGAGCAAACAAATTTTCTCATACTTTACCCATATTTCTATGCGTACCCGTACTTTATTGATCTCTTGGTTAAGGGATTTAATTTGCCATTAAACCAATTCAACACAATATTATAAAATGCCAACAAAGCCCGAACAAAACTTCAATTAATACACCTCCTACCCTCACTGGGTGGCCACAAATAGAAATATATACTATAGTTAGCATGTCACTTTGTGTTAAATAATCATGAAATCGTGTTGCTTTTTGAAAAGCTAATTAACTATATATATATATATACACACACACACATTGTGAGAAGGTGACAGGCAGAGTGCTGAAGTCTAGATATATCAACCCCAGGTTTCTGACATGTTTGGTCCAGGGCGGATTTGGAGTAGGCCTCAGCACAGGTGTAGGTCCTTGGCTCATTACTGGGCCACAAAAAGACTTGGATGGACCAGAACAATGGACAGGTAACACTAGTGTGAACCTAATGTAATGCGCATCCTGAACATATGAGTGGACATTGTTTGAGCCTACTGTTCCTATTGGTTAATCCCACATGAAAATAACATTCGTCAGTTTAATTAAGAGCCTTCTTTATTGGATTTCTTTACACAAAATACTGGAACAACCTTTGCAAATCTGTACCTAGAAAACGTAAGAAAAGAAAGTAGTAATGGATTAAAAATTAAAGGAAAAACAAAACAAAACATAGATACAAACCAAGATACAATATGTAAACTGTAGAAGGATTGACAGGGTAAATTGTTTCTGTCCGTCATCTTGTTGTAACCTTAGCAACTGTTCAGCATTGTATCAGGCTAGGAAGACTCATCTTATTGCAATAACAAAAATAAGCGAATTGAAATAGTAAAAAAAAAAATAGCAGAAACAGAGCAAAGCAATTACTGTAGAAAAGAAATATCACTATAGCATGAAAATCTATGTAACTAATGTGAGGTCTACTCAGTTTTGTTTTTCATGTGATCCTTAACCCTTTCCTGCTCAATGCCTGAAATAGGGTTCATTTAAGTATATCTGTCTTTTACCCATTCAGTTCCTTTGGTTTATATACCGCCATCTCACTATATGCTGTTTTCCATGTGCACACACCCCAGTCCTTCATACACCGCAGGAGTAACATACAACCCTCACAGATACTTTATATGTAAACATACTCTAATAATAACATAGATTTGAAAAAACTATGTACTCAACCGCACATAGCTGCCTTCTTTCCTGGCTCATAATGGCAACCGAGCAAATGTAGCCAATAATATGTATGTATATACAATATATATCCCAACATTGCATGGTTTCCTGGGTCTGCCCTGATATCAGAAGCTACATCCAGTACCTGACCTCTTATGTGTACATATAGAGACTCATCATAAACAGTATATAACTCCTACTCCTCCATAACACGTTTAGGACACAGAATTCACAAAACCATGTGTATATGGAAGAGACATACTGGCTGCATATGTATTAACACCTATGCACACTGCAGGATATGAAACCTTACACTCTAAGTAAGTATATGTATATGCCTAAACATCCTTACACCTAGAATATCTTTATGAACACGTATGAAGTCTACTTGTTATATACTTATATTTATATACATACACAGAAAGCACATATATGACAACCTCTTCCTGGGATAGTTATTCTTATCTAGATGGTGGCAGAAAGTAGAGAGAGGCCAAGAGCTTCACATGCCTATATAGTCCCTCTGAGTAGAGTCTGCCCACTATCCTAGACTACACCCTAAGACCACCTAAAACACCCTCTAGGGCAGTGATGCTGAACCTTTTAGAGTACCCAAACTGCAACTCAAAACCCAGTGGCGTAACTAGCAAAGACTGGGCCCCCCAGTAAACTTTTGACTTGGGTCCCCCCCACAGCATAGTGCACCCTTTCCTGGCCCCCAAACAATATAACGCCCCACTTACACACCTATAATGTCCCAAAGTGGCCTCCAGACAGTATAATGTCCCATAGCAGCCCCTCTACACAGTGTAATGTCTCATAGCGGCCCCTCCAAACAGTATAATGTCCCACTGTTGACCCTGCACACACACTATTATGCCCGACCATGACTCCTGCACACACACAAAAAAGGGGCCCGCTGTGCCCACTAAGGGCTCAGGCCTTGTGGCAGCCGTTACCGCGGCTTCGCCGTTATTTACACAATTGCCATAATCCACAACTTTATCACAAAGTGTCAACATGGCTATTTATCCTTAATACTGAGGTTTTATTTTAGGAAAAATAACTCATACATACACATCTTCCATCTTAAAATAAAAAGACAATAAGGCCCCATTCACAAGACCATAGTCATGTTTGCTGGCCGCATTCACAATTATGCAAATGCAGTCTGTATAATGACATGTCCCATTTTTTTGCCGTTTGAAACATCAAACCACAAAAAACAGGACATCTGCATAGCCCCATTGAAATGAATGTGTCCACAACTATCCGTAATTATGGAACCACAATTGCCGACACTTATGGACTTGCAAAATACGGTTGTGTGAATGGGGCTTTACACAGCTTTCAATGATACAAAACAACTTTGTACTGAAAATAAAAGTTAGCGTTTGATACTTTTGAACAATTAATGTTTATTATTTACATCGCACATAATCTATTTTATAGTGACTGTGCAATGTTATTACAGCCTGTACTAATATCATATCTGCTATAAACCAGATACTGCGCCCCCCACATAGTACAATATTTTTCACAGTAGCCCCCACACAATACAATCTGCTCCACAGGTGCCATCACCCAGTGGGATATGCTCCGCAGTGTCCCTCACACAGTACAATATGCTCCACAGTGGCCCTCTTACAGTATAATATGCTCCTGTACTTACTTGTACTCCCACAAAGAGCAGCTGGGCGATCACCTTCTTCCACTGCAGTGCAGGAGCTGATGATTGACATCATTGCCCTGCGTTGGGGCAAAGGTCAAAATCTTCTGTCAGTGTAAGCTGCGGTCCCATGCACCTGCGGCCTACACTGGCAGTTTTCTACTGTATGTACATTTGCACATACACTTGAAAGAAGTGCTTGCTCGCTGGGAGAACTGGGGCAGCTGTTCCTGGGACATGCACACAGAGTGGGGGCCGACCATTCAGCCTAACATTCTTTTAAACCTGAATTCAGCAAACTGTCAGCTTTATATCTAATACCGCACATCTATGAGAACATGAAAGGTCCTCTTTAACATTAAATGCAAATGAAGTATTTTTTTTATCGTACATGGCATACTTTTAATTCCTTCACACTGAACTTAAAAGTGATTCCCCATCATTGCCCCCACATAATATCATGGCATCATCACTGGTCCCCATGCATACAGTATGGGGGAACAGTGATGAGGCCATTGTAGGGGAGGCCAGTGAAGGGGTTATTGTATGGGCCATACAGTGGCCCCCTCACTGGTCCCTCCAATAACAGTATTGGGTCATTACTACCCTGTCTGTTCCCATTCCCGCGCCCTTGCTTCGAGAGCACTGAAAACACAGTTTTAGGGCCCCTTCACACGGAGTTTACGCTCCGTGTATTCTGTACATTTTACACGTGTAAAAATACACGTGTAAAATGTAGTTAGTAGAGATGAGCGAACACTAAAATGTTCGAGGTTCGAAATTCGATTCGAACAGCCGCTCAATGTTCGTGTGTTCGAACGGGTTTCAAACCCCATTATAGTCTATGGGGAACAGATACTCGTTAAGGGGGAAACCCAAATCCGTGTCTGGAGGGTCACCAAGTCCACTATGACACCCCAGGAAATGATGCCAACACCTCTGGAATGACACTGGGACAGCAGGGGAAGCATGTCTGGGGGCATCTAACACACCAAAGACCCTCTATTACCCCAACATCACAGCCTAACAACTACACACTTTACACACTCAATACCACCTCTCTGACAGTAGGAAAACACCTTGAAACATGTGTATTTGGCACTTGCAGTGAGGAGAGCTTGTCACCAGCAGTGAATTTGGCCCTTGTAGTAAGTTGAGGTTGGCACCAACATTTGTTTTGAAAATCAGGGTGGATTGAGCCTCTAACCAGCAGAGTTTGGGCAAATTCATGGTGGAGGGAGCCTCTAAACACCCCAGTTTGGGCAAATTCATGGTGGAGGGAGCCTCTAAAAACCCCAGTTTGGACCAATTCATGGTGGAGGGAGCCTCTAACCAGCCCAGTTTGGGCAAATTCATGGTGGAGGGAGCCTCTAAAAAACCCAGTTTGGACCAATTCATGGTGGAGGGAGCCTCTAACCAGCCCAGTTTGGGCAAATTCATGGTGGAGGGAGCCTCTAAACAGCCCAGTTTGGGCAAATTCATGGTGGAGGGAGCCTCTAAACAGCCCAGTTTGGACCAATTCATGGTGAAGGGAGCCTCTAAAAAACCCAGTTTGGACCAATTCATGGTGGAGGGAGCCTCTAAACAGCCCAGTTTGGGCAAATTCATGGTGGAGGGAGCCTCTAACCAGCCCAGTTTGGACCAATTAATGGTGGAGGGAGCCTCTAAACAGCCAAGTTTTGGGAAATTCATGGTGGAGGGAGCCTCTAACCAGCCCAGTTTGGACCAATTCATGATGGAGGGAGCCTCTAACCAGCCCAGTTTGGGCAAATTCATGGTGGAGGGAGCCTCTAAACAGCCCAGTTTGGACCAATTCATGGTGGAGGGAGCCTCTAACCAGCCCAGTTTGGACCAATTCATGGTGGAGGGAGCCTCTAACCAGCCCAGTTTGGGCAAATTCATGGTGGAGGGAGCCTCTAAAAAACCCAGTTTGGACCAATTCATGGTGGAGGGAGCCTCTAACCAGCCCAGTTTGGGCAAATTCATGGTGGAGGGAGCCTCTAAACAGCCCAGTTTGGGCAAATTCATGGTGGAGGGAGCCTCTAAACAGCCCAGTTTGGACCAATTCATGGTGGAGGGAGCTTCTAAAAAACCCAGTTTGGACCAATTCATGGTGGAGGGAGCCTCTAAACAGCCCAGTTTGGGCAAATTCATGGTGGAGGGAGCCTCTAACCAGCCCAGTTTGGACCAATTAATGGTGGAGGGAGCCTCTAAACAGCCAAGTTTTGGGAAATTCATGGTGGAGGGAGCCCCTAAAAACCCCAGTTTGGACCAATTCATGGTGGAGGGAGCCTCTAAACAGCCCAGTTTGGGCAAATTCATGGTGGAGGGAGCCTCTAACCAGCCCAGTTTGGACCAATTAATGGTGGAGGGAGCCTCTAAACAGCCAAGTTTTGGGAAATTCATGGTGGAGGGAGCCTCTAACCAGCCCAGTTTGGACCAATTCATGGTGGAGGGAGCCTCTAACCAGCCCAGTTTGGGCAAATTCATGGTGGAGGGAGCCTCTAAACAGCCCAGTTTGGACCAATTCATGGTGGAGGGAGCCTCTAACCAGCCCAGTTTGGACCAATTCATGGTGGAGGGAGCCTCTAACCAGCCCAGTTTGGGCAAATTCATGGTGGAGGGAGCCTCTAAAAAACCCAGTTTGGACCAATTCATGGTGGAGGGAGCCTCTAACCAGCCCAGTTTGGGCAAATTCATGGTGGAGGGAGCCTCTAAACAGCCCAGTTTGGGCAAATTCATGGTGGAGGGAGCCTCTAAACAGCCCAGTTTGGACCAATTCATGGTGGAGGGAGCCTCTAAACAGCCAAGTTTTGGGAAATTCATGGTGGAGGGAGCCTCTAAACAGCCCAGTTTGGGCAAATTCATGGTGGAGGGAGCCTCTAACCAGCCCAGTTTGGACCAATTAATGGTGGAGGGAGCCTCTAAACAGCCAAGTTTTGGGAAATTCATGGTGGAGGGAGCCTCTAACCAGCCCAGTTTGGACCAATTCATGGTGGAGGGAGCCTCTAAAAAACCCAGTTTGGACCAATTCATGGTGGAGGGAGCCTCTAAACAGCCCAGTTTGGGCAAATTCATGGTGGAGGGAGCCTCTAACCAGCCCAGTTTGGACCAATTAATGGTGGAGGGAGCCTCTAAACAGCCAAGTTTTGGGAAATTCATGGTGGAGGGAGCCTCTAACCAGCCCAGTTTGGACCAATTAATGGTGGAGGGAGCCTCTAAACAGCCAAGTTTTGGGAAATTCATGGTGGAGGGAGCCTCTAACCAGCCCAGTTTGGACCAATTCATGGTGGAGGGAGCCTCTAACCAGCCCAGTTTGGGCAAATTCATGGTGGAGGGAGCCTCTAAACAGCCCAGTTTGGGCAAATTCATGGTGGAGGGAGCCTCTAAACAGCCCAGTTTGGACCAATTCATGGTGGAGGGAGCCTCTAAAAAACCCAGTTTGGACCAATTCATGGTGGAGGGAGCCTCTAAACAGCCCAGTTTGGGCAAATTCATGGTGGAGGGAGCCTCTAACCAGCCCAGTTTGGACCAATTAATGGTGGAGGGAGCCTCTAAACAGCCAAGTTTTGGGAAATTCATGGTGGAGGGAGCCCCTAAAAACCCCAGTTTGGACCAATTCATGGTGGAGGGAGCCTCTAAACAGCCCAGTTTGGGCAAATTCATGGTGGAGGGAGCCTCTAACCAGCCCAGTTTGGACCAATTAATGGTGGAGGGAGCCTCTAAACAGCCAAGTTTTGGGAAATTCATGGTGGAGGGAGCCTCTAACCAGCCCAGTTTGGACCAATTCATGGTGGAGGGAGCCTCTAACCAGCCCAGTTTGGGCAAATTCATGGTGCAGGGAGCCTCTAAAAAACCCAGTTTGGACCAATTCATGGTGGAGGGAGCCTCTAACCAGCCCAGTTTGGGCAAATTCATGGTGGAGGGAGCCTCTAAACAGCCCAGTTTGGGCAAATTCATGGTGGAGGGAGCCTCTAAACAGCCCAGTTTGGACCAATTCATGGTGGAGGGAGCCTCTAAACAGCCCAGTTTGGACCAATTAATGGTGGAGGGAGCCTCTAAACAGCCAAGTTTTGGGAAATTCATGGTGGAGGGAGCCTCTAAACAGCCCAGTTTGGGCAAATTCATGGTGGAGGGAGCCTCTAACCAGCCCAGTTTGGACCAATTAATGGTGGAGGGAGCCTCTAAACAGCCAAGTTTTGGGAAATTCATGGTGGAGGGAGCCTCTAACCAGCCCAGTTTGGACCAATTCATGGTGGAGGGAGCCTCTAAAAAACCCAGTTTGGACCAATTCATGGTGGAGGGAGCCTCTAAACAGCCCAGTTTGGGCAAATTCATGGTGGAGGGAGCCTCTAACCAGCCCAGTTTGGACCAATTAATGGTGGAGGGAGCCTCTAAACAGCCAAGTTTTGGGAAATTCATGGTGGAGGGCGCCTCTAACCAGCCCAGTTTGGACCAATTCATGGTGGAGGGAGCCTCTAAAAAACCCAGTTTGGACCAATTCATGGTGGAGGGAGCCTCTAACCAGCCCAGTTTGGACCAATTAATGGTGGAGGGAGCCTCTAAACAGCCAAGTTTGGACCAATTCATGGTGGAGGGAGCCTCTAAAAAACCCAGTTTGGACCAATTCATGGTGGAGGGAGCCTCTAACCAGCCCAGTTTGGGCAAATTCATGGTGGAGGGAGCCTCTAAACAGCCCAGTTTGGGCAAATTCATGGTGGAGGGAGCCTCTAACCAGCCCAGTTTGGACCAATTAATGGTGGAGGGAGCCTCTAAACAGCCAAGTTTTGGGAAATTCATGGTGGAGGGAGCCCCTAAAAAACCCAGTTTGGACCAATTCATGGTGGAGGGAGCCTCTAAACAGCCCAGTTTGGGCAAATTCATGGTGGAGGGAGCCTCTAACCAGCCCAGTTTGGACCAATTAATGGTGGAGGGAGCCTCTAAACAGCCAAGTTTTGGGAAATTCATGGTGGAGGGAGCCTCTAACCAGCCCAGTTTGGACCAATTCATGGTGGAGGGAGCCTCTAACCAGCCCAGTTTGGGCAAATTCATGGTGGAGGGAGCCTCTAAAAAACCCAGTTTGGACCAATTCATGGTGGAGGGAGCCTCTAACCAGCCCAGTTTGGGCAAATTCATGGTGGAGGGAGCCTCTAAACAGCCCAGTTTGGGCAAATTCATGGTGGAGGGAGCCTCTAAACAGCCCAGTTTGGACCAATTCATGGTGAAGGGAGCCTCTAAAAAACCCAGTTTGGACCAATTCATGGTGGAGGGAGCCTCTAAACAGCCCAGTTTGGGCAAATTCATGGTGGAGGGAGCCTCTAACCAGCCCAGTTTGGACCAATTAATGGTGGAGGGAGCCTCTAAACAGCCCAGTTTGGGCAAATTCATGGTGGAGGGAGCCTCTAAAAACCCCCAGTTTGGACCAATTCATGGTGGAGGGAGCCTCTAAAAACCCCAGTTTGGACCAATTCATGGTGGAGGGAGCCTCTAAAAACCCCAGTTTGGACCAATTCATGGTGGAGGGAGCCGCTAAACAGCCCAGTTTGGACCAATTCATGGTGGAGGGAGCCTCTAACCACCAGAGTTGGTGGAAATCAGGGTGGAGGGAGCCTCTAACCAGCAGAGTTGGGGGAAATCAGGGTGGAGGGAGCCTAGTATTAGCAGAATTGTGCAACGCTTATGGTGGATGAGTATGAGGATGCGGAGGAATTGGAGAGGTTGAGTACAGACATGGAGTTTCATGTTGGGGTGCTTTACACAGGTGGGCACAAAAATGACGGCTCTACCCAGTGGTGGTTCATTTTTATCAAAGTGAGCCGGTCGGCACTCTCAGCTGACAGACGGGTGCGCTTGTCAGTGATGATGCCACCGGCTGCACTGAACACCCTCTCAGATAGGACGCTGGCGGCAGGACAGGACAGCACCTCCAAGGCATATAGGGCAAGTTCAAGCCACAGGTCCAACTTCAACACCTAATACGTGTAGGGCGCAGAGGGGTCGGAGAGGACAGGGCTGTGGTCGGAAAGGTATTCCCGCAACATGCGCCTATACTTCTCACGCCTGGTGACACTAGGACCCTCCGTGGCGGCACTTTGGCGAGGGGGTGCCATCAAGGTGTCCCAGACCTTAGACAGTGTGCCCCTCGTTTGTGTGGACCGGTGAGAACTTGGTTGCCTACTGGAGGAACTGCCCTCCCTGCCGCCAACGTCACATGCTGGAAACATCTCCATCATATTCTGCACCAATTGCCTGTGGCAAGCATTGATGCGATTGGCCCTCCCCTCTACCGGAATAAAAGACGAGATGTTGTTTTTATACCGGGGGTCAAGGATAGCAAAGATCCAGTACTGGTTGTCCTCCATGATTTTGACAATACGCTTGTCGGTTGTAAAGCACCCCAACATGAACTCAGCCATGTCTGCCACAGTGTTAGTTGGCATGACTCCTCTGGCCCCATCGGAAAGTTCAATCTCCATTTCCTCCTCATCCTCCATGTCTACCCATCCGCGCTGCAACAATGGGACGATTCGAAGTTGCCCGGAAGCCTCCTGTATCACCATCACATCATCGGACAACTCTTCTTCCTCCTCCTCCTCCTCCTCCTCCTCCATTAAACGCAGTGAAGCGGACAGATGTGTGGACCTACTCTCCAGCTGTGACGGATCGGATGCTATCCCTAACTCCTCTGTGTGATCTGAGTTATCCCTGATGTCAATCAGGGATTCTCTCAGAACACACAAGAGCGGGATTGTAAGGCTCACCATCGCATCCTCAGAGCTCACCCTCCTTGTGGACTCCTCAAAGACCCGTAGGATGTCACAAAGGTCTCTCATCCATGGCCACTCATGGATGTGAAACTGAGGCAGCTGACTTTGTGGCACCCTAGGGTTTTGTAGCTGGTATTCCATCAAAGGTCTCTGCTGCTCAACCACTCTATTCAACATCTGAAACGTTGAGTTCCAGCGTGTGGGGACGTCGCACAAAAGCCGGTGTTGTGGCACATGCAGGCGTTGCTGGAGAGATTTTAAGCTAGCAGCGGCTACTGTCGACTTGCGAAAGTGGGCGCACATGCGCCGCACTTTCACCAGTAGCTCTGGAACATTGGGGTAGCTCTTTAGGAAACGTTGCACCACTAGGTTGAAGACGTGGGCCAGGCATGGAACATGTTGGAGTCCGGCAAGCTCCAGAGCTGCTACCAGGTTCCGGCCATTATCACAAACGACCATGCCTGGGCCCAGGTGCAGCGGCTCAAACCATATTGCCGTCTCATCGAGGAGGGCATCCCTCACCTCGGAGGCAGTGTGCTGTCTGTCCCCCAAGCTGATCAGCTTCAGCACAGCCTGCTGACGTCTACCAACGCCAGTGCTGCAACGTTTCCAACTCGTAGCTGGGGTCAATCTAACAGCGGAGGAGGAGGCGGTGGCGGAGGAGGAGGCGGTGGCGGAGGAGGAGGCGGTAGAGGAGGAGGAGGAGGGGGGTGTTCTTCTCGTGTCCCTGCCAGGAATGTTAGGCGGGGAGACGAGGTACACCGGGCCAGTTTGGGAAGCAGTCCCAGCCTCAACTACATTCACCCAGTGTGCCGTCAGTGAAATGTAGCGTCCCTGTCCGCATGCACTTGTCCACGCGTCGGTGGTCAAGTGGACCTTTGTGCAAAGCGCGGAACTAAGGGCCCGCCTGATGTTGAGTGACACGTGCTGGTGCAAGGCGGGGACGGCACACCGGGAGAAGTAGTGACGGCTAGGGACGGCATAGCGAGGTGCCGCAGTTGCCATCAGGTCCAGGAAGGCGAGAGTTTCAACAAGCCGGAACGCCAACATCTCCTGGGCCAGCAGTTTAGCGATGTTGGCGTTCAAGGCTTGCGCGTGTGGGTGGTTAGCAGTGTATTTCTGCCGCCGCTCCAATGTCTGAGAGATGGTGGGTTGTTGTAAAGAAGCGCCTGATGGTGCCTTTGATGGTGCAGGAGAAGGAGATAAGACAGGAACAGGGGAGGATGAGGGAGAAGTCAACAAAGTGGCGGAGGCAGATGAAGTGGTGTCCTGGCTCGTCCTCTGGAGTGCATCGCCAGCACAGTCAGCAGTGGCAGTGGCAGAGGCAGAGGCAGTGGCAGAGGCAGTGGCAGTGGCGTGAACGGCAGGCGGCCTTTGTCCTGCCGTTGCTGCCTGCCACTGATTCCAGTGCTTGGATTCCAAATGACGGCGCATTGAAGTGGTGGACAGGTTGCTCTTCTCAGAGCCCCTAATCAATTTCGAGAGGCAAATTGTGCAGACAACACTATATCTGTCCTCGGCGCATTCCTTGAAAAAACTCCACACCTTCGAGAAACGTGCCCTCGAGGTGGGAGTTTTTCGGGGCTGGGTACGAACTGGAACATCTTGGGAGATTCCGGGTGTGGCCTGGCTTCGCCTAAGCTGCTGACCTCTGCCTCTGCCTCTAGCTACCCTTTTTGGTGCTGCACTTGCCTCAACATCCACACTACTTTCCCCGCTTGACATCCCCCCTGTCCAGGTCGGGTCAGTGTCCTCATCATCCACCACTTCCTCTTCCAACTCCTGTCTCATCTCCTCCTCCCGCACAATGCGCCGGTCAACTGGATGCCATGACGGCAACTGCGTCACATCATCGTCGATGAGGGTGGGTTGCTGGTCATCCACCACCAAATCGAACGGAGATGGAGGAGACTCTAGTGTTTGAGCATCTGGACACAGATGCTCCTCTGTTAGGTTCGTGGAATCGTGACGTGGAGAGGCAGGTTGAGGGACAATGAAAGGAGCGGAGAACAGCTCTGGGGAGCAGGGACAGTTTGGGTTATTGTTCTGTAAAGCTTCGGAATTTTGGGAGGAAGGAAGACAAGACTGTTGGGTAATAGGAGGAGAGGAGGCAGAGTCTGACTGGCTGCTGGACAATGTGCTGTAAGCGTTCTCTGACAGCCATTGCAAGACCTGTTCCTGGTTCTCGGGCCTACTAAGGTTTGTACCCTGCAGTTTAGTTAATGTGGCAAGCAACCCTGGCACTGTGGAGTGGCGCAATGCTTGCTGCCCCACAGGAGTAGGCACGGGACGCCCTGTGGCTTCACTGCTACC
Organism: Leptodactylus fuscus; assembly: GCF_031893055.1. Classification (NCBI taxonomy): domain Eukaryota; kingdom Metazoa; phylum Chordata; class Amphibia; order Anura; family Leptodactylidae; genus Leptodactylus; species Leptodactylus fuscus. The sequence continues at coordinate 253,480,661 of NC_134265.1, forward strand.
TTGCTCCCCAGAACCATTCCCCCGACCTCGCCCACGGCCTCGTCCACGTCCCTTTCTGGGAGCCTTGCGCATTTTGAATTCCTAGTTAGAAATTGGCACTGTATACCAGTAGTAAAAATTGTGGGTGCACGTAACCCCAATATATTCTTTGAATTACCAGTCAGAAACTGGCACTATATGGCAGTAGCAAGAAATGAGGGTATTTGTATTCCCAATATATTCTTTGAATTCCCAGTCAGATAATGGCACTGTATACCAGTAGTAAAAATTGTGGGTGCACGTAACCCCAATATATTCTTTGAATTACCAGTCAGAAACTGGCACTATATGGCAGTAGCAAGAAATGAGGGTATTTATAACCCCAATATATTCTTTGAATTCCCAGTCAGACAATGGCACTGTATACCAGTAGTAAAAATTGTGGGTGCACGTAACCCCAATATATTCTTTGAATTACCAGTCAGAAACTGGCACTATATGGCAGTAGCAAGAAATGAGGGTATTTATAACCCCAATATATTCTTTGAATTCCCAGTCAGACAATGGCACTGTATACCAGTAGTAAAAATTGTGGGTGCACGTAACCCCAATATATTCTTTGAATTACCAGTCAGAAACTGGCACTATATGGCAGTAGCAAGAAATGAGGGTATTTGTATTCCCAATATATTCTTTGAATTCCCAGTCAGACAATGGCACTGTATACCAGTAGTAAAAAATTGTGGGTGCACGTAACCCCAATATATTCTTTGAATTACCAGTCAGAAACTGCCACTATATGGAAGTAGCAAGAAATGAGGGTATTTATAACCCCAATATATTCTTTGAATTCCCAGTCAGACAATGGCACTGTATACCAGTAGTAAAAATTGTGGGTGCACGTAACCCCGATATATTCTTTGAATTCCCAGTCAGACAATGGCACTATATACCAGTAGCAAGAAATGAGGGTATTTATAACCCCAATATATTCTTTGAATTCCCAGTCAGACAATGGCACTGTATACCAGTAGTAAAAATTGTGGGTGCACGTAACCCCAATATATTCTTTGAATTCCCAGTCAGACAATGGCACTATATACCAGTAGCAAGAAATGAGGGTATTTATAACCCCAATATATTCTTTGAATTCCCAGTCAGACAATGGCACTGTATACCAGTAGTAAAAATTGTGGGTGCACGTAACCCCAATATATTCTTTGAATTACCAGTCAGAAACTGGCACTATATGGCAGTAGCAAGAAATGAGGGTATTTATAACCCCAATATATTCTTTGAATTCCCAGTCAGACAATGGCACTGTATACCAGTAGTAAAAATTGTGGGTGCACGTAACCCCAATATATTCTTTGAATTCCCAGTCAGACAATGGCACTATATACCAGTAGCAAGAAATGAGGGTATTTATAACCCCAATATATTCTTTGAATTCCCAGTCAGACAATGGCACTGTATACCAGTAGTAAAAATTGTGGGTGCACGTAACCCCAATATATTCTTTGAATTCCCAGTCAGACAATGGCACTATATACCAGTAGCAAGAAATGAGGGTATTTATAACCCCAATATATTCTTTGAATTCCCAGTCAGACAATGGCACTGTATACCAGTAGTAAAAATTGTGGGTGCACGTAACCCCAATATATTCTTTGAATTACCAGTCAGAAACTGGCACTATATGGCAGTAGCAAGAAATGAGGGTATTTATAACCCCAATATATTCTTTGAATTCCCAGTCAGACAATGGCACTGTATACCAGTAGTAAAAATTGTGGGTGCACGTAACCCCAATATATTCTTTGAATTCCCAGTCAGACAATGGCACTATATACCAGTAGCAAGAAATGAGGGTATTTATAACCCCAATATATTCTTTGAATTCCCAGTCAGACAATGGCACTGTATACCAGTAGTAAAAATTGTGGGTGCACGTAACCCCAATATATTCTTTGAATTACCAGTCAGAAACTGGCACTATATGGCAGTAGCAAGAAATGAGGGTATTTGTATTCCCAATATATTCTTTGAATTCCCAGTCAGACAATGGCACTGTATACCAGTAGTAAAAATTGTGGGTGCACGTAACCCCAATATATTCTTTGAATTACCAGTCAGAAACTGGCACTATATGGCAGTAGCAAGAAATGAGGGTATTTATAACCCCAATATATTCTTTGAATTCCCAGTCAGACAATGGCACTGTATACCAGTAGTAAAAATTGTGGGTGCACGTAACCCCAATATATTCTTTGAATTACCAGTCAGAAACTGGCACTATATGGCAGTAGCAAGAAATGAGGGTATTTGTATTCCCAATATATTCTTTGAATTCCCAGTCAGACAATGGCACTGTATACCAGTAGTAAAAATTGTGGGTGCACGTAACCCCAATATATTCTTTGAATTACCAGTCAGAAACTGGCACTATATGGCAGTAGCAAGAAATGAGGGTATTTATAACCCCAATATATTCTTTGAATTCCCAGTCAGACAATGGCACTGTATACCAGTAGTAAAAATTGTGGGTGCACGTAACCCCAATATATTCTTTGAATTACCAGTCAGAAACTGGCACTATATGGCAGTAGCAAGAAATGAGGGTATTTGTATTCCCAATATATTCTTTGAATTCCCAGTCAGACAATGGCACTGTATACCAGTAGTAAAAATTGTGGGTGCACGTAACCCCAATATATTCTTTGAATTACCAGTCAGAAACTGGCACTATATGGCAGTAGCAAGAAATGAGGGTATTTGTATTCCCAATATATTCTTTGAATTCCCAGTCAGACAATGGCACTGTATACCAGTAGTAAAAATTGTGGGTGCACGTAACCCCAATATATTCTTTGAATTCCCAGTCAGACAATGGCACTATATACCAGTAGCAAGAAATGAGGGTATTTATAACCCCAATATATTCTTTGAATTCCCAGTCAGACAATGGCACTATATGGCAGTAGCAAAAATAGTGGGTGTATATAGCCCCAATTCTATTGCTAGGGGACTTGCAGGGTATTTCTGGGGTGAAGGTGGGGGGGCACACCGTTGGAACGGGTATCGGGGGTATATATCGGGTATACGGGAATACACTGACAGTGTATTCCATTCAGGATCCTGGGAAAGCTGGGTTGCGGCGATTGAGCCCGTCAGTGCCACGTTACACTGACAAGCTTCTCCCTGGAATTTAGCTCTTACAAGAGCTGTTGTGGTTGTCTTCTCCTTCCTATCCTAGCCTGTCCCTGCCTACCCAGATTCTAAGCCCTAGTTAGCTGGACGGAAACCTCCGTCCTCGGTGAATTGCAAGCTCAGAATGACGCGAACCTGGGCGGCGCTGTTCTTTTAAATTAGAGGTCACATGTTTTCGGCAGCCAATGGGTTTTGCCTACTTTTTTCAACGTCACCGGTGTCGTAGTTCCTGTCCCACCTACCCTGCGCTGTTATTGGAGCAAAAAAGGCGCCAGGGAAGGTGGGAGGGGAATCGAGTAATGGCGCACTTTACCACGCGGTGTTCGATTCGATTCGAACATGCCGAACAGCCTAATATCCGATCGAACATGAGTTCGATAGAACACTGTTCGCTCATCTCTAGTAGTTAGCCATTGAGTTCAATGGCATGACGCGCACAAAAAGACGCGCATTATACGAACATGCCATTGAACTCAATGGCTAACTACATTTTACACGTGTATTTTTACACGTGTAAAATGAACAAAATGAGCGGAGCGTATACAGAATACACGGAGCATAAACTCAGTGTGAAGGGGCCCTCACTGCTGCTTTTTTTTAAATGCAGGTTTTCTGCTGCACATTTGTTTCTGCACAGTGTGTTTGGAATTAACCAGAATCCCATCCACTTTGCTGGTACCATTACATGGGATTTCATCCAGACAAAGTTTATTACATTCTAAGTAAAAGGTTCTGATAGACATTGTTACTGGCGATGGCCATGAATCAGACATAAATTAAGCCAAAAATGGTAAAAAATGTCAAAAAAAAAAAAAAGAATAGGTGAAATCTTCTCTCCTTCTAATTTTTATGCTTCCAACCCCATCCCTTCCCTTCTCTAAGCTCTATTTTTAAAAAAATATAACAAAGCACTTTAGAAAAATATCTACAAAAAATGATGGTTGCGCTGCCCATGTTGTTGAGCGCATTATTCGATCATGTTTCATTCAAGAGCTTAAAATATTCTGTCCAAAGCTCCTCATATGAAAATGAACTTCATGTCACAGAACACACTAGAAAACATTTACTCAGGTTTGTTTTTTGTTTTCTTTAGAAACAAGTGATCAAAGCTGAAGTGTGAACAGGGTATTAAATTTAAATGAGAAAGTTGTTACTAAGCAACAGAAGAATTAGGAGTGTTTTCATTCCTGTAGGGGATTAATAAGGCAAGGCTAACAGACATGGAAATGGGGACATCTCTGCCTGGTAGTAAGTAGGAATCCTGCAGTCATTAAGAAGTAATTACAATTAATGTAATATTGATATATACCTTTTGGCCATGGAGGAAAGTAAACTGAAAATTTGTGTACATTTCAGCGTATATCACTAGTAATTGATCTGACGTGTCAAATGTAACTATTCTGACTACAGTATGGCGCATGCAGGAAATAATTTCATATGTACTTTCTATAAACCATTTATACAAAGTGTATATTGGGACTTAAACCCATTCATCAAATGTACCTAAAGTTACTTGATTCACCATTTCATCAAATATAACAAAAATAAAAAATAATATATAAATTAAGACAAATTAATCAAATAGTCACAAATGAATTATGAATTTGGTACAATTTAAAGACTGACATAATTTATTATTAGCATTTACTGATTGGCGCAATATCTGTGTTATTGCAACTTTATAGGCACAATAAGTGTATATTGCTGCTTAGGATTTTACACCAAGGTTGGGGTAGAGCGACTTTGTGCCTAGAAATACAACTTTTCTATTAGATGCAATTGTTGAATTTAATTAATGTTTCGGTGCCATGCAGGCCACATCCACATTATGTACTAAAAATTGCAACTAATACCAGATAGGCTCAAATCTGTCAGAAAATTTAGTAAAATGATTGTGAATATAGCTAATGGTCAAATTACATTTTTTTTTTAACGTAAACCATTTGATGGACCCAAATGCAATCTTTGTCCATTGTTGTAAGTATAGCAAACTTTCCCATGAAAGGAAATGTGTGTAAATAAGATAGAACATAAGTTCTTCAATGTAACCCAATTCAAGTATGTAACTACAGATACTGTATGTCTTCCAGAGTAGAAACTTGAAGCTCTTAGACCACTATGCAAATCTATAATGAGGCCCTTATCTACCATGTGCAATTAGCAATAGTGGTGTATGTTATGTGGCGCAGGGACCTTAGGGGCCCCCCTTAGTTTCCAAGGCACAGTAGAGGCTTATACACCTGATATAGTTATACCCCTAGTGTCCTCATTTACCTATCCTCATGGCTGGACATGTGTCATTGTATGATCATCCAAATTGGAGACCAGTTTATGTGAATATTTAGTACCGTGCAAAATTATAGGCAGGAGTGGAAAATGCTGTATGTAAGAATGCTTTTAAAACTAGAAATATTAATATTTGGTGTGATCACCCTTTGGAACAGTCCTGAAGTGATGATATGCTCCCCACAAAACCATAATCTCAACATAATCCAGTCTGTCTGGGATTATATGAAGAGACAGACGGATTTGAGCAAGCCTACATCTACAGAAGAACTGTGGTTGTTTTTCCAAGATGTTTGGAACAACAACCCGGCCAAGTTCCTTCAAAAACTGTGTATAAGTATACCTAGAAGAATTTATGCTATTTTGAAGGCAAAGTGGGGCAACATCAAATACAGATTTGATTTAGACTTCTATATTGTTCTTTCACTTAATTTTGTTAATTGACAAAAATAAACTATTAACAATTCTATTTTTGAAAGCATTCTTATTTTCCGGCACTTTTTCCACACTACTAAATCTGTATGTTCTGTAACATGACTTTGTACATTTTATAATCTATTTTTTCTGCATTATTGTAGACATAATTTTGATCCCATTACCTATGTAATGTATTATTTATTTATTTATTTATTATGCTTACTTATATAGCGGCATCATATTCCGCAGCGCTTTACAGATGCTGTCAGTCACTGTCCCATATAGTGCTCACAATCTAAATTCCCTATCAGTATGTCTTTGATGTGTGGGAGTACCCGGAGGAAACCAACGCAAATTCATAGAGTGTGTGAAAAAGCTTCAGGTCAGGGACCAATGTTGCAAAAATGCCACATTTTACAGTACCTGCAAAGAGGATGGGATTCTGGATCATCCCATCCACACATTTCAGAAAATATCTGCAGCGGAAGTGCTGCGATTTCAAAAACTTTTGCGTGTTTGTAAATTGCAGAATGTCAATTTTACCTACGGAGATGCTGGAGTTCTGTTTATTCTGAATTCTGTATAGGTATTATAGGGACAGAAAGACCCACAGAGAAAAACACTGCAGACCTCCTGTGAAAAGCACTGAAAAAACATGATGCGTTGTTTTCTGCATTGGAGTTGTCCAGGCTTTGTTTTTATTGACTATAAGTGGCCATGTCTCATGTTTTCTATTAGATATTTTGTATATCCACCTTGGTGGCTGTGTTTGTATGCAAACAGACAGACCACTTCATTGGTCCACTCCACCAGAACTGCCACATCATTTTTACAGCACCAACACTGTTACTTTAAGTTAACAGGTGAAATTGATTTTTTTTTTCATTTTGAAATTTATTTTTAATCACATACAGAAAAATAGAATTTATATTTGAGTCTTACGACATGCAGAAATGGCCACAGTTGCATTAATGCTTGGACATTTGGACCAATGCAGGCAGCAACATTAGGTTATAATATGATAAATCACAATTTCAAGTCAATAGGAAGATAACTATTAAGATTTTGAGCATTAGAAAATATACTGCGGTACATACTTATATTATACGTGAATATCACGCGTACCATATTAAGGCCCCTGATACTGTTTCAAACAAAAACAACTTTTTCATTGGTTAGTGAAAGAGGATAACGTCTTCCTGTTATATTAGAGAAAAGTTGGGCATGAACAACACCAAGAAAAAGTTTACATTGTTCAATAGTAAAGACTTGTTTCCCAACAAATATACTGACACTAGGTTCACACCTGCGTTCTGGTCTCCGTTCTGTGGTTTCCGTCTTCTGCATGCAAGTACTGCATGTCCGACTCTGTGTCCGGATTAAAAAACCCGGTTTTGCGGCGGAGAGCGTAAAATGCTCACCACCTCTCACGGCCGGACAACTTTCTCACCCATTCAAATGAGAGGGTGAGAAAGAGTCCTGCAGGTTTCCGTCTCCTGCCTCTGTTTTGTGCAGGAAACGGAAACCTGCAGAACGGAGACCGGGCGCAGATGTGAACGAGCCCTAAACTGTGAGTAATTCTATGTGGCTCATTTCTCTGTATATTCTCTAAATAATATTTTAAAATTATACTGGATGATAAAAGTACAGGCTTACGTCTCATTTGGAGGTGGTGGGATGGCAAAATGCAGTTTTCTAATAATATAATCTAATGGTAAAGGCGATGTATGAGTTTAGAATTTCGAGTCCGTGTTTCCCATCATTGGAAATCTGAAGTCTAGAAAGTTTGACGGCAAATGTCAAATGTAATTTGAATCTGTGAAATAGATGCAGAAATATTAAGGTTCATAGCACAGGCATTAGCATTTAACTGACAGATCAAGCCTCACTGTTTCTACTCCAAAGCTCAAATATAACGTGCATATACATTGCATTTTACTGAATATCTACACATCCCTCTTCATAGGGTCAACTCAGGTCAACTCTCATTCTTATTTCAAGATAACATTCTTCCCCTTGGTCACATGCCAACATGCAGAATGTAAAATTGTAAACCAGACTGCGTCTCTAGTGAGCAGCAAGAGTCCTGCAATATTTCTCCATCATTACTTGCTGGAGGAGAGAACCTATATAAGGCTGATATACATATGCAGGATTTATGCAAGTTTTTCATGATGGAATAAAAAACAGCATTTCCAACAATTGTTTTTGCATTCACCGTGCATTACAAATGACTTGATAACTTTATTCTACTGGTCTGCGATAATATATTTATTTATTTTTCTAGATTTGAACAATAAAACACTATATTTTTGAAAATTATTTGTTTTTGTCACATTCAGTCAGATCCAAAACATTTTTACTTTTCTATCCATCGAGCTACTGTATGTGGAGCTTGTTCTCTGGTGGACATCTTGTCGCTTCCATTGGTGCTATTCTGGGGTGCATACAACTATTTCATCTCTATTTCTTGCATCTTTGGGAGGTGGATGATTAAAAAATAAAAATCATTTGCTCTCTTTGTCAACAATTTTTTTTTACGGTATTGTCCCCTTCATATGGTAAGACCCAACAACTTCAAAGTGCCTTTTTAGTTCTGTCCTCTTGTAATGTTCCCACACACTATAAAATGCCCTTTTATGAGTTCCCCTCATAATACTGCCTCTTAAGTGAGCTCTAATGTGGTAAAAGTGGCACATTAGTGCCATTGCCCTTCACATAGTGATAGAGGCTCTAAATAAACTCAAACATAGTAAAATGCTCCTTTGAAGCCTTCACAAAATAATACTGGCTATGAAAATAAGGCACCCAAAATGGATGGAGCTGTTCAGGCTACAAGTAAATTCTGGTTTGATAACATCATTGCACTTCAGCGATGCCAAGGCCCCCGTGAGAATGGTGGAGCAGGGGTCTTGCCTGTTTCATCATTGTAGTCAACAAAAGATGAATATACAGTTTCATTGTGCCCTGTCGCCTGCTGTCACTCAGAACAAGCGCTCTGATGTGGCTTGATACCATGACATCTCATAAGCAGACTGAAAGGGTAAAATGATCAATTTAGTGTGTGTAATGCATTGCATACTTTCATCATCAACCAGGATGTATGGCCTGTTCTAGATAATCCTATATCAATTAACTCATGTACCCTATGGCATAGCTATTGGGGTAGTAGTATTCACGTCCAGGCCCATAAGTCAAGAGGCCCATAAGCCCACTCTCCACCTTAATTGTTCTTCTTTTATTTGCTTTGCCATCTGGCGATCTATGCATAATAAATTCTTCTTGGCTGTTGCATTGAGATTTATGATACACAAAATGCTATTCTGTCAGAAAATAAAGGAGTTATGCAGGGAACAAAAGAGTTTACCAGTGCATTCTCTGCACTGGATAAGTTTACTTGATAAAATGTGTACAGGTCCCCATTTTTATTTTGCTGAGAGCCTTATACGTCACTACCCTGGCTCTCTGTTACATCAACTCCAACAACTTCAATATATTCCTACTGCTTGTACATGGAGTAGAGCGGAGACAGTCATGTGACTATAAGTCAGAGGATCAGTAGAAGAGGCAAAGGACTGAGATTTCTGACCCCGGGGCGTGACAAGGCATAAGTGTATACAGTACCATGTAAAAGTTTTAGGTAGGTGAAAAAAAATGCGGGTGATAAAAAAAAAAAAAAGATCTATATCACATCAATATTTGGTGTGACCACCCTGTTGGAGGAGAAGTCCTAGTAGTGATGATACAGCCCCCACAAAGCTCTGATCGCAACATCTTATGACTTCCCTTTGCCTTACAAACCGCATCTTCTTCTAAATACACTTGCACACAGTTTTTGAAGGAACTCGGAAGGTTGTTCTAAACATCTTGGAGAACTTGCCACAGATCTTCTGTTGATGTAGACTTTCTCAAATCCTTCTGTCTTTTTGTAATCCCAGACAGACTGCATGATGTTGAGATCAGAGCTTTATGGGGGCCATATCATCACTTCCAGGGCTCTTTCTCCAACAGTGTGGTCACCCCAAATAAAGATGTGCTTTAAATTTCTCTTTTATTTATTCACTTTGCTTTATGTTATTTGACAAAAATAAACTAGTCAGGCTAAGGCTCCACATAGTAAAACGCATTCTAGTATTGAAGACACTGCTGATCTATTCTACACAGGAATTTCATGTCATTCCCACCACTAGAATCAAAGAAAACCTCATTGGATTCAGGGCTGGAGCATGGTTGGTGGAGGCTCCGGAATGAAAAACCTGGTTGGGACCCCCCTTAATTTAATTTGTAAGGGTATGTTTGCATATTCCGCTTCAAAATCAGTGCCAAATTCTGCTATTAATCTACTTCATATTGTTATTAATGGAAGGCAGAGATCAAAGCAGGATGCGGAAAAATTGAGGCTAGTCACTTCTTTTACATTTCCCTCTGTGAGAACAGGCCCTAAGCCTCTCTCTCCTAGACAGGTCTTGATAAAGTCTGATGGTATACACTGAACTATGTCTTGATGTTTTGTGTCTCGGTCTCATGACCTCCTCATGGATCTGTGAAGATATAGAAAGCAATGGATAAAAATGGATAGCATTTGGACTAAAATGTATGGTTACACACGTTAGGCCTTAGCAGGTTTTATTGCACTTTAATAACATAATTCATCTAAGGGCTTGTTCACACGGAGTAAACGCGGCACGCAATGTGCCGCGAGTACGGGACGTTTGCGCCGCGATTTTGACAGTGCATATTTGCATGTTTTTCCTCAGGGAAAATAGCTAGGGGAGGACAGAGCACTCAGCTCCTGACTCTGCTGCCAATGCCTCTGCAGGCAGAGTTGAGTCTAGAATGGAGTGGTTTAAATCAGGTGCGCCATGGATCCAACAGGTGGCACTACCTTGGGCCTGGGAATGTTACCTGCGTGGACTGGCGGGCTCTGCCAACCCATCATAGCTAACACAACCAGAGCCTTGACATTTTTGGGTGTTGTATTGGGCAAAACATATGCCTTGTGACTTGTTCCCCTTGTCTTTTAAGACCCTTGCCACAGATAGTGAGAAGTTGTGCAGAGGGCTCAGGCTGAACTGTAGCATGGGAATGTTCAGCTACGTCCCTGTACACATTTGTATCTTCTTACTGCCATTTTAGATTTTATTTATATTCAGAAAGTGTAATTATTTGCAAACACATGTTCAGTGGAAAATATGTTTTAGTTGCTCTGCTGAATGTCATTTGCATACATAATTTTTATTGCTTCTGGCTCTGAAATTACATGAATTTTCCAGAATGGTTTCAAAGTTACTTTTACATACTCATAATGTAAGCTTTCCTTTGCATAAGACGAAAATCCATCTCCAGTCCATAAAATGTACAGAAGCAATGGGGAAGGGGTGGGGGCACTTAAATAATCTCTATCCACACTGAAAATATTAGAAGACATTCACTGGTTGCTTTTGGTTTTTGGAATAAATTTAGATGCAGTATATCAGTCAGTTTTCTCTTTGCCTAGTTTGAACATAAGTCTGTGACCAACTCATCTCCAGTACCCATATTCTGTAGGAATAATAGATTTTTAGATATTCATGCAACTATTTAAGAGGAATAAATTAAATTATTAATATTTGCGCAAAAGTTTGTAAGCAGGGTTTTATTATCTTTCTCTAGCGTAGTACATTTTTATTTGAAAAATTGCTTCTGAAATATCTTTATGTAAAACACACACATCCAGCCATTTCCGACGGGTTGGAAACGCCGCAATTTGCCTGCGGAGAAATCGGCGTGCGAAAAATTGCGAATCCCATGTCCACTTTGCGGTAAAAACCGTGAAGTGGACATGCCACGATTTCCAAAACTGGCGCGTTTTTGGAAATCGCAGCATGTCAATTATATCTACATAAACACTGGCGGTATCCCCATAGGTATAATTTTAACAGAAATTCTGCGGAGGAAAACTCAGCGAAATTTCTATTTGAAGCGCTGCGGGAAGAACCGCAATTCGCTCCCACCGTGGTTTTTCCCGCAGCACTTTTTAGCTGCGGGCCATCCCGTGGGGCATTAGCCTTAAAATTTCTGCAGTTTTAATGAGCTTCACCTGTGTTAGCTAAAGAACCATGTGACTGAGGCCTGGTTCACATCTGCGTCAGTAATCCGTTCGAGGGGAGTCCGCATGGGGACCCCCAAATGGACTACCAAATGCATTGGCAAGTGATGTGCAGTGAAAGCACACAGACCCCATAGACTATAATGGGGTCCGTGTGCTTTCCGCACGGTCTCCACACAAGTCATGCGGACAGGAAAGTAGATCATGAACTACTTTTCTGTCTGCATGTTCCATGCAGAGACCGTGCAGAAAGCGCACGGACCCCATTATAGTCTATAGGGTCCGTGTGCTTTCACTGCACACTGCTTGCCAGTGCGTTTGGTAGTCCGTTCAGGGGGGGGGGTCCCCATGTGGACTCCCCCCGAACTGATTACTGACGCAGATGTGAGCCAGGCCTAAAACTCAGTTTTTTATCCACTCCTTGTCCTGAGCACAATGAATAAAACAAAATAGTATTACTTTCTGTTCATTCCTATGTGCGCTATACTTTATTACCGTGAATCATTTCCCATTTAGTTTTGGTTCTCGCAAAATGATAAAAACTGTAAATTATCCAGGACATTAACATCATTTTTTTTTTCCTTAAAGATGGCATATCAGCATTTCTGGAGCTGACTTTAAAGTATGGCTTAGGGCCATCCATTTGAGATTGCTGCACAGAGACTATTAATTTCAATTTCTGAGTCTTGGTTTAGTTTTTGTCCTCAATTGTCTCACATCACTGTTAGAAAAAAAGAAAAAGACTACAAAGGGGTTAAAAGTGTTATGAATAATATAAAGGAACCATACATGTCAGCAGTACTGCTTAGGACAAACCTTTGAACCAGGTATCTTGAAAGGTTTTGCAGACAGTTTGAATTTGGGACTTGAATATCTCAATATTGGCGATTTAATTCTTGGTAAATATGAATAAACTAAGTTTGACTGTTAAATATAAATACTAAGAGACCTGTCAATCGTGGAGAAAGTGGAGAAGAGCCGCTCCTGCTCTCCCAATGCCCAGTTCTATGTTCTCCCTGCAAGTCTGGGTTTATATGGCATGCAGTTTTTAATTGCAGTAATGAGTAGCATATATTCCTATGCATGACAATGGCCATTAAATGGAACACCTTGGTGTAGCATATGCTAGGCATTACATGCAGTTCTTTACTTCTTTACTGCACATCCATTAACAAACAATCAATTAACAATCAATTATTGTCATCACATTAATCCATAAACTGCACCAACCCGAATGCAGTTTTTTTTTCTCCCTTTGTAGATTTTGGAAGTTTTAACATAGAAAAATTGGGCTCCAAAAGTTATAATTGAGTTTCTCTTTCCAAAAATAAGCAGGATAAAGAAGGGCAGTGGTTGTATAAATAACAATTATCTCTAATATGTTTTACCAAATGCTTTTGAAGAATAAAAAAATAAGGCATACTATATCTCCTTAAGGGTTATGATGCCTCAAAGAGGCCTCTATGCTGACTACAGTAACTTATTTACAGCATACCCTGATAAGAATTCTGGGAAAGAAATATACAAATAAGTCCTGCTTGGTGGAAAGGGGAAACCTGTCCTTGGGTCACCTTTTGGAAGGTAACCCCTGTAGATCAATGCATGGCCTACCTGAAACCTAGTGGCATCATCTGGGAATATAGACAAGCTAGAATGATTCCTCCAAAAGGAAGAGGAAACCATCTGCAGACTGCTGTTTCGAGGTTATTGCTCCTGATTTGGCTTTATTCCCAGATTATGCCACTATATCTTTTAATACAAAAATCTCCAAAAAATGTGTGTGCCGTATTTTGACACCTGGAACTTTTTTAGGTTTCTATGTATGGAGGTGTGTAAGGTGTCTTTTTTTGTAGCACAATATGTAGCTTTTATTTATTCCATTTAAAGGGAGACTATCATTGGTATTTTACATTTGTAAATAATACCATCATTATATAGTGTTTAGAAAGGCTATTTTAGGCATACATGTGCTGAAGAGATCCATTCATCCATTTTCTCCCAGAATCGATTTTTCTGATATGCAAATGAATCTTCTTGGAGCACAGGGAGCATTATCCCTGTGCTCTGAGCACCCTCGTACAGTACAGTATGCTTGTGTAAGAAGAGATCACAGATGGTGCACGGAGCATGCGCTGTATGCTCAGCCCGAACCCAAAGTAGCCGATTGTATAGCGCATGCGCGAGATTTCATTTACACCAACAAGAAAGGTTGCTGATGAAAGCAGTGAGGAGGAGGAGAAGGAGGTGTCCTGATTTTAAGAAGGGGGTGGAGAACAACGCTCCTGGATGATGATGCAGGGGTGCTCAGTGCACAGGTATAACGCCGCCTGTTCTCCAAGAAGAATCATTTGCATATCAGAAAAATCAATTTTGGGAGCAAACAGATGTTGTATAAGTTTTGTCCCCTTTCCAATAAGCCTCATCCGATTCCATTACAGTAACTATGATGTAAAGCATGCACACAGTTGTTTTTTTTTAAAAAAAAAAAAAAAACTTGCACCACATTTCTGAGTGCATTTTGAATTTCACCCTATATGTACTTCAAAATGCTAACACCTAAAAATACAACTCATCCCACAAAAACAAATGCTTATATGTTAAGAATTAAGAGATTGCAAAATATAAACAACATTCAGGCCAGGGCCCACTAGACAGAAACACAGAGAGAAAAATTGCAGTGTTTTACAGTAAGTGCAAAGTGGATGGAATTCTAGCGAATTCCATGCCCACTTTGCGGTAAAAAACACGGTGCAGGCACGCCACAATTTCCAAAACCGGCACAGTTTTGGAAATCGCAGCATGTCAATTATATGTACGGAAACACCGGTGGTTTCCATATAGGTATAATTGTAACAGAAAGTCTGCAGAGGAAAACTCTACTAACTTTCTGCCTAAAGCACTGAAGGAAGATCTGCAATACGTTGCTGCTGCAGTTTTTCCCGTAGCATTTTTAGCTGTGGGTCATCCCTTGTAGCCTTAGTCTCAGACTGCTTTTTAGGTGTGGTGTTTTTGTGTTTTTTTACTTCAATGGGTAGAATGACAACATTGAAAACGCTAGAGGTGAGTTGACACAGGGTTTTTTGGATCGGAACCTGAGGCAGAGGACAAAACCGGGTAGCCACGACTGAAAGCCGGTGCACTGCAGCGGCATCCAGCCGTGCACTCTGCTCCGGATAAGGCCCAACTCAGCCTGAAGAATGAGCATCTCGCTTCTTTTTTTCCGGGAGCAGGAAGAAATGGCTCCCAGAAAAAAAGACCTGAGCGGCTCCCATTGATTTCAATGAGATCCGTTTTTTTGGTCTGGATTTTGAGGCGGATACGGCCTCAAAACCCTGACCAAAAAACTCTGTGTGAACTTCCCCTAAGGCTAAAAAATGCTTTCTGTGATGTGTTTCATTAGAAATATCTTGCACACTATCATTACAAAAACCTTCTAGACACTGTGATCAATGATGTTTGCAGGTAATATATCACTTTGTGCTGTTTTAAATTAATTAACAATGTTTTTTCTCTATTTGATACATTTAATAGAAGTTTATTTTTCTAGTTAACTTATCCATATTATAAAGTAAATGTCAGCACCTTCCATAAGAAAGCAAAGTGTCGATGATATATCAGTCCCACAGTCCAAGGACATTAAAATGCAGGAGGCATTGCCAATGCTGCGTAGTCTGTTTATAATAAAATATATTACGTTTAGATTGTAAGTAGTTTTTCAATTAACTTAAATAATGTAATAGCTTTAAAAGAGTAATTAAAGTCCACGGCACACAGACAATGACGTGGAAGGCTGAATTTTAACTAGGTCTTATGGCTGTAATTGCATGCAGAATGTAATCTAGATTTCTGAGTTTCCTTATATCCTGAAAAAGTGATCAGGGTTGAAAATGAACAATTAGAATGAAAATTAGTAAATTGTTTCCTTTAATATTAAGCTAAGACTTGAACTCAAGAACTATATTAAGCACTATTTGCTATGGCATACAAAGGTTGCCTGTGACTTCTTACTATAACTTTTATTGTACTATTTTTCGTCAATTAGCTTTTAAAGTAGGGTCCTCTGTTTAAGGCTAAGGGAGGGTTCACACAGTGTAACGTGCCGCGTGATGTGGCATGCAACATCACGGCCGCAAACTAGCGCGGCGCATACGATCCCCGCTCCCATTGAAATAAATGGGAGCGTGTACGGCCTGCAAAGGGTCCCGCGGCGTAGACGTGCCACATCACGCGGCACGTTACACCATGTGAACCCTCCCTAAGGCTCCATGTGGCATCCTGCAGCAAAAAAGCACGGCAGGAAAAAATGCAGCGGACATTCCTGCAGCACTTTTGACAGAAAGTTCAGAGTTTACCTATAGGTAAACCTCTGGCATTTACGTATTTTAATGCAAAGTGGGGATAAAAATTCACTAGAATCCCATCCACTGCTGTGACTGTAAAATGCTGCATTTTTTAATGCCACATGGGGCCCTGGCCTAATAGTGGCTAAAATAAAAGCAACTACACAGTTACGCAGATACACTATACTGCTATATGTGCTCTAAGTAAAACTGATAACCATAGTCACTTTGCAACACTGTGGTCCCATGAGTCGCTCTGAGCTGAGGATTCCCCTGCACAGAGGTTCCAGAAGTCCTTATGGCTGTATTCACACAGAGTAACGCCAGGCGTCATTTGTGTGTAATTTGTGTGTCTTTTACGGCCGTCATAAAACGTTTACATAGAGTTCTATAGGAAAAGACGGCCTTCATTTACGGCCGTCATTTACGGCCGTCATTGTAATGACGGCCGTAAATGACGGCAGTAAATTACGGCCGTCTTTTCCTATAGAACTCTATGTAAACGTTTTATGACGGCCGTAAAAGACACACAAATTACACACAAATGACGCCTGGCGTTACTCTGTGTGAATGCAGCCTAACATTGCCTTTTTCCCTGACGTAAGTTCTGTGCAGGGAAATCTCAGTGGATGGGATGTGGGGCATGTCTGTGACTTTACCGACCACATGTTGATGAACAGACACCATTCTGTGAAGGAGCATAGGGGAGGAGATTTTTAGATCTTTAGTGGCTGGAAAAAAAGGCAATAGTAATTTTAGTGCCCATAGTAAGTGCCTGTTCCAATTTGTGATAAGGGGGCGTTCACACTTGCGCCCTGTGCGACCTGTGCCATTCCGCCAGGTTTCTGTACTCAGCCGCAGAGAAATTGGACAGGGGACGGCTTCCCAGTGGTCAGTTTTAAAACCCATTCATTTGAATGGATTTTAAAAGCAAACCGCTAGGGTCCACCTGCAGCCTCTCGGCGGAAAACCATTTTTTTGGCAGGACACAAAGTCAGATATGCAGGACTTTGTGTCTGGCCAAAAAACAAACAAACAGGGTGCACAGGGGCGCAAAGTGTGAACGCCTCCTTCGAGGAAGGAGATTTAGGCTAAGGCCCCACGTAGCGAGCAGCAGCCAAAAAACCCTGCGGAAATGCATCATGTTTTTTTCCGCAGCGTTTTTCACAGAAAGCCCAGAGTCCTTTGCAGACTTACTGCCTCTACAATGCCTATATGGAAAATGCCAGCATTTCTGTAGACATAATTGACATTCTGCAATTTACAAAAACACAAGTGTTTTTTAATTCGCAGCATTTCCACTGCAGATTTTTTTTCCACAATGTGTGGATGGAATTAGCGAGAATGGATCCTGTTTATGCATTTTACAGTAATATGCTGCCAAGGAGGCCTATAAGGTGGAGGGCAGGAGGACCTTTGTGTGAGAACTGAAATAGGAGATCTTTGAAATTCTCATTTTTTTGGTTGAAGGTATGTTTTAAAACCCAACAAGGGAACATATATGCAGATCCTGTATAGTACTCCAGCATTTTTATTGATTTACTCTAATTCATTGTATTTGTCACCTGGATCAGCAACAGCGTCAATAAAGTACAAATAAAATTGATTGAGTTTAAAGAATGTGAGTTGACATAACACAGGATACCATAAATTGTGGGTTAGGACAAGGTTGCAGCCAATAACAGCCTCTTAGATCAAAAACCTAAATCCAATTGACTGGATCAATACAGTTTCTTTATTGATTGAGAACTGGATGCCATTGCTTACATGTGGATATTGCACTGTATCAATCACACTAAAGTGTAACACTAAACATTTTCTGGTCATTAATTTTACCAAAGTCAAGAAGTGCTCAGAGCCATATTCTTAAGAAAGAGATAGAATTGTCTGCAACATCAGGAATATGAGAGAAACACACAAAATGAGTAGTACCAACAAAATAGTGGCAATCTGAGAATACTAAACGACTGAATGAAGAAATCCACACATATAATAAAATAAATCATAATTAGAGATGAGCGAAGAGTGAAATATTTGATATTCAATTCAAATAGCCCCTCAATATTCGACTATTCGTACAAATATCGAATCCCATTATAGTCTATGGGGAAAAAAGTTTGTTTCTAGTCGAATAGTGGAGGGTCGACTCAGGAGGGTCAACAAGTCCACTATGACACCTCAGCAGATGATGACAACACCTCTGGAATGCAACTGGGACAGCAGGGGAAGCATGCCTGGGGGCATCTAACACGCCCAAGTCACAGTATTACGCCACTATCTCAGCCTATCAACTAGACACTCCAAACTCAATGCAACCTCTATGGAAAGTGGGAAAATACCTGGAAACCTTCTTTCCTCCCCAATTATATGGACAGAAACCCATATTTTAAGCTAAACAAACATTAGCATGCACTGATCACAATCCCTGACTTGATAGCTGCGTTAAGCAGGGTACCACACTGAACAGGACCGAGCACCAGGAACAGGTGTTACAACGGCTAGCGGATAATGCTTACAGCTCTTTATCCACCAGCCAGTCAGCCACTACCTCAGGTCCTCTTCCTTGCCAAGAGTCTGGTCCTCCTTCCTCCCAACACGCCCAATCTTCCCAGCACAGTCATCCCACATTTCCCAACTCCCAGGAGATGTTTTCAGGTCCTTTAACTGTCTCTCACTCTGTCCAACCACTTCACCAATCCCAGGAGCTACCAGACGACTTTGTGTGTCCTGATGCCCAAACACTGGAGCATCTGCCATCTACGGGTGATTTAGTTGTTGTGGACCGGCAACCCGTCCTCAGTGATGCCAGTGCTGGCGGTGCAGTCCAGACCACCAGCCAGGTCACCTCCACATCTGCCTCTGACACTTTGGGGAGTTCACCCCCATCCTGCCACTGCTCCTCTCACCTGCACCATCATGCGCCTCTTCCCAGAAACTCCCCATCTCACAGGCCTCGCCGTCCTGGCTTGTGGAGACTCAGTGGCCGTCCAGGCATTGCACCAGCACGTGTCCCGTAACATCAGGTGGGCCCTAAGATCCGCGCTTTGCACAAAGTTCCACTTGACCACAGAGGCGTGGTCAATTGCATGCGGCCAAGGACGCTACATCTCAATTACGGCAAACTGGGTGAATGTAGTTGAGGCTGCGACTGGGTCGCAAACTGTGGAAGCCTGCCTTGTCTCCCCACCCAATATTCCTGGCAGGAGTGCTGAAACACCACCCTCCTCCTCCTCCACCACCATTAAATTGACCCCATCTACGAGCTGGAAACTCTGCAACACTGGCATGGGGAGACGTCAGCAGGCCGTGCTGAAGCTCATCAGCTTGGGGGACAGACAGCACACTGCCTGAGGTAAGGGATGCCATCCTGGATGAGATGGCAATGTGGTTTTCACCACTGCACCTGGGCCCAGGCATGTTTTCGTGTGTGATAGTGGCTGGAACCTGGTAGCGGCTCTGGAGCTTGCCAGCCTCCAGCACAGTCCATGCCTCCCTCAGTTTCTCAACCATGAGTGCCCATGGATGGCAGACTTATGTGAAATCCTATCCCATCCTTTCCACTGGACACTTTACAAACTCACTAGAACCTCTATGAAAGTGGATAAATAATTGGAAACCTTTTTTCCTCTACATTAATATGGACAGAGACATAACTTTAAACCGAAAGAAACATTAGCATGCGCTCATCACAATTCCTGATTTAACAGCTGTATTAAGCAGGGTGCAGGGTACAACGCAAACCATGCCCAAGCACCAGGAACAGGTGTTACAATGGTTAGCGGATAATGCTTCCAGCTGCTTTTCCACCAGCCAGTCAGCCACTACCTCCAGTCGTGTTCATACCCAAGAGCCTGCCCCTCCTTCCTCCCAACATGCCCAATCTTCCCAGCAGAGTTCTCCCACCCTTGCCCCCTCCCAGAATCTGTTTTCGGGTCTTTTTACTGTCTCTACCTCTGTTGAACCACTTCCCGAATCCCAGGAGCTACCAGACGACTTTGTGTGTCCTGATGCCCAAATACTGGAGCATCCGCCATTTCCTGCCAATTTTGTGGTTGTGGACCCACAACCGGCGTTTCTCGGCTTCAGTAGTGATGACGAGATGCAGTTGCCATCAGGGCAAGCTGTGGTTATGTGCGGTTTGCAGTAAGAGAAGGGTGAGCAATTGGAAGAGGAGTTGGTGGACGACGAGGCCACTGACCCGACATGGACTGGGGTGATGTCTAGCGGGAAATGCAGTGTAGATGTGGAGGCAAGCTAAGCAGGAAAAAAAGTATGTATGTATTACACGCCAGAGGATTAGGTACGCGCATCTTCACACGGTACCACATGCCGGAGGATTAGATACGCACGTCTGCACACAGTACCACAAGCCAGAGGATTAGATACACACATCTTAACACAATACCACACACCAGAGGATTAGATACGCAAGTCTGCACACAGATTCACACACCAGAGGATTAGATACGCAAGTCTGAACACAGTTTCACACGCCAGAGGATTAGATACGCAAGTCTGCACACAGTTTAACACGCCGGAAGATTGGATACACGCCAATGCACACAATACCACACGCCGGGGGATTGGATACGCGCATATGCACACAGTTCCACACGCCAGAGGATTAGATACGCGCGTCTGCACACAGTTCCACAAACCGCAGGATTACATAAACGCCACTGCACACAATACCACACGCTGTAGTATTCGATACGCGCCAATGTACACAGTTACACACACCGCGGGATTACATACACGCATCTACACACAGTTCCACATGCCACAGTATTAGATATGCACGTCTGCACACAGTTTCACATGGCACAGGATTATATACGCGCATCTGCACAAAGTACCACATGCCAGAGGATTATATACGTGCATCTGCACAAAGTACCACACGCAAGAGGATTAGATACACAGGCCAGCATACAGTATCACACACCAGAGGATTAGATACGCACGTTATCACACAGTACCACACACCGGAGAACTAGATATGCACGTCTGCACACAGTACCACAAGCCGGAGGATTACATACACATGTCTTAACACAATACCACACGCCAGAGGATTAGAAACACACGTCTGCACACAGTTCTACATGCCGCAGGATTACATATGCGCCACTGCACACAATACCACACGCCGGAGGATTGGATACATGCTAATACACACAGTTACACACGCTGCAGCATTAGATACACGCATCTACACACAATTCCACATGCCGAAGGATTACATACACACGTCTTCACACAGTTCTACATGCCAGGGGATTACATACGTGCATCTATACACAGTTCCACATGCTGCAGGATTAAACATGCTTGTCTGCACACAGTTCCACATGCCAAACAATTAGATACGTGCGATATAGCTTCACTCCAGATCTCCATAACAAACGAACCCTGGTTTGTCAGTAATATCCGAAATGAGATACACATGATCACATGATGCTTATGGACACACACACTTACAGTATACAAAATACACCAATTCAAAACTGGACAATTGTTTTGGGGCCACTACAC
Source organism: Leptodactylus fuscus (assembly GCF_031893055.1). Classification (NCBI taxonomy): domain Eukaryota; kingdom Metazoa; phylum Chordata; class Amphibia; order Anura; family Leptodactylidae; genus Leptodactylus; species Leptodactylus fuscus. Next base: position 253,502,516 of record NC_134265.1, read on the forward strand.
AAACAAAATATGAAATATACCCGTGCGAAGCCGGGTCCTCCTGCTAGTATATACTATACACAGATTGACTGTATACAACTTCGGTTTCTTTGGGAGATACACAAGAAGGATATATCTCCTCTTCCTGCAGTATAGCTCTGAAAAGAACTGTTGTTGTTCATATTTCCTGCCTAGCAGAAGCTAATCCCTCTCTAGCCCTCAGCATTGTCGCTCCCTATCTAACTCCAAGCCGCAAATGACACGAACATGGCTGACACTATTCTTGTAAATCCGAGGTCACCTGATTTCGGCAGCCAATGACTTTTTCCTATTTTTTTTCAATGCCTACATTGTTGTAGTTCCTGTTACACCTCCCCTGCACAATTATTGGTGCAAAAAAAAGCGCCAGGGAAGGTGGGAGGGGATACAAATTTTTACTGCTTTTGCCGTGTGGTATTCGATTCCAATTGAATATCTCGAATAGCCTGATATTCGATCAAATACCTATTCGATCGAACGCTGTTCGCTCATCTCTAATCATAATTTATTATATACTCCAATAAAAAGGGAGTCAAACAAAAAATAGAAGGGGAAGAAATAACAAAAAGCAAAGCATAACCACTGTGGAATGACATATACAATGTTGGCCAAAAGTATTGGCTCCCCTGCAATTCTGTCAGATAATACTCTTTTTCTTCCAGAAAATGATTGCAAGCACAAACTCTTTCCCATTAATATCTTCATTTATTTTGCTTCCAATGAAAAAACACAAAAGAGAATGAAAAAAAAAAAAAAATCAAATTGTTGATCATTTTACACAAACCTCCAAAAATGGGCCGGACAAAAGTATTGGCACCCTCAGCCTAATACTTGGTAGCACAACCTTTAGACAAAATAACTGCGAACAACCGCTTCCGGTAACCATCAATGAGTTTCTTACAATGCTCTGCTGGAATTTTACACCATTCTTCTTTGGCAAACTGCTCCAGGTCCCTGAGATGTGAAGGGGGCCTTCTCCGAACTGCCATTTTGAGATCTCTCCACAGGTGTTCTATGGGATTCAGGTCTGGACTCATTGCTGGCCACTTTAGAAGTCTCCAGTGCTTTCTCTCAAACCATTTTCTAGTGCTTTTTGAAGTGTGTTTTGGGTCATTGTCCTGCTGGAAGACCCATGACCTCTGAGGGAGACCCAGCTTTCTCACACTGGGCCCTACATTATGCTGCAACATTTGTTGGTAGTCTTCAGACTTCATAATGCCATGCACATGGTCAAACAGTCCAGAGGCTGCAAAGCAACCCCAAAACATCAGGGAACCTCCGCCATGTTTGACTGTAGGGACCGTGTTTTTTCTTTGAAGGCCTCTTTTTTTTTTTCCTGTAAACTGTATGTTGATGCCTTTTCCCAAAAAACTCTACTTTTGTCTCATCTGACCAGAGAACATTCTTCCAAAAGTTTTTGGCTTTCTTAGGTAAGTTTTGGCAAACTCCAGCCTGGCTTTTTTATGTCTCTGGGTAAGAAGTGGGGTCTTCCTGGGTATCCTACCATACAGTCCCTTTTCATTCAGATGCCGACGGATAGTACGGGTTGACACTGTTGTACCCTTGGACTGCAGGGCAGCTTGAACTTGTCTGGATGTTAGTCGAGGTTCTTTATCCACCATCCGCACAATCTTGCGTTGAAATCTCTTGTCAATTTTTCTTTTCCGTCCACATCTAGGGAGATTAGCCACAGTGCTATGGGCTTTAAACTTCTTGATGACACTGCGCATGGTAGACACAGGAACATTCAGCTCTTTGGAGATGGACTTGTAGCCTTGAGATTGCTCATGCCTCCTCACAATTTTGCTTCTCAAGTCCTCAGACAGTTCTTTGGTCTTCTTTCTTTTCTCCATGCTCATTGTGGTACACACAAGGACACAGGACAGAGGTTGAGTCAACTTTAATCCATTTCTACTGGCTGCAAGTATGATTTAGTTATTGCCACCACCTGTTAGGTGCCTCAGGTAAGTAACAGGTGCTGTTAATTACACAAATTAGAGAAGCATCACATGATTTTTCAAACAGTGCCAATACTTTTGTCCACCCCCTTTTTTATGTTTGGTGTGGAATTATATCCAATTTGGCTTTTTGACAATTCTTTTTGTGGTTTTCCATTGAAGACAAATTAAATGAAGATAATAATACCAAAGAATTTGTGATTGCAATCATTTTCTGGAAGAAAATGAGTATTATCTGAAAGAATTGCAGGGGTGACAATACTTTTGGCCAACACTGTAGGTGGGGACTGCACAATACTTATAGCATTATGTATACTGGTTGTGGATACCTTAAAATAACAGATAGTGATTTGTTTGGTGTGGATATGTGGACATATAGGTAATATATATATATATATATATATATATATATATATATATATATATATTATAAAAATGTATTATAAATGAGAAAAAATATATGCCTCAAGTAACATGTATCCACCCCACCCCATATTAAGGAATATTATGGTACAAAGCTCACTTTACAGGTGCCCACATAGTATAATGTCATCATTTTTGGCTCCTACACAGTATAAAGCTACCATTACTGGCCCCCAAATGGTACAACACCCTCTTTTCTGATCCCTACATGGTTTAACACCCCCTTTATTGGCCCCTACAAAGTAATTTCCCCCTTTTCTTCCCCTACAGTTTAAAGTGTACAGTATACCATTACTTTATTGGCCCCATGCAGTAAGTGCAGGTAACTGCCACTATTCACTTACCAATCCCTGCTTCTGCCAATGGCCTCTTTCACCTCCCCTTCACCGTTCAGGAGACCCTGTGTGTCACTCCATCACGTTACAACATTGAGCAAAGTCAGCGACATTCTGATGCTGTTAAGGGTTGGAACACAATGAGTGGTACATGGGTTCCTGGAGGCTGAAGTGGAGAAGTCCTTGGACAGAGGCGGGGATTGGTAAGTGAATACTGGCTGTTACTTATTGGAGTAATTCAGCAGGTAATAGCCTATAAAAATAAATAAACAGTGCCGAGTTGTGGGAATTAGGGATTCACTGGACCCCTGATGGGCCATTCTAAGCCAGCATTAAGTTATGTGTAATGTGTATTGACATGAATTAAAAGTTTCTTAAATATGCATGATGTAATTGAATAGCTGTGATTATGTAGCCAATAATCACGAATTAGAGGGGTTGTCCACTTTCAGAGATAAATTGTATTGTTTATATAATAAAAAGTTGTACAATTTTACAATATACTTTCTGTTTCACATACCTCATGGTTGTCTAGATCTCTGCTTGCTGTCATTCTGTTACTTCTAGTGGATAAAATTCTGATCAGGGTCATGCGATATGCAGTCCATGGTCATGTGATTTACAGTCCATGGTCATGTGATGAGTACACAGGTGTCGCTCGTTATAGTCACAGCACTGTAATCAGACACCTGCCTGGTAACGAGCAGTGCACCTGTGTGCTCATCACATGACCATGGACTGCATATCACATTACTTTTTATTTACAAGTAAAGGTACATAAAAGTTAGTATTACTACTAGAGATGAGCGAGTAGTGTTCGATTGAGTAGGTGTTCAATCGAATACTACGCTATTCGAAATACTCATACTCAATCGAACACTACTAGCTGTTTGAAGTTTAAGGTTCGATGCAGAACCAGTGTTGATTGGCAGAATGCTATACATTCTGCCAATCAACGCTGGTTCTTCTCTTACCTTTAGAAGTCTTCTCCATGCAGCATCCCCGCGGCGTCTTCCGGCTGGAATTCACTCTGCCTAGGCATCCAGCCTAGGCAAAGCCCTCGCATGCACAGTCGGCTCTGCTCAGGCGTCGGGCCGGGCAGAGCCGACTGCGCATGTCCGCGCATGCGCAGTCGGCTCTGCCTAGGCCCCGATGCCTAGGCAGAGTGAATTCCAGCCGGAAGAAGACACGGGGACACTGCGCCGGGAGAAGACTTCAAGGAGAATCCAGCCCGACCGTCACTCGTGGACTTGGTAAGTATAATTTTATCGAATTTATTGAATCGGATTTCAAACCTCGGACATTTTAGTGTTCGCTCATCTCTAATTACTACATTAAACATGGTTACAGAGCGAAAGTAAACCCTGTAGATCCTCGGACAAATGACACGTTTTTATGTTCTTTTTGGGTAATTATCCTGTGCCAAAAATATGTAAAGTAGCTTTCCTCCAGACAGAAGGAGAATATTGCTCTAGTGCTACTTCTAGGAGGCCATCTTGTATTAGCATCCAACTCCCTAAACAACCTTGAAGTCTTTGAGGCAGTGTTTCCTATGAAAAAGTGTGAAAATACTGTAACAATCCTCTACAATAAAGAAAACTTCCTCCAAGCCAGAATGGCTGTTCTTGTTATCCACACAGTTATTACATTAGTAACTTTTAGATCTTATACGTTTGCAACAAGTCTCATAAACTAGAACAAATGATTGTCTGAATTTTCCATTTAGTAGGACAGACTTTGTACACCTTAGGAGATTTGATTATTTATTGTTTTGTCATGGCGCTAAGAAAGGTCAAGCCATTATGAGTCATGTTCAGCCATCCAGCACAAGAACTAAAGCATGCGTGCCTTGTTTCCTTAGTAATATTCCAGGTCACAGTATGCTCTTGTGCTTTGCATCATGACTGATGTCATCGGGTAGACTATTGCCTCCACTTTCATCAGACAGTATTGTTGCGGTATATATCATACTATAGCAATTCCCATTTCTAGAACTGATTATTTTATCAGCCATATATCCTGTAGTTGTATATGACTAGTGTCAGAGTACATGTCAGTCTTTTAGATTCAGATGCTACTGAATGTCTTTTAATTCTAAGGTATAATCTTACTTTTATTTGTTTTGTTCATTTCTGCATACGCTTGACCTACAATCTTTTAATATGTCATAAAATTGGTGATTGCTGGACGTTTACTGGTATTCATTGATTACAACAGCTCTATAGTAAATGTTTATGGTGATACAATATGAGAACATCAAAGATTATAGTTTACTCCAGTTATAGTGATATTAATGTCAATCAATGGGAGGACACCATGTCCCCTTGGGTAGCCCTGCCAGAGTTAGACATCATAGACCTGAATCAAAGTCTGTTTTTCTTGCACAGGTGTGTGAACACATGGCATTCCTAGATCAAAAGTAGATATCGGAGAACCTGTCGATTCAATTAGGCCAATGAAGCTCAAACAATTATTTCCAAAGGGTTTGATCTTCATCAGTCCCCTGTCTTTCGCTTACCCTAGGGTAGTGTAAGGCATGTACTATATCACAAGATTATTAAGAAAAAAAATAAGAGAATGGCACTGTAGGCGTTATTGCACTAAGTAATGTAATTTTACAAGTATTCCGGTAAACACATAAGTGTATGTATGAGAGAGTAGTCAACAGGTTGGATGTTCCTGCTTGTTGTAATGATTAGCATTATATTTTGGTGGATCATAGAGATTAGAATAACATGGATGATCTCTTGAATACAGATATAGTAAACATCAAATGAAAGTTTATATCTCAGTAATGAACATTTGTTCACTTTGTATAATAGTGGCTGTTTTATAATGCACCATAGGGCAAAAATGGTGCAATGAACGTTTAACAACTGCTACATATTAATGTCATTTCAATTAAAGCGTCAGCTCTCCGACATGTTTTATTTAATAAAAGAATAATTTTGGACCAACTTGTCTTATGCTAGGTTCATACTTGCGATCCTGTTTCCATTTCCCGAACGGAAACCTAATCTCCTAAAAAAAAGCAGATATCCGCGAAAACGTGCAGACTCGATATACTGTAATGGGGTAAGTCGGGTCTCCATCCAAAAGGGGTGAAAAATGCGGAGAGAAAAGTGCAGCTTGCATTTTTCAAGTAGAAAGGGGAACGGAATCTCTGAATGGAGTTTCAGCGTTGGTGTGAACCCAGCCTTGGAACTCTAAGCTTTTCCATTCCTCTATAATTCTTCTAGACATTTACAAAGATTGACATAGAGATACAGCAGAGTTAATGCAAACGACAAAACAACACAGAATAATGAAAAGTTGTTAACCGCTTCTGGACCACCCATTGGGTTTTTACGTCCGAAAGGTATTTGCCTTGTTCTGAGAGGACGTATCGGTACACTCAAGCAGATTTCAGCAGCTGCACAAAATCGTGCAGATGTTGAAGCGGGGAGCTGGCTGTAAAAGCCGGAGCTCCCAGAGAGAAAGCAGGCATGCGCTCCTCAATAGAAAAGCATTTGTGTAATACCACCCACCCATGGGGCCTGAATTACTTTACTGACCTTATTTTATATTACGAAGTATAAGTGAGGTTTTGTCTCTTTTCTTTTTATGTTTTTAATTATGTTATGTTTATATATTTTTATAGTTTACTCTATCTATCTATCTATCTATCTATTTATCTATCTATCTATCTATTTATCTTTTGCACAATATGCTATTATACCCAGATGCTACCCTGATAAATTTACATCCTACCCTGGTAATAGCACATGTAAACCAATGTTCCCTAGTGGTGAACTGCATGGAGTTTAGATGTATGTGCTGGTCTGTTTACAGTGGCATAACTAGAGGCTTAAGGGCCCTGGTGCAAAAGTCCAGCTTACCCCCCTTCCTTCCACAGCAATTTTCTTCCCTTTTATGCTACAGCCTCCTCCCCAGAATCCAGCATTGATGGATTTGTTTTCTCTTTATTGACAATGGAAGGCTAAGTACCATAAATCTTCTCAATCCAGTCCACCAGAGGACAGGGGTCATAAATTTCCAATGCACAAACTGCCAGCGATCAGGGGGATTCAGAAAAGTGATCAAAGAAGTTTAATCAGCCTTCCTGTGATGAGGGTGACTTATGGACCCTTGGGCTTATCAACCCAGAGGTATGAGATCACTGTGAACCTTATGTTATGTCACTGCTTATGGACCCCCTAAGGCTACTGAGCCCGGGTGTGATTCCACCCTCTGCACCTCCTCAATTTACACCCCTGTCTGTTTATAATATATGTATATATGGATTTTAATGGTCTATTAATAAAAATGATGGACTTTTAAAGAAGTGCTGGATCACTGGACTGTGAATAAGTTACATCATGTGTTAAACCTTGCACATTAAACTCATTGCTTCACAATGCCTAAGGGTATCTTCAATAGCCAACACAATGTGTCACACACATTTCTCCTAGAATTTCAGACCCTAGCACTGTGAGAAGGTATACTACATAATAGCATTCAGTCACTGTTGTCATTTTATGAGAATCAGTACCAAAAATAAATCTGAAACAGTAAAGGATTGAAAGACCATTCAAATGAATAATGGCGTAGTGTCCCCGTAACCTTTCCGTTTTTAATTACATTTATACTTCCACATTGATGTAACCTATTGCCCAGCCAGCAGTCTGCATCGCTGCAGAAGTGAGCAGGAGTTTTGATCAGTACATTTCTTTACTGAGAGATTTGCTCTTAATGAGATTTCTGTTTCAATATTTTGCTGTAACAGCCAAGAGCAGCTAAACTTTCCTATCGGCTGTTAAATGATCTAGCGAAGCCTTAATTAGAATTGTTTGAAGAACCGGCTTCTATATCTCCTCTTCTTGATTTCTTGGGGCATATATTCCATGCTAGCAATTTTGTGATACAGTTGATCTTTAGCCAAAACAGTGATCCAGAATAGACCCAATGTTACTGGAGGTTACTGGAGGTTCAGTTGGCAAGTGGCATTGTAATGATGCTTTATTCACAACTGGCAGAAAAAAGAAAGCAGAGTCCTTAAAACGAAGTGTGAGGCCGGGGCCCCACGTGGCATAAACACTGCGGCAAAAACCGTGCCATTTTACAGTCACTGCAAGCAAATCTCATCCACACATTGCAGAAAAATAAGCATAGTGGAAATAACATGATGGTTTTGGAAATCGCAGCATGTCAATTATACCTACGAAAATACTGGCGATTTCCCTATAGGTATAATGGAAGCAGAAAGTCCACAGAGGAAACCTCGTCTGTATATGAGATAAACCCTACATGCAGAAATGTCCTTTGCTTTGTCTTGCAATCCCCACCTTAAAGCATTTCCTGCCAGTATGGCTGCTATCAATACAAGAGGGTCCATCTTCACCAGTCAACTTTCACCTGCTGCTCAGCAGTTATCCCGCATGACCTACATGATTTCCCCTTACACCAAACAGACAACTCAATTGACAATATTGCTCAAACATTGTCCATCAAATATATAACTAGATATGCAGGGACTCTGCACATAGGAAAAAAAAATAGTTATTCTACTAGAAAAAATTCAGTATATGTTATAACCCCAGGATTGCACTTAAAGAGCACTGTGGGGCTAGGAGGTACTGTAGATGGGAGCCATAAGGGTCCTGGCTATTTGTCCGAATGCCGTCCAGATACTGATGGCAGACGAGAAAACGTTCTCTTATCTGTCACCATGGACTTGGACATGGTTAATGCATTTAAATGAGGCTATGTATAACATAGAATAAAAATGAATTTTTTTAAAATACTACCGTATATGTACATCTTTAGTTGGAATAAGAAAAAATACAACAGGCTCGATTAGATGTCCTAAATAGGTCTTCCTGAGAAACAGTGGCTTATGCTGAATGATAAAGCTGCTTCATCTTTAGGTACTGTTGTCTACCATTAAACCGCCTTTGTTTGGCTTACTTTAGACCAGTTTTTTGCACCAAACGTTGGCGCAGTATGTTAGATTGTAAATTAGGCTCGTTTTGCCATTACACCGTGATCCTTTGTCAAAAAGACCGACAAAGTGATAAAAAATAGTAAGTGAAACAAGTAAATGATAAAGAAAAATAAACATTATAGTTTTTAGTAATCAATGAACATTATATTGTATTGCAGCTTTATAGCTTATACTTCATTACTGAAATTTTCACATGTAACCTTGTTAGGCCCGGTTCACATCTCCATTGGGGCCATTCCATTCACCTATCTGCATGAAATATGCGGAGGGAGAAGTGCAAGCAGCACATTTCTCTATCCTTTTTTTGTGCGGAAACCACACAGACCCCATTATAGTTTATGGGGTCGTGGGTTTTCTTAGATAACCACTTTTTTAAGCTGATAGGTTTCCATTTGGGAGGGTCCCCAAGCGGACTCCCTGAACGGAAACCCAAATGCACATGTGAATCGGGCCTTACTATGTTCCTTTTAAGAGAAATAATCTATAATATAATTACTTAGAATCAGAGAGGGGCAAATCTATTCACTTAGAACTGTATTCAACTCAAAATTTTCAAAAGTTTTGGGTTCATCGCCCATGAAATATTATTACACAGACCCCAAAATGTAATAAGTGGATGCCCAGGGGACGTGAGAGAAAATAACACCACTTTTACTCAGATTGCCTCACCTCTCTTGGACACAACTAATATGCCAAGGTGAGTATAAGTGTTTACTATGCTTTTTCATCTTCCCTAGGTGTTTGCTTATTAAACTATGGGGTTCTAGACATATGAGTTCAGTATGAAACAAATTGGAGGGGCAGTGGTGTAACTAGGAATGGCGGGGCCCAGTGGCAAACTTTTGGCATGCCCCCCCAACCGACGGCCACTGAAGACCCTGACCAACCCTCCCGCCCCCGCATTCCTGCACTCTCTCTGCTCCATAGTGTCCCCTGCAAACAGTATTATGCCCCATAGTGGCCCCTTCACACAGTATTATGCCTCATAGTGGCCCCTGCACATAGTATTATGCCCAATAGTGGCCCCTTCACACATTATTATGCCGCCCTGTGGACACCCATGAACAGTTATTATACTCTGGGGTCTTTTCAGACCCCAGAGTATAATAATCAGAGACCGAGGATACCAGCATAAAAAACAATGTTACTTACCTATCCCTGGCTCTGAGACACTCCTCGGTGGCGTCGACCATCTTCAATGATGTCCGAGACGCCACATGACCCGGGATGCAGGCCCCGGTAATGTGACGTCAGGGATATCACAGAAGTATTCCCGAAGCCAGCCTGGAGAGGTAACAGTGTGTTTTATGTTGTCTTACCTCTGAAAAGACCCCTGAGTATAATAATAGTGTTTGTGGGGCCCGTGGCATCACTTACCGATCCCGGCCCCTGCCAGGATCGGTAAGTAAATAGGGCCCGTTACCGGCTGGAGTAATTTTTAAGGGAAAAAAAATGCAGCTTTAGTGGCTGTCGCTGGGCCCCTAATGTCCTGGGCCCTTTGGCAGCTGCTACCGCGGCTACCCGGATAGTTATGCCCCTGTGGAGGGGCGAACCTCACAAATATTCGCAAAACCTCATGAGAATCTCATGAGGATCACCCTTTTATACTTAGAACCTACTTAGTCCTGCACGTTTGTGTTTGGAACTATTAGTCTAAATATTAGATAATTAAGCCTAAAAAATGTTAATTCTCCTTTGAAAGGTACATTATTGTAAATGGATGTTCTGATTACAGGTTAACAGAAATTTGGCTTAAGAACCCAAGTTTTTTGGACAAGAGCCAGGTTTCTCTAGCTCTTTCAGAGATCCTCTGTGGCCATGAATATCAGTTTCATTTATTTCATTATTTCTCTTAAATTTCTTTTTGCTGTAACCTCATTTTCATCTGCTTTTGCCCACCTGTGAGACAGTTTCTATAATACAGGCCTCCTCACCCAGTCAATATAGATGTAGTTCTCTACATTTTGCATGGAATTATAACTACTATTGTAACTTAGGGAAGTAAAATTCCCTGTATAGAGTGATCTACACTTAGCCTGATGTTGATTGTACAGCCTAACCACAGCAGGGAGGAAAGACTTCTGATAGCGCAGTCGGTCACTGGCAATACTGCCCAGTGCTGTCACGGTCTCATACATGGGATGGTAGTTGCTCTCCAGCATGGAACTCACCACAGACAGTATCCTTCTGTCACCCACTACATGTACTGGGTCCAGGGGGCTCCCCAGGACAGAGATGGCCCTTCTAATCATCTTGTTAAGTCTATTCCTATCCCTGGTTGATATGCTACTTCCCCTGCAGGCCACTCAAAAGAAGATGGCTGATGCTACCAAAGAGTTGAAAAAGGCCCTAAGAAGTGCCCCCTGGACTCCAAAGGGCCTCAGCCTCCTAAGCAGGTAGAGCCTGCTGTGGTCCTTTCAGTAGCAGCAATGGTGCGGACCCAACCAGTCAGAGACAGGGCCACAATGCCTGGTGAAACAGGTTCATTTGGAAAAACAGCAAAAATAAATAAATAAACCTTCACTTCAGGCACAGAATAAGCACAATAATAAAAACTAACTATACATGTGGCGTTCTACCAGCCACATAAACAAACAAATTAGCACAGAACGGTCTCACCAGACTATCAGTGTTTCAGGACAGACCCAGGCGCCTACTCTCGCTCCCAGGATCTGCCCTGAAGTGTAGGCTCTGCAGCCATTTATGGCCCAGTAATGAGCCCAAGACCCACACCTGCGGCTGAGGCCTACTCAAGACCCGCACTGGACCAGACATGTCAGAAACCTGAGACTGATATATCGGGACTCCAGGACTCTGTCCACTACCTTCACACAATATACTATATATACTATATACAGTGTCTTGCAAAAGTATTCGGCCCCCTTGAACTTTTCAACCTTTTGCCACATTTCAGGATTCAAACAAAAAGGTATAAACTTTTAATTTTGGGGGGAAGAAGAAACAACAAGTGGGACACAATTGTGAAGTGGAACTAAATTTATTGGATATTTTAAACTTTTTTAACAAAGAAAAAACTGAAAAGTGGGGCGTGCAAAATTATTCGTCCCCTTTACTTTCAGTGCAGCAAACTCACTCCGTTCAGTTTAGTGAGGATCTCTGAATGATCCAATGTTGTCCTAAATGACTGAGGATGACAAATAGGATCAACCCAGGGTGAAATCAAGTCTCCGTATAAATGCACCAGCTCTGTGATAGTCTCAGGGTTCTGTTTAAAGCGCAGAGATCATCATGAAGACCAAGGAACACACCAGGCTGGTCCGAGATACTGTTGTGGAGAAGTTTAAAGCCAGATTTGGATACAAAAAGATTTCCCAAGCTTTAAACATTCCAAGGAGCACTGTGCAAGCAATCATATTGAAATGGAAAGAATATCAGACCACTGCAAATCCAAGTCCCAGCCATCCCTCTAAACTTTCATCTCAAACAAGGAGAAGACTGATCAGAGATGCAGCCAAGTGGCCCATGATCACTCTGGATGAACTGCAGAAATCTACGGTTGAGGTGGGAGAGTCTGTCCATAGGACAGCAATCAGTCGTACACTGCACAAATCTGGCCTTTATGGAAGAGTAGCAAGAAGAAAGCCATTTCTCAAAGATATCCGTAAAAATTCTTGTTTAAAGTTTGCCACAAGCCACCTGGGAGACTCACCAGACATGTGGAAGAAGGTGCTCTGGTCAGATGATACCAAAATCGAACTTTTGTGGCCACAATGCAAAACAATATGTTTGGCGTAGAAGCAACAAAGCTCATTACCCTGAAGACACCATCCCCACTGTCAAACATGGTGGTGGCAGCATCATGGTTTGGGCCTGCTTTTCTTCAGCAGGGACAGGGAAGATGGTTAAAATTGATGGGAACATGGATGGAGCCAAATACAGGACCATTCTGGAAGAAAATCTGTTGGAGTCTGCAAAAGACCTGAGACTGGGATGGAGATTTATCTTCCAACAAGACAACGATCCAAAACATAAAGCAAAATCTACAATGGAATGGTTCACAAATAAACGTACCCAGGTGTTAGAATGGCCAAGTCAAAGTCAGACCTGAATCCAACCGAGAATCTGTGGAAAGAGCTGAAAACTGCTGTTCAGGAACGCTCTCCATCCAACCTCACTGAGCTCCAACTGTTTTGCAAGGAAGAATGGGCAAGAATTTCAGTCTCTCGATGTGCAAAACTGATAGAGACATATCCCAAGCGACTTGCAGCCGTAATCGCAGCAAAAGGTGGCGCTACGAAGTATTCACGCAAGGGGGACGAATAATTTGCACACTCAATTTTTCAGTTTTCTATTTGTTAAAAAAGTTTAAAATATCCAATAAATTTCGTTCCACTTCACAACTGCAAATACTTTCGCAAGGCACTGTATATATATATATATATATATATATATATATATATATATATATATATATCATTACTAAATCTTTAACATAGTAAAGTAAATAAAAATAAATACATTTTATTCACAACTGTCACAAAAAGTAGTAAGTAACATAGTCATATTTGGTATCACTATTACGAACCACACAAATTAACACAACATTAATAGTGATTGCTTAATGGCACAAATAAAAAATGACACAATTGCTTATTTTATTTGACCAGTAATAATCTTGGTCTGATATTTAGGTGTACCCTTTCATAAAGGTCACACCTCTTAAAAAGGCCACTTCCGCTTCTGTCGCAAAATGTCATCTGTGAAGGGCTCTCCCAGGTTGACGTCTCTGCTATCCTTTCTTCTAATAAGGATAAAAGGCACAACACATGTACACATGGCCAAACCAAGCTTGCACGTACACGTGAAAAGAGGGTAGGAATAGCAATACATATTCTATGACCTTCACATTAATGTAAGATTCTATAAATATACATATAGCTTGCAGAGTGTTGTTACATTGTGCTTTGAGCTCATTTTTCTATTGACTAAAGAATGATTAAAACCTGAGTTTCTTTCATTGAAGTCCTTACTACAGCACAATTCTTACCCGTGTCTTGGCATTTCAGCATTATTTGTACTCATAAGCGTGCCTAGAAAAAAATCCTGCCTTTGTCAGAAACAAACCTCCTACAGTATTGGTAGTTTCTATGGAAACACCCAATGTCAGGAGAAACTAAAAAATGCACACAAACATACACACACAAACATGCACATACACTAATAATATTCCACCCTTCCTTCTTATTACAACACAACTTCTTGTATGACTTCTGGAGGAAATTCTTAATAACATCATCTGTTTTGGCAGGTTGTTGCTTTCATATGACAAAATAGATGATTGTGATTAATACAGTCAATGAACATTATGGTTAGTTAGAATAAGAAGTAATAAGAAGTATAATTATCTCCCTATAAATGACAGTTAACTATTCGTTCACAAAGTAAGAACATATATAGCTTTTTATCATGGATATTGCAGTGCAGCAGCTAACATACTAAGGTATGGTCGAATACAGTATTTGGCAGAATGGGATGCACCATGGAGTATTACATGTAACATGGCAGAGTTCCCGACAAAATCCTGCATCATGACTGCACGAAACACCCATGGCCACCTCTTCCCGCAGATGTAAATGTTAAGGCCCACTTGGCAAGGAAAGGGGGATGTTGTTTCCTCTTTGTGTTTAGCCACAGGAGTAGGAACAGAAAGCTGAGGGTCTCTGTGCTATGGGATCTTAGTTTTCCAGTATCTCAGCATAGAGCAACCCCTTACAATCACCGGTAAATATTAACCATGATGTTCATTAGGCTAGAGAATTACCTGAAATATAATAGACAGTAGAAAGGTGCAGGGCCCTCTGACCTACTGGGCCCAGCTGCACAGGGTACACCAATACTATCTCTGCCAATGGTTGGCTACACATCTTTCCATCCATTTTTCAGGACTTTCAGCAACTATGGAGATGTTGTGTTGTTAAGGACACTTAACCACAGGATAGGGTATAAGTGTGTGATTTCGGGGGGAAAGGGGGAGGATCATGAGAACAAGAGACCGAAAGTCTCCCTAAAGCCTCCTGGTGAATGAAGCATCAGTATACTTGTGTGACTGGTTCTTTATTCACTGCTGTGGAGCTGCCTTAGTTTCAGCAGCTGCACAATTTCATGTTCTGCATGTTCTGCATGTTCTGCATGTACCGGTACGTCCTTGCAAAACAAGGCAACCACCTTCCGGACGTATATAGTCTATGGGAGGTCTGGAAGTTGTTAAAGCAAACCGCCGATGTCCATATGCAGCCTCTCCACCATCAAAACTTTTTTTTGCATGGACACAAAGTCCTGCATACCCGACTTTGTGTCCGTGCAAAAAAAACCGGAGAGGCTGCATACGGCTGCATATGGACACCAGCGTTTTGCTTTAAAAAAAAACCATTGAAATTAATAGATTTTTAAACTGACCGTTGGCAAGCCGTCCCCAAGCATGTTTTAGGGGGTATTTAGGTGGAATCATGGCAGACAGGTCAAGGCACAAGTGTGAACGCTGCATAAGCACAGTAAATGAATAAATAATAGAGTGCTTGGAGCTCTAGGTACCATCAAGATAAGATCTTCAAAAGCTTCTAGGTCATGGCAATGCCTATGAAGTTCAGAAGGTCATGCTTATTGGCACCACACAAATCCATACAAAGGTTTTGGGCCAAGGCCTTATGCATACTTCTAGCAAAATGCTGATTATTATAAAATAATAATAATTATTAATAATAATAATAATAATAATGTACTGCTAAATCTAATGCATGTAATCTACAGATTTTAGAAATAAAAATCAATAACCTATTTGGAAACCTGCTGCTCAATATGTAATTTGCATATTACAACAATATCCATTTCTAGCAGCGTAATACATTTTCCGATTTTTTTAGATTCTTTCTCTGCAAGCTTCTCAGGTGGCAGATGTTCATATTAAAGCAAAACGACTGTGTCATCTTTCATACATCTACCATTATGAAGAAAAATGTGTATGCTGTTTCCAAGTTTTCTAAATGATGTTGACAGGGGATTATTCTTTTCTTTCCAATCTTGCTATCATACAAGTGTGGAAAACAAGAGCAAAAAAATCACTAGAATCAGCTTAGTCATCTGCAGGAATGAAATCTATTGCATCAGCATCCAAGACAAGAGGGAGTAATGAATCAGGCTGAGACTGGTTCAATAACCATTAGCAATTGAATTGCTGCCCTATTCTGATTCATTTCTCTGAGAAACAAAACATGCTATACAAATAATCTTAGAAGAATAATTTCTAGGCTATAATGTCTTATATGATGTGGTTAAGTAGAGAGGGAGCACCTAGAATACCGGGGAAAACCTCTTTGGAATGAACTGTTAAATCTTATACATAATATATGTTTAAAGGGAAAGCTCACCTCATCTTAAAGGGAATCTGTCCGGATTTTCAACTATACACTGACCCCTTCCTGTGCAGGATGAAATAATTCCTTTTCCATTGCCACCCCTATGTAATCTTACTTTTGCAGCAAAGGTAAGTTATAAATGTTGTAAGCTGTGGCCCCCATGTAAAGAAATGCAGCAAAAAATAAATGCTATGGAAAAAAAATGCAACAGAAACACATTGCAATTTTTTTCTGCAGTGTTTTTCATTGTGTTTTTGCTGCATGTTTCTCTGCAGATTTTCTACCCTAATAAAACGCCAGCGTTTCCGTAGGTATAAGTGACGCAGCTTTCACACAGATTTTTTTTCTGCAATGTGTGGACAGGATTAGCCAGAATCTCATTCACTTTCAGGTACTGTAAAACGCAGCGTATTCGCAGTGGTGCCAATTTGTCAACATTTATGTTAAGTGTATATACAGTGTATATACACTGGTATTTCATCACAGCAGCAAAATACCAGAACCTTCTCAATTCCTGACTTGTCAAATTTGTTATATTAATATGATTGACTTAAAGGGGTATTCCCACCTCACATACTCATCAGTCTTTACTGCTGTAAAATCTTCTTTCTTCCTGGTTTCTTGCATCATTTGGTAGGCGGGGTTGCACATGCAACCTGTCTTTTAGCTCCGGCCCCAAATTCGCGTGTAGCTCCGCCCACCCATATTGGACTATGAAGTACAGGCAGCAGCAACTCCATTCTGTGTTACATACAGAGACTGCCTGTCTCTGCCATAATGAACACAAATGAGTTAGCTAGCCTGATAACTGGGAGAACAGAAGACAGTTCAGAAATGAATGCAGCTCCTCTCCCCTATCTGAGTGCAGGACCTAGGTCACATGGTGTAGACACAGGAATAGCTAGATACACAGGCTCGCTCCCTGCACTTAGCCCCTCCTCCCTCCCCCCTGAGAGCAGCAGATGCATCACTTGACTTATGACCAGATAAGTCAAGGGATGTGTAAAAAAAAAATGAATAAAGTAAGATAGTGGACAAACAAAGCAGTTTTGCTGAAGCAATGTATTTAGGAAAAGTCTTACATCCACATTAACAAGCAGTATAGATAGGATCCTTGTGATGGGACAACCCCTTTAAGTATAAAAGCGGAGCTGTGCAATCTTCAGCGTAAACACATGGCAAACGCTGTATTAAAAACAATGACATTGAATGGGTCTCTTTTTGATGGACCACTCTTTAGGGCTATCAAAGAAAACTGACATGCGTTATCTTTGTCTATCAAAACAGACATAAAACCTTGTGACTAGACCCATAGACATTCATGGATTTTATACTGTTATGTGAATCAGTCCTTTCTGTGGACTTGAATGGACTAATACGGCCATTTTTCACGGATGTTAGGTCCTTGAAAAACAGCATTGTCATGTGCATAAAGCCTATGCCTCTAATATCTGCTGCTGTGTTATAGCAATTGAAGCTGACGTGAATCCTAACACAGATTTAGGGTCCATTCACACTGAGTAAACGCGCGCTCATTTTGGAAAAATACACGTGTAAAAATAAGACTCCCATTGACTTCAATGACATTTTCTTGCACGTGTAAAAAAACACGTCAAAATACACGTCAAAAAACACGTCAAAATATACTGTAAGCGTTACGAGCATATACGCTCGTAACTCCCATTGAAATCAATGGGATCTTTTTGAGCGCGCAAACTCTGACACGCCGTATACGTGCCAGATCACTCTCCATTTTACATCGTGTGAACGCACCCTAAAATGTCATTGAAGTCGATTGGAGTCTTATTTTTACACGTGTATTCTTTACTCCTTGTGAATGGACCCTTAGCCACATTCAAATTACATTAATTGTCACTATGTATTTTCTGATAAATTTTATATTGATTGTGTCACATACACAAATTAATTACGGTTATTAAAGGAATTATCCAGTTTCAGACAAATATTGAGTTTCAAATGTTATTGTTTTCTAATGAAAAGTTATAAAATTTTCCAATATACTTTCTGTATCGTTTATTCACGGTTTTCTAGATTAGTGTGTCCCAGCCTCTTCACGCAAATTACCCCCTAGTGAAAAAAGTTCCAACCAAGTTCTCCCAAAGTAGAGATTATAAATGTCAACAGAATAATGGTCCATTTGTAGCCTATACCTGCAGTTATATCAGATTTGAAGGGAAGAAGAGCAAAGCATGCAACACTATTCTTCCCTTCAAAGTGATGAAGAGAATACTGACCCCCCTCTGCATCCATGCATACAGTATAATGGCCCCCTAAGTGCCCCCACACAGTATAATGGCTCTCCTCAGTACTCCATATGCAGTATAATGTCCAGAGAGCGAGCAGTTTGATGACTTTATTACTTACTACTTCTCTTCTTGCCTCTTCTCTGCTCCGGGGTCTGATGTGACCTCAGTGCCTCGCACCCACAGCAGAGAGAGAGTAGGGGGCAGAGCAGTTTATGATCAATTCCTCCTCACCAGTGTTCCTCAGAGTAGTTGCAAAAAGTTGGAAACTCCAATATAAAAGGGTTTATTGAAAAACTATGTAGTATAAGAGTGGGGCGCCATCATGATCACTATGCCATGTCAGTGTGCACTGAAATTGTTCAGAAGTAAATGGAGGCTCTACATGAACACTCTATGTACCATTATCCAGTACCTTCATGTGGAACCACATTTGAGGGAGTTGGTCTCCTGAAGCCAACATATCAAACCAGGACTGCTATTAGCAGTTCCCCAGTAGCTGCTGCTGGAACCTGGGCGGAAGGGGGAAGATGGAGATAGTGAGTCCTAAAGCTAGGTCCACCCCATGTCCCTACCTGCTTGCCACAACTACCATAGTGGCAGTGGACAACTGGACGACAATCTCTTCCTATGATAAGTGAAACGTAGATAAGACAAACAAGAGGATTGAGAGGTCAAACTAGCCAAGGGGGCAACTAGGTACAAAATTGGAATCCAGCAGAATAGTCAAGATATCAGAATATAAAATATCAGAGAAAAAGTAATATGCTGGCACACTCATAGGAGGGTAATAGCAAGCACCCATGTGCAGACTAATAGGCTGTATATGGAAACCCGTAATCCTCCTTAGACATGATTGGAAGGTAAGATGACAATCATAGAGCAACTAATGTTAACTCTTTGCAAACCAGAGAGAACTGCCTGGGCTGATACATTGAAACAAAATCTCAGCTGTGCTAATACAGAAAACAACAAGAGGCCTAGGAGCAGGGGATCATAAGTGGACACACCTTCTGCGTCGTAACTTGCAGCTGGAGGATGGTGCAAAAGTCTGAACGGACAAAGATATTACACCTGCACTGCCTGTGAAACATTGCTTTTGATGCCAAGTTATTGCTGTTTTTGTCATTTGCATATTGATAAAAAGAAACAATGGAGACACCATTTTACAAGGGGCAAACACTTTTGATATAGCTGAACCTAAACTGTCTATCTGGAAGTATATAACTATATGTTTAGCTCCATGCACTTTAGCAGGTGTATTGTAGCTGTCTGTATGAGATTTTATTTAGCTTTAATCACTTTCATGCTTTGTCCAAATTAAGGTGTTTGTGGTGTGAAAACCAAACTGCAGTAGACATCTGCTGAACCATTACCCATTATAATCGTTATGCCCGAGTTATATCCTGCTCCTGGAATACATAAGAAGGCAGCAATGCAATGGATGCATCGTCTGCAATACTGACCTCTCCAATTACCTTGATAGGAGTTGGATATCTTATTGTATTCGCTCACTCCATAGAAGCCAAGATTTAACTAAGCTCTCTAGCTCCATCTTATGCTGCAATAAGCATATGTCTATTAGATTCCATCTATTATTCAGCTGTCACAGATAAAGGAGTTGTCCTGAGAAGAAAATCCATATTTATATACCCTATTAGTGAAATCTGCATTAAAAGAGGAGGCTCAGGAGCTGCATCTGTTAACCATAGTAGGAAGCAGTTACACGTAGTGTCTCTTGTTCTCTGGATGGCTTGTCCTCTCCTGCATTGTCAGATAGCACACTAATAGGAATGCATATTGAGTAATGTGTAAAGGGGCTTTCCCATTAATAATATTTGGGTGTTGGGGTCCCCAGAAAAGGCATAACTTGAAGCTCCTGTTCCCCGGTACAAAATCCATAATAGAGCTCCACAGAGATTATACCTACTTCTTCGCAGACCATCACCATTATGCTAGAATTGGTAGGATCCTCTTCTCTACCTGACTGCTCCCTGACCTCACTTATGCTCATTACGTACCCTGTGCTTGGTTGGATCTAGACCTAATCATAATTTACATCAATTTCCACACTCCTTCCACTACCCACTTCCGGTGAAATATAAACTAGCCCCTGCTAACAGATCCTGACATTAAACAATGAATCCCGAACACTCTTACTGAATTTGTTGCCCACAATAATTCTTCGGGTACAGGTCCAGCTATTAATTGGGCTACTCATAAGGTTACAGTTAGGGATACCCTTATAGCAGAAGCCTCTAGCGTGAAAAAAGAGCACTCTACAGTACAAGCTGACCTAGAACATAAATTGTTAAAATTAGAATCATCCACTTCACCCCTCCTGCTATCTGTCTAAATGTATCAGGAATGTCAAGCTTCAACTTAATTCTGTCCTAACTCATAAGACTGAAAAAGCTATACGATGGACCCAAACGAAATTCTATAAACTGGCAAACAAGCCTGATAAACTTCTAATCTCTAAACTTAGGGCCTGTAAGAAGCTATTTATGTGCAATTTCACCACTTTTAGCAGAAATTTTACTCCACCCCCACCTGTGCTTGTCCCCCTGGAGTTCGCCTCCTCCCTTTGCTCCCTCCACCCCCCTACTGTAATGGCTACTCAAATCACCTCCATGCATGTTTAACTAAGGAGGTATTGGATTTGACCATTGATGCTCTTAAGAATAGGAAAGCCCAGACCCGATGGCCAAGATGGCTTCTCATACCTATAAAATAAAAAACTATAAGTCTATCATCTGATCTCATCTCATCTCATCTCTTGCAAATGTTTAATCACAGTCTACAAGGTGGTAAATTTTCCCAGGACATGCTCAGCACATCCATAACAGTGCTACCCCTGCCATCTATAGACATATGTCACTCTTAAATTTGGATATAAAGTGTTTTTCCTCCATCCTGGCCGTCCTATTAAACTGTCTACTTCTGTCTTTAATACACTCTGACTAGGTAGAATTAATCCCGGGTAGGCAGGTCTCAGACAACTTTAGAAACTTTGTAACATTATTCACTCAGCCAATTATCATCATGAGCTCCCTATTGGCCTTGAATAGTGAAAAAGCTTTTGATAGTTTGTCTTGGAGTTACTTTACTCAACTTCGGATGTTCATGGGTATAACTGGTCAATTCCAAAGGGCTTTTAGAGCCTTTTATTGAGACCCCATGCCTATTTGCAGTTCCCAACAGACACCCCTATGCCTATCAGTATTGGTCGTGGTACCTGACAAGGGTGTCCCTTATCTCCAGCACTGTTTGCCTTTGCCATAGAACCACCAGCGTCTGCCATTCTTTTCCATTTTGACATAGCAGGTGTGCAGATCAGGAATCATGAATATAAAACTAACCTGTTTGCTAATGACATTGTCTTCTCAACAACTTCCTCTGTGACTGACGGGTCTCCACCAAAGACTACATCATTCACATGCATTCCTCTCTCCTCTCAGAGGCCTTCGGGACTAATCAGGTCTTCCATTCCTTATGTTCCCTCGTCCCACATAATCCTGGGATCAATCCCAGTGGTTTTGAGAGAATGTGCCTCTATAGGATGGATGATTGAGGTTCTCTTTCCTTTATATACAGTGTGCTGAACACCCCACCCTCCTGAGCTCAAACTGGACTTTATGAAGGCATGGGGACAGGATTTAGGGGACCACCCTATCTCCAGCCCAATAGATTGATTGTTGAACATTCATTAGCAAGGGAAGTTAGCAAGTCACCCTTATGGAGCCCTCTTTAAAAATTCTTCACAGAATTTATTTGCATCCCTCTAGGCTACACACTTTTTACCCTGCGGTCTCATCCATTTATTTTCAGAGCTGTACGGCCTTAAGTCACCTACTTTCAGTTATGGGCAATATACATTATTCAAGTATATTTTAATGGCAGCAAGAATTTATATTGCTTTCCACCAGAATAAGCCGAGACTTTCATTATCAGATGTAATTGGATGTGTTGACACGATCATGCTCCGTGAAAAGATCAATTCCACTTGTTCCAACCACATTTTAACAGGGTGTGGTTCCCTTGGTTTAATTGGTCCAATATCCCTGCTCTGTCATATTGTCTCCAGCTCTAATTTATTGATGCGGCAAATGTTGCGCTATTTCCCTGTTGGCAGGGTTCACATCCCCTCTCCTCCCTCGACCCATGCACAATAGCGCTGTCCTTCCATTTTCCCCTTCCACTTGATCTGTTCTTGGTTATTTAAATTTTTATCCCTATTTACCGGTAGGACTTATCACTTTGGATTTGTCATTGTATACTTATGTTGTGTATGTATCCTTTTATCTCAGGAATGTTTATATATATACTGCTACTCTGTCTTATTGCTGTATTGTTGCAATAATTCAATAAATACCGTTGAAACTAAAAATACAGCTAGCACATTGTCAAAGCACATGGTGTGCATGAAGGTTTACTGTTTGGCTTCTTCAAACATAACTGCAGATTGCATGCTTTGTGATTTGCTTACTGTCAAGGGACTCTTCTAACAAGTAGGAATTTTCCAAAGTGAAAGTCCCAACTTATGTATGTTTATCGTTAATACAGATCAGCAATATGTTCATATTATGGATTAGAGACACTTTAACTACAGGGCAACCAGTGCAATTGAATCGGGCCCCCAGTCAGCCAGGCCCCTTTCCCCGGGAGCTGCATCGCTGTCAACTATATATGCGTCCTTAGTACACAGCTTAAAACGATGGTGAAACAGGGAGTCATCTGCCGTACTATTCCAGCTTTCTCAAACTCAACCTGGAGAAAACAAAGCTCATCTTCTTCCTCCCACCTCACATGGTCCCACTAGCTAACCCATCAAAGTTATAGTGTCACACTTACCCCAGCCCTTTTTCATTAGCCTCTCCTCTCTACAATTCCCTTCACTGGCTATCCCAGCAAATAGAATTTATTATGTTAATTCTGACATGCAAAGCTATCCCCAAACTATGCCCTCTATACATCTCTGTCCTAATACACACACATAACCTATGTCCATAATGGACAGCAGCCACAAATTTGTTCAAATTCTGCAGACTCAATGAATGCTTGAAGTTAAATATTTTTTATGGTGTAGTTCAGCAGTAAGTATTCAAAGGGTAAAAGCTGTATTAAAAAGAAGCATATTTCAGCATAACTTGACTGCTTTAGCTAAAAAACCTGCATTGCAGGTTATGTTTTATACTGCAGATTGTTTTAGCAGTGTGTGGAGGAGACTGTCCTGTCAGTACATTATTAGTCCTTTATTGCAGATTCATAATACCAATGGGTTGTCTTCCTGGAAGAAATAAAATGACATAACACAGCACCTTATGAAATCTAGATGTGTTACATATGCATAGCTTAATGTATTCTTCAACAGATTCGACTTTGCCCCAACTTTCTCTTCACCAGCTTGTCAGTCAACCCCCCTCCCCTCACACCAAGACCCCACCCCCATTGACCTGCAGTCAATTGCCATCTGGCTATCTGATCTTCACTGTGTCTCAAGTGTGTAGAGAAATCAAGACGATTAAAGCAGACAAGGCTGGAAGACCAGATGGGATAAGTTCAAGAGTTCTTAAAATGAGCAGAAACCAGCTGTGCGGTGTTATTACGCACATGTACAATATGAGTCTAAAGCTAGGACTGGTACCTCAACTGTGGAAAACATCTTGTGTGGTACCAGTCCCAAAGAAACCCAACCCGATGGACTACAACAACTACCAACCTGTAGCACTGACATCCCACCTGATGAAGGTCCTAGAGAGACTGGTCCTGACACACCTACGCCCCCTAGTGAGCTCCGCTCTGGACCCCCTCCATTTTGCTTATCGGCCGGGCATTGGGGTAGATGATGCCATCATCCACCTTCTTCACAGAGCTCTCTCTCACCTGCAGAAACCAGGGAACACTGTGAGAATAATGTTCTTTGATTTCTCCAGTGTATTCAACACCATTCAACTGGGGATACTGAGGGACAAGCTGAACCTTGTTGGAGTGGATCATCACTTGTCCAATTGGATCCTAGACTACCTCACAAACCGCCCTCAGTATGTGAGAGCCCGGGACTGTGTGTCTGACACTGTGATCTGTAGTACGGGGGCACCACAAGGTACAGTTCTTGCCCCATTTCTCTTCACACTGTACACTGCTGACTTTAGGCACAACTCATCCAGCTGTTACTTACAGAAGTACTCCGATGGCTCTGCAATAATAGGCCTTATCAGTGATGGCGACGATAGGGAATACAGAGACTTAAACCAGGATTTTGTTGAATGGTGCCAGCGGAACCAGCTCAGGATTATTGCTGGGAAGACCAAGAAGATGGTGGTGGACTTTAGTAAGGAGAAGTGCTCCGATCCCGGTGGAGATCCAAGAGTAATGCATTGAGATAGTCAAGACCTATAAGTACTTAGGTATGCTCCTCAATAATAAACTGGACTGGGTTGATCACCTGGAGGCACTCGCGCCATTTTTTATCAATGGCAGTTCACGAGCGCCGGAGGAAGACAGGACCCGAGGACATCGCTGGAAGAGGAGGTGTGGCCAAAGATGAAGTCGGACTCTGAATGCCCGCCCACCATGCTTGATAGATAAGATTAACTTTTTTAAAAAAATTTTTTAGGGTTTTATTTTAAAACAGGGGGGGGGGGGTAGTTTAATATAACTTTAGCAGTGCCCATAATTTTGCTGATAGAGCTCCTTTAAGGAGGTCATCAACGTCAGATCACTAGGGGTACCCATAATTTTACCGCACGGAGAATGCAATTAAAGAGGCCATGACAGTGCCAGAAATGCCACAATCTAGTACACTGTGCAGTGGCCAGAATGAAACTGCAGATCTGCCATTTACTGCAGATGGTATTGCCCAATCAATAGAGTTGTTAAAATGAGGAAGTGAATCTTTATCTATCTATCCATCTTTATCCATAAAGAGCAGACATGTCCCATCTAACTTCCTAAGAGGAAAGTGTGGGGGTTAGAGCCAAGTCTGTGTAACTGTGTTGCAGCCATGGAAGAAATAGCTGCCTTCAACTTTCAGAAGTTTGGAGTGAGTTTTTGCGCCATCTTGTGGAATCTGAGTAGTGTTACAACACAGGCCTTAGTGTACAGACCCCGCTGTACCACAGAACTGACAGCGCAATTTGTGGTATGGAGAATGAAGAGACTAGCACCTATATGTATAGAGTCAGACCAAAGAACAGCCTGCTGTATCCACCAACACCTAACTCATCCCACACTCCCAGTAGACCACTGAGTAAGATCTGTACCTTCATTTATTTTAGAAGCTGTTGGTTGTATTGCATTGTGTTTACCAGTAAAGCTGTGTCTATTGTTTTCCTTGCAACCACATATTTACCTGCAGTGCCAGCATGGACACTCTGACTTCCATCTAACTATTGGTTAGTATGCTAGGTGTGTTTTACTATGTGCCCCTTTGAGAGATTCCAGTTGTGTTTTTTTTATTTATCCTAGTTTCCCAAAAGTATTCCTTTTTTTTTTTTTTTTTTTCTTTGTCTTTGGTGCCTAGTTTTTTTTCTGTTGTCATGTTAAGGACAGTGCCTATAGATTAGGATTCCAGTAGGGGCTGCAAGGATTTATAGTGTCTGGTGTTAGGGTCACCATTTGCGGATGGATCTAAGAAATAAAATATATAGAGATAGAAAAAGTTAGCATCAGTTCATCATCCATTTGAGATCATCTTTTTCCCAATGTCAACATCATCCGACTACCATTACCATCATCCATTTTCCATCACCAGGATACTAAACCATCATTTTATCATTTCAGTCATCTGTTGTTGAGTTCACATTTTGTTGTATATTTGTTACATTTGTTAGTGCTCCATAAATCCCTGTTTTTTCATCTGTGTGCTTGTTGCATAATTCAGCCCTACTTTCAGACCTAGGGGTAACTGAATACAGGGCGATACAGTTAATACCTGGAACAAGGGATTGATGTATGTAAAATCCCATTCTGCCATCTTGTGATCAGCCAACACCATTACATTTAGACTGCATTTTGAATATGACAGGTTCTCTTTAAGACCAGAAAACAGAAAATCTACATTTCAATAGAAATAACTATCAAAATCGTGAATTCTTGCTGTTTTACACTGCATACACCATTGACCACCAGTAGTGGCCATGAAAGGAGACAACTCTAATCATATACATTTAACCTCCCAGATGTCATGGTCAATAGTTACAACATCTGAGAAGTAGTTTAAAGCGAGTGAGACACAATGAATTTCCTGCAAGACAAGATACTGGAGCTATTTAGATCCTATGGTAGTCACTAGTTACTATTAAAGGGTTTGTTCAGTATAATCAATATGTATATACTAAGACCCCCATGCCCCCCCCCCTTTCTAATATATGTTTATTAAACATATTGTATATTTAGACAGTAATGTATGTAATTTCCCGCTGACATTGGTATAATCCATATTCTGATCCATTATATCAGAAAAAAGGCCTTTTCCTGCAGACCCAGGCAGATGCGTCATCCCGCCTCTCCTCACGCATGTGCAATAGTGCTGGGAAGTCACACCATAAATTTACAAGTCTTGTCTTCCTTTCTGGGCCAGAGTGGAGCTATGTCATCACTCCTGGAAGTGATGTCAGACATCCTCGAAGAACCGCCCCTTGCTATCCTTGCATGAGAGAGAAGGCTGGGGGAGATGCCAACTTGCGCAGTCATTATATGCATGAGCAATAGCCAGCAGTCTCCTCCAGGAAACAGGGAGGAGGAGTGTGGGAGAAGGGAGGGGGTCAGTGAGTGAGAGGGGAGGAAAAGTGAGACATGAAACTTGTAGGAAACAAACCACAGGAAGTTAGGGATGTAAACAAATGCAGGGGATGCCAGGAGCTCACTGAGAACCCCAGAAATCACTCAAATCACTGCTTAGGTATATGGTAGCACTTCTTATTAACATATTAATAACGGACCTTTTTTCAAAAATGCCAACATGGATTACACAAGCACTACCACTGTACCCACAAAATCATTGGCAGAAGCCCGGCTGATACACAGAGCTAATTTCCTGCACCTACAAAAAGACATAGATAAAATAGAAAGGGTGCAAAGGCGTGCTACATTACATAAAACATATCAAGAGAGGCTTAAAGATCTTACTCTGTATGGCCTTGAGGAAAGAAAGCGGGAACCTTTAAATGTGTTAAAGATATGAAAATGGAGAATGATGGAATGTCAGTGTGTGGAAGGGGTTAATGATTTGTGAAGTCTTGAAAAAAAAGTTTTCTTTTCAAAGATTTCATTTCAGACATATTCTTTTGTCTCTTTTTCATAAATGACTTCTCTGGGGTACATATATTTATATATATATATATATATATATATATATATATATATATATATATATATATATATATTTATATATATATATATATATATATATATTTATATATATATATATATATATATATATATATATATATATATATATACAATATATATATATATATATATATATATATATATATATATATATATTATATATACAATATATATATATATATATGATAATCCTTTAATAGTCCCACCATGGTGAAATGTATAGACAAATACATAGAGTATAGTATTGTAACGTGTACAATACTATATATTATATAGTGTTGTAATGTGTACAATAGTCCCTCTCAGCTTATACTTAATTTGTAGGATATTGCTGGAGGTAAGTAGTGCCACAATTAAATTCTACACATTTTCTTAGCTCAGTGAAGACAGCTGCTGTATTTTAGCTGGAGGCAAAGGTAGTGCTCATCAAGTGTCCTCAAATGGCTCAATGCCTTCTTCATTTTAACACAGCACATTCCCGTCTAGCAAGTGATTAAATTAGAGTACTTATAAAATCCTCTGCAGGGCTGATTTACAGAAGCTTTGGAGTACAACGGTAACTGATGCAGCCTTGAACACTGCATTATTCTGCAGTATTTTCACTGGGCTCTGAAAATGTGCTCTAAAGGGTACTGACAGTCTAATATCAATGCACTTATATTGAAGTAAACTTGAAAAGTAGCGGGCTTCTGGGACTGAAATACATCGTGGGGACAAAGTTGTTACTAAATTTGACACATTTCACTTCTCCTTCTAGAAGACTGTGGTAGCAAAACAGTTTAGCCTGTCTAAGGCTGGGACCCCATGTTGCAGAAGCACAGCCTTTTTTGTTGCAGATTTTGCTGCGGATTTTTTGAGCAAAGAACCAAGAATGGCTACAAAAGGAATGGGAAATAAATAAGAAGTCCCTTATTTCTACCTTCTGCTCAATCCACTTCTGTCTTTGGTTCAAAAAGATGCAAAATCTACAACACAAAGAGCTGCGTTTCCGCAACGTGGGGTCCCAACCTTGAACCTTTAAAACTTAAAACATAAGACATTTAGTTAAATCTTAATTTCATCTTTTTCTGTGTAAATCTGGGGTATTTGGCTCAATAAATTTCCTGCATTGTTCTCAGACTCTTATTAGGACCCGATCACATGGAGTAAACGCGCGTGTATTTTGGCAAAATACACGTGTAAAAAATACACGTGTAAAAATAAAACTCCAATTGACTTCAATGACATTTTTTTACACGTGTAAAAAAAACCACGTCAAAATACACGTGGGAAATGTCATTGAAGTCAATGGGAGTCTTATTTTTACATGTGTATCTTTTACACGTGTATTTTGCCAAAATACACGCGCATTTACTCCATGTGAACGGGCCCTTACGGTCCCTTTG
Source organism: Leptodactylus fuscus (assembly GCF_031893055.1). Lineage (NCBI taxonomy): Eukaryota > Metazoa > Chordata > Amphibia > Anura > Leptodactylidae > Leptodactylus > Leptodactylus fuscus. Next base: position 253,531,609 of record NC_134265.1, read on the forward strand.
CATGATCCAACCGTTTGCATCTGAGTCAATTATCAGGAACAAATAGCGCTAGAAATGCCCATTCCTGGTCATTAAAATGGATCACCTTACAATTGAGCGAACACTTTATTACCAAGTGATTTCACTTTTTAGGTACATAAATGATAATAGATTGCTGGCAGCGCTGGGCAATGTGCTGTCAGCAAATACATGGCTTCTGGGAAGTGTAGTAGTCTGTGTCCCAGATAAGCAAATGTATACCAGTAATGAGCTGGCATAGATATCTGCTATAATTTACACAAGTGGCTGGCATACATTTTAGTAAATGTGTCCAAGGTAGGCTCGGCCCCTATGGATAAACCATGGCCACTTTTCAACACTTTTAAAAATCGGAAAAATTGACAAAAGTCAAAAAAAAAGTTGCACAAATGATGCCTGTGCTAAAATGTGCTAATTGTTTGTCAGTATTCAGGCACAAGCCAATGATAAATTCTTCCCAGGTATTTGTTGCAGAGCTATGCAAGTTTCGCGTTTCTGAATGCCTGGCTGGCAGCACGAGATAAGGAGGATGTCACAGTTCTGTATCTGTTTCTAACTTCAAAAAGATTTCTATACCTTTTTTGGAGTTAGTTTTTAACACAGACATGCCATGGCATAGATAATAAGTATATGAGCTGAAACCCAAACACAGAAATAAATGTAGATGCAGAAAGTACAAAGAAGACTGAATATCTTCGGTGAAAATCCTAAAAAAAAATTATAAATATTGTTCATTGTATTTTTTATTTGCAGCTTGCACAAAATATTAAAATAAACATAGAGATTTCTTGTGTAGTCTGTTACCATGGAGACACATTGATCTGTGTAGATGCAGAAGACAGAAAATATTACAGTAGAAATTATATTTTTTAGGTACATTGAACAAATAAAAATGGATGCTGTAAGAAGGTTCCTAACCAGGGGACAGAGTTTAAGGGATTATGTGTTTTACAGAAAGGAAAACACGTGTGTGTCTCCCTAATGGTCAGCGGCTGGGAACATTATGTGTTTTCACCCTTAAAGTCATTTATTTTTTCTCAAGAAATCTCCAGGTCATTACCCAAGGAGAAGTCTTCATTTGCGATGGCTGATGTACACACAAGCAAACATTTCCTAAGTGCGGTAGGCAGCAGGAAGAAATTCTTGATCCTAGCTCAGTCCGATTACAGAGTGCAGTCAAAACTGGAGATCAGACAGAGTAAGTAGCAGATAAGAGAACAAAGTCCGGCTTAGCTCACATTTGTGCAAATTCAGTGCAGATCCGTCCTAAATTGCCTGGCAAAAAAGTGTTGCAAGCCAACTTTTCAGACATCCAAAGAAGAATATATAAAACATATAAGAAGAACGTAAAAATGTTTCAGATGTGAACTAAACATCATGAAAATAATAGTTATAATTATATAACGCAGGAACAATTACTGTAACACTGAAGGAAACCTAAACCCAATTGATATTATTGCTTCTACCCAGAATGATGTGGGGCGTACAGGGGCACTAGCAGAACTCAGGGATTTTTAATGTACAATTAAGAGGCTGAGAGTCGGTGTTCATGTATCTAACAAGTTGAGCGGTGTGATACAGGAGGAGACTGGTGGCCTGGAGAATGACAGGTCACCTGGAGAGGTCTACGATTGTGTTTTGATACCAAGAGAGGTGTACCATTGTGTTGTAACACCTGGAGAGGTGTACCATTGTGTTATGCCAGCTGGAGAGGTCTATCATTGTGTTGTGACACCTGGAGAGGTCTACCATTGTGTTGTAACACTGCAACATTCAGGAAGGCCAGGGCTGGTATCACGGTAATATATCCGATGTGGCCGGCTTTCAGGGGGTCCCTGGGTCCCAAATGTGCACAAAATCTCCTTTTTGATGTCCCCGATTACCCGCCCCCACGTGATATCTGACAATGACAACAGACAACCAGGCTTCGGGGGTAATCGTTGCTTTTTTTACTAGCAGGACAAAGTAATACAAATGTACATATGGGGGAATTCTTCACATACAATACAGCAATCTTTGTAGGCAGTGTCCAATTAAGCAGGTGATGGAGCTTGGAGCAGGAATGTTTTGGATAATTTAATTAATAGTTGCTTGAGTAGTAAACTTGTATATATTTGTAAAGATGGCCTGTATCCAGGGGGTTAGACCTCAACAACTGGGTACACGTATATAGAAGAGGAGATACAATTTTTCTTAGCAGCGGGAGATTCTCGAATTCTGCCAGACTAGCTATGGGCTTCTTAAGTATAGATTTGTCCCAAAGACTTACTTGGATAGAGAGATACTTGTAGACATCCCAGATGTATAGATAGGCCGGTCCGTAAGCTTAGTGCTTGTAAGATTGGAGCTTCAGAGGAAAACACTCTCTGAGAAAGATCTTGAAAACAGAGGGAAAGACATCTCTGTTTGCTGTATCCTGATAGTGAGCAGCCATTATCCGTCATCCATGTACTCTGTCTGCTGGCTCTTTCTCTACACAAAAGCCCAAAGCAAAGCTCCCTACCCCCCTCAAGGGGGTTCTAACTCGACCCCTCCTCCAGGCCAAATCAAGGGAGCTTGATTGATCCTGGAGGCCACCTGATTATAATGGACACACCCTCACACTGACAACTCAAATTACAATGGCAAAGTATAGGCAGGTGTAGTTTACAAAAACATCCACAAGATGGGGGGACCACACGGTGGCTCAGTGGTTAGCACTGCAGCCTTGTAGCGCTGGAGTCCTGGTGTTCAAATCCCACCAAGGACAAAAAACCATCTGCAAGGAGTTTGTATGTTCTCCCCGTGTTTGCATGGATTTCCATCCCATATTCCAAAAAAGACATACTGATAGGGAAAAATATACATTGTGAGCTCTATGTGGGGCTCATAATCTACATTAAAAAAAAAAAAAAAAAAAAAACATCCACAAGATGGCGCATGCTCTGGAAAAATAGAAATGAAGGGGGAGTAAATCTTTACCTTATATGCAAATGTCCATACTATCTCGGTCTGCAAGGACTGTTAGAGGGAATTGGACTAGCAGTACCGGGACATTACAACACCAAAGAGGTGTACCAGGTGTTATGACACCTGGAGAGGTCTACCATTGTATTGTGACACCAGGAGAGGTGTACCATTGTGTTATGCCAGCTGGAGAGGTCTACCATTGTGTTGTAACACCAGGAGAGGTCCACCATTGTGTTGTGACACCAGGAGAGGTGTACTATTGGGTTATGCCAGCTGGAGAGGTCTACCATTGTGTTGTGACACCCGAGAAGTGTACCATTGTGTTGTGACACCAGGAGAAGTGAACCATTGTGTTATGCCAGCTGGAGAGGTCTACCATTGCGTTGTGACAGCATAATCTTTAGATCTGAAAGCTATATGGAGGTACATTTTATCTCTTCTGCTTCTTGTTTTCTATGGTTTTGAACTTGTATGGAAAAATGTTTGTTCAATTCTGTAAGTTTTATTAAACTGAGAATATTAAACTAATGTTGTTTATGGTACAAATACAGTGGCTGAGGTTGATTTTCTTCACAGCATCTGTCCTAGCAATTAACTCTTCGGAGTGGTTATTTTTTACTGAAAGTATTCTACTAACCATAGGTGCATTTCTGTGCTGAAATGGAACAAAATTATTACCTATTACACTGTAGTTACTCTTTTGGGGCAATCCAATAACTGAAGTTAGATTGTTAACTTTTCATGACACTCATGACACAGTGAAAATTGCCGATGCACTAATCCCAAGTCACAGTGAAGTTCTGATTGTCCTTTTTGTGACTCTTTTTGCTGTTATTTTCTTTAGGATACAGTACACAGTACGGCACGCTACTGTAACTTGTTACAGTAAACACTGGAGTTTTTATGTTTTGCAGAGTTTGCTTCCTTTTCATAAAAATATTTTAGATAAAAACTATTATTTTTATTATTATTTAAAACAAAAATGTAAAGTTGAGTTCACACCTGCGCCTGGATTGCGTTTGGGAATTCCATTCCCCATTCCTGAAAGCAGGACTTTTCTCTCCGTATTTTTCAGGTGGAAACAGAGCGGAAACCGGGTAACTGCTTTTTAAGCAGATTTAGTTATCATTTCTCAAGTCCCCAAGAGGACCCAAAGATCGCAAATCCAAATGCAGTTGTGAACCTAGCATAATAAGAAAGGTAAACAGGCGACTAAAATAGAGTATAATGTTATGAAAATATATATTAATTCTACAGAATAATTATAGGAAAGTACATGGTAACAGGGGTCTCTATTTACTGTATATAAGTGGTTGTACTGAATATCTTACATACAGAGAAGTATCCAAGAAACCATTGTTTTCTAAGACGTTAAAGTACACACTTGGTAATTGATTGGGTGGCATTAAGCAAATTACCATACAGTACATCATTTCTTGTCCAAGACTGTTATATATTGCCATGTCTTAAGTGCCAAACACTGTCCATGGCTGTACTGGAAGAATACTATGCAACACTTTATTGCACATTAATAGAGCATTGTATTGAAAAGAGCAATAGCATAATAGCAAGGCATAATAAATAATAAGACATAGAGTATCAGCGTCTCAGTGGTGGAAAGCACTCATTATACGGGATGTATATGTTATATTAGCAACAAGCAGGGGGCAGGTACAATTTGGGTTTGCAGTAGAACTGCAGACAAAATATAACAGTAAGAGATTATGAAGGAAAAACTGTTTACAAAGTATATTTTTTTGGAAAATTGTATATAAATGCTTGCAAATGTAGATACACCCTTTAAGCTGGCCACATAAAATCTTTTAGATAAACATTGGACCCACATAGAAAACCACAGCCTAAAAAACTGCAATAATAGACACAATGGGGAAAAATGCTGCAACATTTACTGCTTTTCCACTATGTTTTGCATTTTTGCCTCCGCCATATAAATCTATGTCGAATTGCAGTGTTTTTACAGGTATCACCATGCTATGTTTTTCATAGTACTTTTTCTACAATGTTTGGATGAGGTTAAATGAAATCTAATTCAATTTGCTGGGACTATAAATGCAATGTATTTTTTGACTGCATTGCCACAATGGCCAAAAATACTACACATTCACAACATGTGGCTTCAGCCTTATAAACTTCAGTATAATAGTATACCCAGAGTAAATTTACCTGTCAGATCACATGACACAAAATGTTGGAATACATTGGGAAACTGTCACTATGGGTCCTACCAAAATATTATTTCGCTGATCGGGTTTAAGGGAAATTGACTCAAAAATAGCGCTTAAACCTTGTTGGCTTTTTATTACATTACTGCATTGTTATGACATCTATAAATCATAAACAATGACTGCTGAATAAACATTAGTTTCACCGAGGCAATTCATGGTTTTGTGATAGCGGTCTTTCTTTATCAGCTTGTTGTTGTACTGTTCAGAATACATTTGCATTGAACACCTATTTATTTGTACATGAAGCTTGGAAATAAGATATGCAATAGTATAACATAAAAGACACATTGCTACCATTCAAAATCTAGACACACACAATGCCTCCCCAAATATGTAATCCACATTATGAATTCTGCACAAAATAGCACATGACATTTCTAAGCAAAAAAGCAAATATCAAGTACACTAAGTCAATAACTTAGAGAAACAGCTCTGTGAAAATAAAGAAATGAGTTCTTTATTGATTAAGATATATTATGAAATAATATTCAGGGTCCTGGGATCCTCTGCAGTATTTATCTTGGTTCATAAATTATGTATCTACCATATTCACTATAGTCTTCACCTTAAGCTGTAAATTTGTTTTGCTCATTGTATGTATCTAGGACTCACCTGTAAGACTTATAATGGAATGTGTGCGGTAACTCTCCGGAGGGTGTTCAGGTCAACGGTTAACAATTATACAAACAGAAACCACAATAAGAAATGTCTTGGTTTAATTGCAGCAATAATTTTTCAGAATAAGCAGTGTGTACAATTCTATCCATGGTGACCACTCAGTGCACAATGGTGTATGCTAATACTATATGCTAGGAAAATCCAGAAAACAAATAAATACTGTATTATACGATTAACTATAATTGAAATAATCTATATAGTAATAGTATTTCAAAATTTGATATATTCAATTACAGTGGAATGCAATCATTACAGTTACAAATTTGACATAAATGACAGTAATCTAGAGGATGGTACAAGATAGTACTGACCAGTGGCGTAACTAGGAATGGTGGGGCCCCGTGGCAAACTTTTTACATGCCTCCCCCCCCCCCCCAAAGACCCTGACCATCCGTCCAACCCCTGCATTCCTGAACGCAGTATTATGCCTCATAGTGGCCTCTGCACACAGTATTATGCTCCATAGTGGCCCCTGCACATAGTATTATTTCCTATAGTCACTATGGGGAATAATACTTTGTGCAGGGGCCACTATGGGGCATCATACTGTGTGTAGGGTCCACTATGGGAAATAATACTGTGTGGAGAGGCCACTATGGCATAGTGGCCCCTGCATACAGTATTATTTACCATAGTGGACCACCCATGTACAATTATTATACTCTGGGGTCTTTTCAAAAGCCTGCCGGAGCCAGGAGAGCTAAGTAACAGTGTTTATGTTGTTTCACATCTCCTAGCCCTCTGATCATTATAATTGGAAGTCTGAAAAGACCCTCAAGTGTAATGACAATGTGGGGTTCACAGACCTGCAGCCTCACTTACCAATACCGTCTCCTGCTCACAGCCGCCTCCACAGAAAAAGAAGCGCCGGGATCAGTAAGTAAATAGGGCCCATTAACTGCTGGAGTAACTCAATTTAAAAAAATGCACTGGGGGCCACATGGTGGCTCAGTGGTTAGCACTGCAGCCTTGCAGTGCTGGAGTCCTGGTGTTCGAATCCCACCAAGGGCAGAAAACCATCCTCAAGGAGTTTGTATGTTCTCCCCATGTTTGAATGGATTTCCATCCCATATTCCAAAGACATACTGATAGGGAAAAATGTACATTGTGAGCTCTATGTGGGGCTCACAATCTACATTTTTTTAAAAAGGCACTGGCATTGGCTGCCGTCGGGCCCCCTAATATCCCTGGCCCTGTTGCAGCCATTACTGCAGCTACCACAATTGTACCTGGTCCTGAGGAAAATAAAGGAGGAATATAGTAGGTTTATGCCTAGAAAAATAATAGAATGCTCAATTTTATCTTGACTCTTAAAAGGACAATTCACCTAAAACAAAACTTTGCCCTATGTACCATAATGGTATTCCATAAGTCAATCTCTCAACTATTCTCTTTTCTATCACAGTTACTGCTGATGATTAAACAGACTACTGTCATTCAGTTATAATGAAAAAGATCACAGCTCAGCTGCCATAACTGTATATGGATGGTCTCTTAGGTTATTTATGAAAATATAGAAGGAAGGATAATCATATTGTACGTGCTGCAGTGATCTGGATCTAATTGTTATGTGATGTTGTACAAGGCAGCATGGGATTGATAGCAAAACATAGAAAAGGGGGAAATCTAAGAATCTGGCCTAGTTTGGAGTCTTTTATTACAACCACTTGGGGTTGATAATTTAGTCAAGATCAAGCCAATGGTTGATATACAGGATGAGCATCAGTATTAGCAGCAGATCAGGAGAGATCAGCTAGATTATAGGCTGAGAGCACAATAATCTCGCAAGGCAGGAGGTGCAAGGCTGGGTTTAAATAAGAGGTTCAATCAGAGAACAGGGTAGAGCAAACCAGAGAGGCGGGAACTGAAATTAGAGGCATCTGGAACTGAAACTAGAGGCATCGTGAACTAGGCTTCAGACCAGCACACGCACTGTCCAGGAAGTATAATAGCTCAGTTGGAAGGACTGTAGCCTGGGACATGGAAGTCTCTGGGTTCAAGTCCTGACAAAAAGTTTGCATTAAGTACAATATTCTTCTCACCTCTTCCATACAGTTGAAAAGATTTTGCTGGGGTTCTTTTCAAATGATTTCAGACTTCTACCACGTCAGAACATATATATGAAGATGTAGCACCGTTTAACTTAACTTTCTGTCCCATGACATCCTTTCTCAGAAAACAACAAAAGCCACTGAAAATCCATTAAAAGCGTCAAGTTAACACTCTTGTTAACCTTTAACCTTAACCTTTGCTACATCTGTACATACTGTATATATAATTATAAACAATGAACCCAATAGAAACACTGAACTTGTGCTTGTGCTTTTCTGGATGAATTTTGCTACTACTTTGTCTAACACTTCCCAGCTCATGGCATAAACCTTTCTTACCATTTTCTAGGAAAAACTGAAATGTAATCACCCTGACATTCCTGGGGAACCAGCGGACTCTGAACAAGAAATGGTTTATGTGGACATGGATGAGCATGCTGGTAAATCACATCAATTTCACTCTACCTAGGTTATTCTAGAACATTTATTTTTCTCTGTCTGTTTATTATAATAGTAGTATGTCAGAATGAACTGTTTATTTATATCTTTTCTATACATATGATTTAGTGAACATCACATCACTAATAGAGATGAGCGAACAGTGTTCTATCGAACTCATGTTCGATCGGATATTAGGCTGTTCGGCATGTTCGAATCGAATCGAACACCGCGTGGTAAAGTGCGCCATTACTCGATTCCCCTCCCACCTTCCCTGGCGCCTTTTTTGCTCCAATAACAGCGCAGGGTAGGTGGGACAGGAACTACGACACCGGTGACGTTGAAAAAAGTAGGCAAAACCCATTGGCTGCCGAAAACATGTGACCTCTAATTTAAAAGAACAGCGCCGCCCAGGTTCGCGTCATTCTGAGCTTGCAATTCACCGAGGACGGAGGTTTCCGTCCAGCTAGCTAGGGCTTAGATTCTGGGTAGGCAGGGACAGGCTAGGATAGGAAGGAGAAGACAACCACAACAGCTCTTGTAAGAGCTAAATTCCAGGGAGAAGCTTGTCAGTGTAACGTGGCACTGACGGGCTCAATCGCCGCAACCCAGCTTTCCCAGGATCCTGAATGGAATACACTGTCAGTGTATTCCCGTATACCCGATATATACCCCCGATACCCGTTCCAACGGTGTGCCCCCCCACCTTCACCCCAGAAATACCCTGCAAGTCCCCTAGCAATAGAATTGGGGCTATATACACCCACTATTTTTGCTACTGCCATATAGTGCCATTGTCTGACTGGGAATTCAAAGAATATATTGGGGTTACGTGCACCCACAATTTTTACTACTGGTATACAGTGCCAGTTTCTGACTGGGAATTCAAAGAATATATTGGGGTTATAAATACCCTCATTTCTTGCTACTGCCATATAGTGCCAGTTTCTGACTGGTAATTCAAAGAATATATTGGGGTTATAAATACCCTCATTTCTTGCTACTGGTATATAGTGCCATTGTCTGACTGGGAATTCAAAGAATATATTGGGGTTACGTGCACCCACAATTTTTACTACTGGTATACAGTGCCAGTTTCTGACTGGGAATTCAAAGAATATATTGGGGTTACAAATACCCTCATTTCTTGCTACTGCCATATAGTGCCAGTTTCTGACTGGTAATTCAAAGAATATATTGGGGTTACGTGCACCCACAATTTTTACTACTGGTATACAGTGCCATTGTCTGACTGGGAATTCAAAGAATATATTGGGGTTATAAATACCCTCATTTCTTGCTACTGCCATATAGTGCCAGTTTCTGACTGGGAATTCAAAGAATATATTGGGGTTACGTGCACCCACAATTTTTACTACTGGTATACAGTGCCATTGTCTGACTGGAAATTCAAAGAATATATTGGGGTTATAAATACCCTCATTTCTTGCTACTGGTATATAGTGCCATTGTCTGACTGGGAATTCAAAGAATATATTGGGGTTACGTGCACCCACAATTTTTACTACTGGTATACAGTGCCAGTTTCTGACTGGGAATTCAAAGAATATATTGGGGTTATAAATACCCTCATTTCTTGCTACTGCCATATAGTGCCAGTTTCTGACTGGGAATTCAAAGAATATATTGGGGTTATGTGCACCCACAATTTTTACTACTGGTATACAGTGCCAGTTTCTGACTGGGAATTCAAAGAATATATTGGGGTTACAAATACCCTCATTTCTTGCTACTGCCATATAGTGCCAGTTTCTGACTGGTAATTCAAAGAATATATTGGGGTTACGTGCACCCACAATTTTTACTACTGGTATACAGTGCCATTGTCTGACTGGGAATTCAAAGAATATATTGGGGTTATAAATACCCTCATTTCTTGCTACTGCCATATAGTGCCAGTTTCTGACTGGGAATTCAAAGAATATATTGGGGTTACGTGCACCCACAATTTTTACTACTGGTATACAGTGCCATTGTCTGACTGGGAATTCAAAGAATATATTGGGGTTATAAATACCCTCATTTCTTGCTACTGGTATATAGTGCCATTGTCTGACTGGGAATTCAAAGAATATATTGGGGTTACGTGCACCCACAATTTTTACTACTGGTATACAGTGCCAGTTTCTGACTGGGAATTCAAAGAATATATTGGGGTTACAAATACCCTCATTTCTTGCTACTGCCATATAGTGCCAGTTTCTGACTGGTAATTCAAAGAATATATTGGGGTTATAAATACCCTCATTTCTTGCTACTGGTATATAGTGCCATTGTCTGACTGGGAATTCAAAGAATATATTGGGGTTACGTGCACCCACAATTTTTACTACTGGTATACAGTGCCAGTTTCTGACTGGGAATTCAAAGAATATATTGGGGTTATAAATACCCTCATTTCTTGCTACTGCCATATAGTGCCAGTTTCTGACTGGTAATTCAAAGAATATATTGGGGTTACGTGCACCCACAATTTTTACTACTGGTATACAGTGCCAGTTTCTGACTGGGAATTCAAAGAATATATTGGGGTTACAAATACCCTCATTTCTTGCTACTGCCATATAGTGCCAGTTTCTGACTGGTAATTCAAAGAATATATTGGGGTTACGTGCACCCACAATTTTTACTACTGGTATACAGTGCCATTGTCTGACTGGGAATTCAAAGAATATATTGGGGTTATAAATACCCTCATTTCTTGCTACTGCCATATAGTGCCAGTTTCTGACTGGGAATTCAAAGAATATATTGGGGTTACGTGCACCCACAATTTTTACTACTGGTATACAGTGCCATTGTCTGACTGGGAATTCAAAGAATATATTGGGGTTATAAATACCCTCATTTCTTGCTACTGGTATATAGTGCCATTGTCTGACTGGGAATTCAAAGAATATATTGGGGTTACGTGCACCCACAATTTTTACTACTGGTATACAGTGCCAGTTTCTGACTGGGAATTCAAAGAATATATTGGGGTTACAAATACCCTCATTTCTTGCTACTGCCATATAGTGCCAGTTTCTGACTGGTAATTCAAAGAATATATTGGGGTTACGTGCACCCACAATTTTTACTACTGGTATACAGTGCCAGTTTCTGACTGGGAATTCAAAGAATATATTGGGGTTACAAATACCCTCATTTCTTGCTACTGCCATATAGTGCCAGTTTCTGACTGGTAATTCAAAGAATATATTGGGGTTATAAATACCCTCATTTCTTGCTACTGGTATATAGTGCCATTGTCTGACTGGGAATTCAAAGAATATATTGGGGTTACGTGCACCCACAATTTTTACTACTGGTATACAGTGCCAGTTTCTGACTGGGAATTCAAAGAATATATTGGGGTTACAAATACCCTCATTTCTTGCTACTGCCATATAGTGCCAGTTTCTGACTGGTAATTCAAAGAATATATTGGGGTTACGTGCACCCACAATTTTTACTACTGGTATACAGTGCCATTGTCTGACTGGGAATTCAAAGAATATATTGGGGTTATAAATACCCTCATTTCTTGCTACTGCCATATAGTGCCAGTTTCTGACTGGGAATTCAAAGAATATATTGGGGTTACGTGCACCCACAATTTTTACTACTGGTATACAGTGCCATTGTCTGACTGGGAATTCAAAGAATATATTGGGGTTATAAATACCCTCATTTCTTGCTACTGGTATATAGTGCCATTGTCTGACTGGGAATTCAAAGAATATATTGGGGTTACGTGCACCCACAATTTTTACTACTGGTATACAGTGCCAGTTTCTGACTGGGAATTCAAAGAATATATTGGGGTTACAAATACCCTCATTTCTTGCTACTGCCATATAGTGCCAGTTTCTGACTGGTAATTCAAAAAATATATTGGGGTTATAAATACCCTCATTTCTTGCTACTGGTATATAGTGCCATTGTCTGACTGGGAATTCAAAGAATATATTGGGGTTACGTGCACCCACAATTTTTACTACTGGTATACAGTGCCAGTTTCTGACTGGGAATTCAAAGAATATATTGGGGTTACAAATACCCTCATTTCTTGCTACTGCCATATAGTGCCAGTTTCTGACTGGTAATTCAAAGAATATATTGGGGTTACAAATACCCTCATTTCTTGCTACTGCCATATAGTGCCAGTTTCTGACTGGTAATTCAAAGAATATATTGGGGTTACGTGCACCCACAATTTTTACTACTGGTATACAGTGCCATTGTCTGACTGGGAATTCAAAGAATATATTGGGGTTATAAATACCCTCATTTCTTGCTACTGCCATATAGTGCCAGTTTCTGACTGGGAATTCAAAGAATATATTGGGTTATAAATACCCTCATTTCTTGCTACTGGTATATAGTGCCATTGTCTGACTGGGAATTCAAAGAATATATTGGGGTTACGTGCACCCACAATTTTTACTACTGGTATACAGTGCCAGTTTCTGACTGGGAATTCAAAGAATATATTGGGGTTACAAATACCCTCATTTCTTGCTACTGCCATATAGTGCCAGTTTCTGACTGGTAATTCAAAGAATATATTGGGGTTACGTGCACCCACAATTTTTACTACTGGTATACAGTGCCATTGTCTGACTGGGAATTCAAAGAATATATTGGGGTTATAAATACCCTCATTTCTTGCTACTGCCATATAGTGCCAGTTTCTGACTGGTAATTCAAAGAATATATTGGGGTTATAAATACCCTCATTTCTTGCTACTGGTATATAGTGCCATTGTCTGACTGGGAATTCAAAGAATATATTGGGGTTACGTGCACCCACAATTTTTGCTACTGGTATATAGTGCCAATTTCTAACTGGGAATTCAAAATGCGCAAGGCTCCCGGAAAGGGACGTGGACGAGGCCGTGGGCGAGGTCGGGGGAATGGTTCTGGGGAGCAAGGTAGCAGTGAAGCCACAGGGCGTCCCGTGCCTACTCCTGTGGGGCAGCAAGCATTGCGCCACTCCACAGTGCCAGGGTTGCTTGCCACATTAACTAAACTGCAGGGTACAAACCTTAGTAGGCCCGAGAACCAGGAACAGGTCTTGCAATGGTTGTCAGAGAACGCTTACAGCACATTGTCCAGCAGCCAGTCAGACTCTGCCTCCTCTCCTCCTATTACCCAACAGTCTTGTCCTCCTTCCTCCCAAAATTCCCAAGCTTCACAGAACAATAACCCCAACTGTCCCTGCTCCCCAGAGCTGTTCTCCGCTCCTTTCATTGTCCCTCAACCTGCCTCTCCACGTCACGATTCCACGAACCTAACAGAGGAGCATCTGTGTCCAGATGCTCAAACACTAGAGTCTCCTCCATCTCCGTTCGATTTGGTGGTGGATGACCAGCAACCCACCCTCATCGACGATGATGTGACGCAGTTGCCGTCAGGGCATCCAGTTGACCGGCGCATTGTGCGGGAGGAGGAGATGAGACAGGAGTTGGAAGAGGAAGTGGTGGATGATGAGGACACTGACCCGACCTGGACAGGGGGGATGTCAAGCGGGGAAAGTAGTGTGGATGTTGAGGCAAGTGCAGCACCAAAAAGGGTAGCTAGAGGCAGAGGCAGAGGTCAGCAGCTTAGGCGAAGCCAGGCCACACCCGGAATCTCCCAAGATGTTCCAGTTCGTACCCAGCCCCGAAAAACTCCCACCTCGAGGGCACGTTTCTCGAAGGTGTGGAGTTTTTTCAAGGAATGCGCCGAGGACAGATATAGTGTTGTCTGCACAATTTGCCTCTCGAAATTGATTAGGGGCTCTGAGAAGAGCAACCTGTCCACCACTTCAATGCGCCGTCATTTGGAATCCAAGCACTGGAATCAGTGGCAGGCAGCAACGGCAGGACAAAGGCCGCCTGCCGTTCACGCCACTGCCTCTGCCACTGCCTCTGCCTCTGCCACTGCCACTGCTGACTGTGCTGGCGATGCACTCCAGAGGACGAGCCAGGACACCACTTCATCTGCCTCCGCCACTTTGTTGACTTCTCCCTCATCCTCCCCTGTTCCTGTCTTATCTCCTTCTCCTGCACCATCAAAGGCACCATCAGGCGCTTCTTTACAACAACCCACCATCTCTCAGACATTGGAGCGGCGGCAGAAATACACTGCTAACCACCCACACGCGCAAGCCTTGAACGCCAACATCGCTAAACTGCTGGCCCAGGAGATGTTGGCGTTCCGGCTTGTTGAAACTCCCGCCTTCCTGGACCTGATGGCAACTGCGGCACCTCGCTATGCCGTCCCTAGCCGTCACTACTTCTCCCGGTGTGCCGTCCCCGCCTTGCACCAGCACGTGTCACTCAACATCAGGCGGGCCCTTAGTTCCGCGCTTTGCACAAAGGTCCACTTGACCATCGACGCGTGGACAAGTGCATGCGGACAGGGACGCTACATTTCACTGACGGCACACTGGGTGAATGTAGTTGAGGCTGGGACTGCTTCCCAAACTGGCCCGGTGTACCTCGTCTCCCCGCCTAACATTCCTGGCAGGGACACGAGAAGAACACCCCCCTCCTCCTCCTCCTCTACCGCCTCCTCCTCCGCCACCGCCTCCTCCTCCGCCACCGCCTCCTCCTCCGCTGTTAGATTGACCCCAGCTACGAGTTGGAAACGTTGCAGCACTGGCGTTGGTAGACGTCAGCAGGCTGTGCTGAAGCTGATCAGCTTGGGGGACAGACAGCACACTGCCTCCGAGGTGAGGGATGCCCTCCTCGATGAGACGGCAATATGGTTTGAGCCGCTGCACCTGGGCCCAGGCATGGTCGTTTGTGATAACGGCCGGAACCTGGTAGCAGCTCTGGAGCTTGCCGGACTCCAACATGTTCCATGCCTGGCCCACGTCTTCAACCTAGTGGTGCAACGTTTCCTAAAGAGCTACCCCAATGTTCCAGAGCTACTGGTGAAAGTGCGGCGCATGTGCGCCCACTTTCGCAAGTCGACAGTAGCCGCTGCTAGCTTAAAATCTCTCCAGCAACGCCTGCATGTGCCACAACACCGGCTTTTGTGCGACGTCCCCACACGCTGGAACTCAACGTTTCAGATGTTGAATAGAGTGGTTGAGCAGCAGAGACCTTTGATGGAATACCAGCTACAAAACCCTAGGGTGCCACAAAGTCAGCTGCCTCAGTTTCTCATCCATGAGTGGCCATGGATGAGAGACCTTTGTGACATCCTACGGGTGTTTGAGGAGTCCACAAGGAGGGTGAGCTCTGAGGATGCGATGGTGAGCCTTACAATCCCGCTCTTGTGTGTTCTGAGAGAATCCCTGATTGACATCAGGGATAACTCAGATCACACAGAGGAGTCAGGGATAGCATCCGATCCGTCACAGCTGGAGAGTAGGTCCACACATCTGTCCGCTTCATCGCGTTTAATGGAGGAGGAGGAGGAGGAGGAGGAGGAGGAAGAAGAGTTGTCCGATGATGTGATGGTGATACAGGAGGCTTCCGGGCAACTTCGAATCGTCCCATTGTTGCAGCGCGGATGGGTAGACATGGAGGATGAGGAGGAAATGGAGATTGAACTTTCCGGTGGGGCCAGAGGAGTCATGCCAACTAACACTGTGGCAGACATGGCTGAGTTCATGTTGGGGTGCTTTACAACCGACAAGCGTATTGTCAAAATCATGGAGGACAACCAGTACTGGATCTTTGCTATCCTTGACCCCCGGTATAAAAACAACATCTCGTCTTTTATTCCGGTAGAGGGGAGGGCCAATCGCATCAATGCTTGCCACAGGCAATTGGTGCAGAATATGATGGAGATGTTTCCAGCATGTGACGTTGGCGGCAGGGAGGACAGTTCCTCCAGTAGGCAACCAAGTTCTCACCGGTCCACACAAACGAGGGGCACACTGTCTAAGGTCTGGGACACCTTGATGGCACCCCCTCGCCAAAGTGCCGCCACAGAGGGTCCTAGTGTCACCAGGCGTGAGAAGTATAGGCGCATGTTGCGGGAATACCTTTCCGACCACAGCCCTGTCCTCTCCGACCCCTCTGCGCCCTACACGTATTGGGTGTCGAAGTTGGACCTGTGGCTTGAACTTGCCCTATATGCCTTGGAGGTGCTGTCCTGTCCTGCCGCCAGCGTCCTATCTGAGAGGGTGTTCAGTGCAGCCGGTGGCATCATCACTGACAAGCGCACCCGTCTGTCAGCTGAGAGTGCCGACCGGCTCACTTTGATAAAAATGAACCACCACTGGATAGAGCCTTCATTTTTGTGCCCACCTGTGTAAAGCACCCCAACATGAAACTCCATGTCTGTACTCAACCTCTCCAATTCCTCCGCATCCTCATACTCATCCACCATAAGCGTTGCACAATTCTGCTAATACTAGGCTCCCTCCAACATGATTTCCCCCAACTCTGCTGGTTAGAGGCTCCCTCCACCCTGATTTCCACCAACTCTGCTGGTTAGAGGCTCCCTCCACCCTGCTTTCCCACAACTCTGCTGGTTAGAGGCTCCCTCCACCATGAATTTGCCCAAACTGGGCTGGTTAGAGGCTCCCTCCACCATGAATTGGTCCAAACTGGGGTTTTTAGAGGCTCCCTCCACCATGAATTTGCCAAAACTGGGCTGTTTAGAGGCTCCCTCCACCATGAATTGGTCCAAATTGGGGTTTTTAGAGGCTCCCTCCACCATGAATTTGCCCAAACTGGGCTGGTTAGAGGCTCCCTCCACCATGAATTGGTCCAAACTGGGCTGTTTAGAGGCTCCCTCCACCATGAATTGGTCCAAATTGGGGTTTTTAGAGGCTCCCTCCACCATGAATTGGTCCAAACTGGGCTGTTTAGAGGCTCCCTCCACCATGAATTGGTCTAAATTGGGGTTTTTAGAGGCTCCCTCCACCATGAATTGGTCCAAACTGGGTTTTTTAGAGGCTCCCTCCACCATGAATTGGTCCAAACTGGGGTTTTTAGAGGCTCCCTCCACCATGAATTGGTCCAAACTGGGGTTTTTAGAGGCTCCCTCCACCATGAATTGGTCCAAACTGGGGTTTTTAGAGGCTCCCTCCACCATGAATTTGCCCAAACTGGGCTGTTTAGAGGCTCCCTCCACCATGAATTGGTCCAAACTGGGCTGGTTAGAGGCTCCCTCCACCATGAATTTGCCCAAACTGGGCTGTTTAGAGGCTCCCTCCACCATGAATTGGTCCAAACTGGGCTGGTTAGAGGCTCCCTCCACCATGAATTGGTCCAAACTGGGTTTTTTAGAGGCTCCCTCCACCATGAATTGGTCCAAACTGGGGTTTTTAGAGGCTCCCTCCACCATGAATTGGTCCAAACTGGGGTTTTTAGAGGCTCCCTCCACCATGAATTGGTCCAAACTGGGGTTTTTAGAGGCTCCCTCCACCATGAATTTGCCCAAACTGGGCTGTTTAGAGGCTCCCTCCACCATGAATTGGTCCAAACTGGGTTTTTTAGAGGCTCCCTCCACCATGAATTGGTCCAAACTGGGGTTTTTAGAGGCTCCCTCCACCATGAATTGGTCCAAACTGGGGTTTTTAGAGGCTCCCTCCACCATGAATTTGCCCAAACTGGGCTGTTTAGAGGCTCCCTCCACCATGAATTTGCCCAAACTGGGCTGGTTAGAGGTTCCCTCCACCATGAATTGGTCCAAACTGGGCTGGTTAGAGGCTCCCTCCACCATGAATTGGTCCAAATTGGGGTTTTTAGAGGCTCCCTCCACCATGAATTGGTCCAAACTGGGCTGTTTAGAGGCTCCCTCCACCATGAATTGGTCCAAACTGGGGTTTTTAGAGGCTCCCTCCACCATGAATTTGCCCAAACTGGGCTGTTTAGAGGCTCCCTCCACCATGAATTTGCCCAAACTGGGCTGGTTAGAGGTTCCCTCCACCATGAATTGGTCCAAACTGGGCTGGTTAGAGGCTCCCTCCACCATGAATTGGTCCAAATTGGGGTTTTTAGAGGCTCCCTCCACCATGAATTGGTCCAAACTGGGCTGTTTAGAGGCTCCCTCCACCATGAATTGGTCCAAACTGGGGTTTTTAGAGGCTCCCTCCACCATGAATTGGTCCAAACTGGGCTGGTTAGAGGCTCCCTCCACCATGAATTGGTCCAAACTGGGTTTTTTAGAGGCTCCCTCCACCATGAATTGGTCCAAACTGGGGTTTTTAGAGGCTCCCTCCACCATGAATTGGTCCAAACTGGGGTTTTTAGAGGCTCCCTCCACCATGAATTGGTCCAAACTGGGGTTTTTAGAGGCTCCCTCCACCATGAATTGGTCCAAACTGGGGTTTTTAGAGGCTCCCTCCACCATGAATTGGTCCAAACTGGGGTGTTTAGAGGCTCCCTCCACCATGAATTTGCCCAAACTCTGCTGGTTAGAGGCTCAATCCACCCTGATTTTCAAAACAAATGTTGGTGCCAACCTCAACTTACTACAAGGGCCAAATTCACTGCTGGTGACAAGCTCTCCTCACTGCAAGTGCCAAATACACATGTTTCAAGGTGTTTTCCTACTGTCAGAGAGGTGGTATTGAGTGTGTAAAGTGTGTAGTTGTTAGGCTGTGATGTTGGGGTAATAGAGGGTCTTTGGTGTGTTAGATGCCCCCAGACATGCTTCCCCTGCTGTCCCAGTGTCATTCCAGAGGTGTTGGCATCATTTCCTGTGGTGTCATAGTGGACTTGGTGACCCTCCAGACACGGATTTGGGTTTCCCCCTTAACGAGTATATGTTCCCCATAGACTATAATGGGGTTCGAAACCCGTTCGAACACACGAACAGTGAGCGGCTGTTCGATTCGAATTTCGAACCTCGAACATTTTAGTGTTCGCTCATCTCTAATCACTAAGGGCTAGTTCACACGTGGGCAAAGGGGAGGTTTTTGACAGCGGAATTCGCTTCAAAAACCTCTCCTTTAACATGGTGGTCTATGTAGACCACTAGCTTTTTTTTTCCTCCTAGCGTTTTCCGCCTGAAGAAGCGACATGACCTTTCTTCAGGCGGAAAACGCCTGAAGAATTGCATAGAAGTGAATGGGAGGCGAAAACCGCGCGGTAAAAAACCGCGCGGTTTTTTGCACACAAAACCGCGCGGTTTTTTGCAAAAAACCGCGCGGTTTTCGCCTGCAGTTTCTATAGCACATATAGGAAAAAAAAACCCTAGCGAAAACCGCTAGCGAAAACCGCGTCAAAAACCTCGTCAAAAACCGCGTGGAATGCAAAAAATAGCGTCAAAAAAACTCCTCGAGGTTTTTTACCTCGCACAAATAAGCTAGGCGGTTTTCACGTGTGAACTGACCCTAAAGAATGACAAGATTTTAAAAAATGAATAACTGTCAGGTTTTCTAAATATACAAAATGTCATTTTTTTTGCATGGAACACACCCTTTCTGATAATATTATCTTAAGAAGTATCTTACATTTGTTTCTTTTAACATCTTTAGAAGCCACATTTCCTTTGGGATTGTGGAATTTTATTACAAATTAAACTCAAACATCCTTGGCCAAGTGTATGCTCATATACAAATGTAGCAGGTGCCAATAGTAACACATACAGACAAACATACAAACACTAAGAACACACAAGCCAACTCCCTACACAAACACAGAATTACTTGTGTACACCCTTCTTCTGCTACTCTGTAACCCCTTAAGGACGCGTGGTAGTTTGTATGTTAGTGGCTTTTTTCATATTTTCCTTCTCCGTCTTCCAAATTTCATACCTTTTTTATTTTTCTGTTTCTCTAATTCTTTTCATGACAAGTTGTGCTTTTGTTTTCCACTATTTTGGGGTAAATATTTTATTAAAGTTTTT
Source organism: Leptodactylus fuscus (assembly GCF_031893055.1). Lineage (NCBI taxonomy): Eukaryota > Metazoa > Chordata > Amphibia > Anura > Leptodactylidae > Leptodactylus > Leptodactylus fuscus. The sequence goes on from NC_134265.1 coordinate 253,551,794, forward strand.
GTTGGTCCATGTTAAACAACATACAGGCCTGTCATAGTTTTTTGCTTTTTTTTTTTTTATGGCATTCACTCTGCATTAAAATGACATGGCAGCTTTGTCCAGCAGGTCATTACGATTACGGCAATATCATATCTATTTTGTAGTCAGGCTTTCCCCGGCCACTATCATGATGGTCTGGGGCCCCGGCCATTTCCACCCTGGGCATCTCCCATGTGGGAATTCATTTTCACATTCTTGGGAAAGTTAACGCCACTGTTGACACGTGGATCAGCAATTATGGACAAGGACTATACTTGGCTTTTATTGCCCAGCGAGCAGTTTTGAGCAGCAGTGGCCACAATCCAGAAATGCAGCAAGGCCGGGTGCTAGTTAGACCCATATTGTGCAGGTCCAGTATCCTGCTACCAGTAATCATACCTCCTTGCTGCCTCCTTGCAAACTACAACTGGGCAATATTGCCAGCGAGAACTGCACCAATATTGTTGTTGTGCTGAAGTTAGGATGAGCAACACATTGTCCATGTATGGCGCACATCCTTAATCTGGTTGTTTGCTGATTTTTTTAACCTGTATAGTGGCTTAACAGAGGTTCTCCTCACAGCCGGAAAAATCTCATGTGCATTTCACCCATTTTAAGTCACAAAAAAACCTGCTTAATTTGCAGCAACAAACTGATTTGCCTTTGCACCACCTTATCTCACACGTTCAAACTCGGTGGAACTCTACCTTAAGTTAGCATGGAAAAACTTACTTTTATCAATATGAATCAGGCAGTGATCCATTACAGTCCTGCTGCTGATGCTTCTCCTAAATAGCTACCAGTACCACCACTGCCACCAAACATGTCCTGCAATCTGGTCCATCTTTTTAGTAGTCCCAAAAGCTCGCAATATGTCATAATTTGTAGTTAGTCATTAAAAAAGGTATCAACTACTGAAGACTCATCAATATAATTCTTTTTCTAATTTTTTTCCAATTTTTTTTTTTGAACAACTTTTAAGTATGTCTAATCTACATGTGAGATGAAGAAACAAAAAAATAGGAAATGTTTACAGTAATTTACACCCATTGCAGAGTTGATTAATGTTTCATTTTTGTGTACATAAAGAACATGAAAATTGTGTTTCCTAAGGCGGGAATAGCCTGCAAAACCAACCAGAGGTGTTCCAAAACCATTCACTGCCACAAGCGGTGTTTGTAAGGCTCAAAAATATTTTTGTATATGTTGTGTATCAAATTGTAGTTAAATTCAGCCCCACTTTCTTTAATACAGCAAAATATGTATTTAGTGGGTAGATCTAGACCTTTAAAATATGGTATTATATAAGAACATTATAGGGTATTCTTCAAGTCTGCCCTGTATATGCAGCAGCTATATCACCAGTTATCTCTTTTCCATATAGCATGTGCCATATCCATTAGCACGGTGCATGAGGAATCTGGCGCAGGCTAAAAACGTAACCTGTAGATGAGTCCCTCTTGGTGCATCTGTAAGATCTTTCTATTCTTTGTGATACATTGTTAATGACAAACGTCAGATTAAGTGTCACAGGTGATTGAGAAATATTTTGTTCTGGATGACAGACATATTTTTCAATGTATTTACACCAGACTACTACTCTAAATACACTGATACATTTGCCTTACTACCTTAAACTCTATTTTACAAAAATATGTTGCAATTTTTTTTTTTGCGGTCTATGAAATATACTTACAGCTACTAAAGATGGGTTTTTAGATTTTTTTTTGTATACAGCTTTGTAGTGTTGCAAGCCATAACTAAATGAAATATACTTGTAAGATTGTCTTGTTTGCTTTCATTTAAAAAAAAAATCATTTTATTCCCATAATGTTAAACCAGCCCAACAGCAGACTTCACAAGGTGTATGTGACAAAGCCGATGGAACAGACGTGTACCCAGTCAATGAAACTGAACAGAATGCAGAGGAATATGCTTTAGAAGAAAACTTAGAGGAGTATATTGAGGAGCATGTGGAGTACAACAATGCAGACAAGGTGGCGGACATGGCTGATGAATATTGCCTTTTAATCCCTGTTGACAATCCCTCACAGCCTTTTGAACCTGCTAATCCTTGTTTGCAAGGTATGGAACAAATGTCACAAAATGACTAATGGATAGCAAGTTATAAATGTAGAACCATTATGCTTTACAGGGAGTTCACATTTCTTTACAGGAGATCATAACCTCACACTACACATGTGGAAAATAATTAGATTTGGTAAATCATAATAATTTAATATTAACAACATGTGGATTACTTTATGTTGGTGTTTTTACCTGCATATTGCTGGCTAAAAAATAAGATACTATGTCTCATTAAGGAGACATCATTTTACAGTTTACAGAGGTTTATTAGACCATGCATACCCTGCTAAGAAGTCTACAAAAAATATGCAAAGAAGTGGAAATGTCCTTGTGTATAAATATAGGATTCTACATATATTGTGTTATACTATGCCTGATGAATAGACTAGAGATGGGTGAACTTCAAGAGATTTGTTTCAATAAATATTTATGAAGTTCTGCCTTTAAGTTTGTTTTAGACTGAACTTATTTGGCATGAACTGAAAGTGCTATTGTTACACTCGAGGGTCTCTTCAGAACCTCGAATATAATAAGTAGAGATGAGCGAGTAGTACTCGATTGAGTAGGTATTCGATCGAATACTATGGTATTCGAAATACTCGTACTCGATCAAGTACCACTCGCTGATCAAATGTAAAAGTTCGATGCAGAACCAGCATTGATTGGCCAAATGCTATACAGTCGGCCAATCAACGCTGGTTCTTCTCCTACCTTTAGAAGTCTTCTCCGTGCAGCTTCCTCACGGCGTCTTCCAGCTCTTCATTCACTCTGCCAGGCATCGGGCCTGGGCAGAGCTGACTGCGCATGTCCGCTTGTAGTCCAGGCATGCGCAGTCGGTTCTGCCCAGGCCCGATGCCTGGCAGAGTGAATGAAGAGCTGGAAGACTCCGCGGGGAAGCTGCATGGAGAAGACTGCACGGAGGATCCAGCCCGATCATCACTCGTGGACTTGGTAAGTATAATTTGATCGAACGTTGCCTACCCCTGAAATGAGCATTCCCCACCCATAGACTATAATAGGGTTCGATATTCGATTCAAGTAGTCGAATATTGAGGGGTACGCGAAACCTCGAACATTTTACCTTTCGCTCATCTCTAATAATAAGTGCTATTTTCATTCCTCTCTCCGCCCCTGAGTTATGTTTCTCACCTACCCAGGGCTTCCTTTCATTATACTCTGGGTTCCGAAGAGTACAATAGTGTTTGGTGGGCGACAATCATTTTCGAAAATTCTTGTTGAATTCAGTTTGATCTGAATCGATTTGCTCATCCCTAGAAGAAACTTCAGTAATCCCAAAATATAATTTTTTTCAGTCAGCTATTAAAAGGTATCAATAGAGATGAGCGAATCGAAATTGACAAAGTGGAATTGGATCTGAATTTTAGGAAATATGTGATTTGCAACAAATCCAGATTTACTTATGCTTTGTGGTAACAAATTGCATTATTTCTAAAATGGCTACTGCACATTTTAGGACATGAGGCAAGGAACTCTGGGAATGCAAGATCACCCATAATGCCATGCATGCAGCCAATCAGCAACCAGCCAGCCCTGTGATGTTACAGCCCTTTAACCCCTTTGCAAGGCATCGGGAGCGCGTTTTAGCTGGGTGCATAGGCTGGCTTCCTCTATGCACATGTATTGAAGTGTGTGGTGCTGAACCAGCAATCCTAGTAGGACATCACTAAAAACCATGAATTGAATTTTTGAAAAATTCGCTCATCTCTAGGTATCAACTATTGAAGACTTCCTGTTTTTATCTTTTTTATCTACTACCTAATAATGTCCAAAGATCAATATATTTCAATATATTTTTGTCATATACATTCAATATATATTTGTCATAACTGCATGAAGGAAAAGCCACAATTTTCAGATGTGTTACAGTCATGGGTACCCTTTGTGCTGCAAAATCTTGTTTCCTGTTTTAAAGATATGTTTTGTTGCTGATGTGCTAGGGTTTTTAGTATTTACTAAAAAATACTGTGCAATGTTGAAATGTGAACAATAGAAAAATATTGCCATGATGTGTTTAGGCAGTGGCTTAATAATAATCATACATGTTTCCCCATATACAGAACATAGCTAAATAGAGCATTCTGCACATACAATACCCAGATAAATAATACATCTATCCCCACATACAGAACATGGCTAAGTACTGCATACCATGCATACAGTGCCCAGATAAATAATAAATTTCTCCACATACAGAACACAGCTAAGTAGTACATACCATACATACAGTGTCCAGATAAATAATACATGTTTCCCCACATACAGAACACAGTTTTCTAGCACATACCGTACATACAGTGCCCAGATTAAAAAAAAACGCTTCCCCACACAGAACATACCGTAGCTAAGTAGCACATACCGTGCATACAGTGCCCAGATAAATAATGTTTCCCCACATACGGAACATGGCAACATGGCTAAGTAGATCATACTGTACATACAGAGCCCAGTTAAATAATACATGATTCCCCACATACAAAACATGGCTAAGTAGAGCATACTGCACATACAATGCTCAGATAAATAATACGTTTCCCTACATACAGAACACAGTTAAGTAGTGCATACCGTACATACAGTGTCCAGATAAATAATGTTTCCCCACATACAGAACATGGCCAAGTAGCGCATAACGTGCATACAGTGCCCAGATACATAATACATTTCTCCACATACAGAACATGGCCAAGTAGCGCATACTGTGCATACAGTTCCCAGATAAATAATACATTTCCCCACACAGAACACAGTTTTCTAGCACATACCGTGCATACAGTGCCCAGATACATAATACATTTCCCCACACAGAACATGGCCAAGTAGCGCATACTATACATACAGTGCCCAGATAAATAATACGTTTCCCCACATACAGAACACAGTTTTCTAGCGCATACTGTACATACAGTGCCCAGATAGAACAGGCACTGCTATCCAGTAGATGTTACAAAATGCCCAAAGAATACTTTCTGCTATCCATATATAGCGATGTGCCCGAAGAGTATTTGTGGAGCCCAAACAGTACATAATTTATTTTAAAAAGCTCAGGTTACTAATCCCATGATTAAATATTAGTATCAAGTCCCTAACAAGCATATTATAACATAAATCAGAAAAGCCAATACTTCCCAATCTAAAGAAACTAAGAAGATATTTAATATTAAACATGGATCATATTAGCTGGCATCATTCACATGCACCTTTATGTCATACACTATCTGTGCTAAACACATTAATGTCACAGCAATATTAATAATGCTGAGATAGTAATTACAACTATTGATAATAATAGCAGCATTTAGGGTTTACAATCTGATTTTCAGCTTTATCGCAATTTAAGACTGACTTTTTACCAATGAATGTGATCCATTAATTTTTAGTTAACATTGTTTTTATCTGTTGTTATTGTAAAGCCAGGAAGATTTATTGGTTCCCACCGTTAACTTATTTGATTGACTTTTGTGCCAAAAGCTTAAAACTTCATTAGCTGGGCTGGAAATCCAATTTGTTTGAATGTTGTCTGTAGACAAGATAATATGGAATCAATGTGGTTCATCACAGCCCTGGTGTTACTACTCATTTCAGGATTTCCTTGACATTCTGATAACAATCATTGTTTCTTATTTCACAGCCGCACAAGCATTTGAGATGATTTTTCTGCAGGTCAAGCACGTACCATATATACTCGAGTATAAGCCGACCCTAATAATAGCCGAGGCCCCTAATTTTACCACAAAAAACTGGGAAAACTTATTGACTCGAGTATAAGCCTAGGGGGGAAATGCAGCAGCTACTGGAAAATTTCAAAAATTAAAATGGTCGGAGTTTTTGGGTGCAGTAGTTGCTGGGTGCTGGGAAAGGGGAGGGGATGTTTTGGTTGTCTGTCTGCCTCTTCCCTGAGATTGAGGACTGTTTTTTCTTCCCCCACTTGGAATTCAGTCTGTCTGAATATAGGGTATCTGCAGTGCTCCTATTAACCCCTTCCCGATGGAACAGGAGCACTGCAGATACCCTGTATTCAGGAGATCGGGCACTTTCAGACACAGGGATACCTAATGTGTATGTGTTTCACAGTCATGTTCTACTTTTATATGTATTGTAGGGAAAGGAGGGATTAAGAACTTTCATTTTTTTATTTTATTTTTCTTAATTTTTTTTTTTTTTGCACTATTTTATGTGAGATTCTATACATTGATATTGTGGCTAGTCATAGACACCCCCCCCCCCCAAAAAAAAAAAAAAAAAAAAATCATCTTTTTTTTTTTTTGCTGACTCCAGTATAAGCCGAGGGGGGCTTTTTCAGCACAAAAACTGGGCTAAAAAATTCGGCTTATACTCGAGTATATACGGTATATCCAGTGGCGTAACTAGGAATGGCGGGGCCCCGTGCCGAACTTTTGACATGGGGTCCCCCCGACACCGAAGATCTTGACCGAGTCCCTCCTACGCATTCCTGCGCGCTCTATTATGTTCCATAGTGGCCCCTGCACACAGTATTATACCCAATAGTGGCCCCTGCGCACAGTATTATGTCCCATAGTGGCCCCTGCACACAGTATTATGTCCCATAGTGGCCCCTGCACACAGTATTATACCCAATAGTGGCCCCTGCACACAGTACTATGTCCCATAGTGGCCCCTGCACACAGTATTATACCCAATAGTGGCCCCTGCACACAGTACTATGTCCCATAGTGGCCCCTGCACACAGTATTATGTCCCATAGTGGCCCCTGCACACAGTATTATGTCCCATAGTGGCCCCTGCACACAGTATTATACCCCATAGTGGCCCCTGCACACAGTATTATACCCCATAGTGGCCCCTGCACACAGTATTATACCCAATAGTGGCCACTGCACACTGTATTATGTCCCTTAGTGGCCCCTACAGGACTAAATACTGTCACGCCACCCGCTGACCGCTACACCAGGACAAATTGTGGATAAAAAATCTGGTCATGTGCATTACAATTTAGTAACTCCATGTGCCTCATATTAATAGCAGTTAACCCCATCATCTCCCTCACATTAACCCCTGTGTGCCTCACCATAAGAGTTACTGATATGTGAGAGACATGGAGGTAATAATAAAGTATCTTCATTATTATTACCCCCATATGTCTCACATATCAGTAACTCTTATGGTGAGGCACACAGGGGTTAATGTGAGGGAGATGATGGGGTTAACTGCTATTAATATGAGGCACATGGAGTTACTAAAACACAAGTAATCACCCCATATGCCTGACATTAATAAGTAACCCCAGTACGTACCTGTGTAGCTTTAGTTTCATTTTCCTTCTTCCTTTCTTCCTCCAGTGCAGGACGGCAGGGATAAGCCCCGCCTCCTCCTCTCATTGGTGGGCAGAGGACAGCAGAGAAAGGGAGGGGGGAGAGAAGGGGGAGCGTCCTGAAGCGCTGACAGGAGCCAGACCTGCAGCTCCTGTGTCTCAGCCGCTGCTGCAGCTTTGGGGCCCCCTGTTGGTGGAAAGTATTCTACCAACAGGGGGCCCCGATCATTATACTCGGGGGTCCGAAAAGACCTCCGAGAATAATGATAGCAGCGGTAGCAGCTGTCACCGGGCCCCTAATGTCCCGGGCCCTGTGGCAGCTGCTACCGCTGCTATGGTGGTAGTTACGCCACTGGGTATATCATTTACTTGGGAACGTAAGCAGCTTTATGATAAAGCCCAATAATGGGATTTATAATCAGGATGGTACAAAACAAATAATAACAAAAATCCCGTATTCCCTAAAATCCATTGTTCTCCTCCAGAACCTCAATGTGATATTTTAGGACAAGCTCAAAGCGGACTATTCATTGCATTTAAATGTGCAACAATTACTTGTATAGGTGCAATTCTGCTAAAATTTGTACAATAATGGAAACACATAGGACTGCATAGAAACTGTAGATAGAAAGGAATAAGTTATTTTTAATAAAGAATATTTACAGTTGTTTCTACTTTTTTTTATTTTACGTGCATTGATATTAATTCCAGAAAGGGAATCAGTTCCTGTGATATGTCTGTTTTAATACATTTGTGTATTCCAAATGAAATAAGGACTTTAGACCATCTTTTCTTAAAGCATTGAGCAGTACCCTTCCTCTGTTATTCCTGCTAGAAATGTATGAATACATTTATTTATTTAGCTCATTTGTATAGTGCCATCATTTTCCACAGCTCTTTACAGACATTGTGGTCATGGTCCCATATAGGGCACATAATTTACGTTTCCTATAATTATCTCTTTGTAGTGTAGGAGGAAACCCACATGAACACGGGGAGAACATACAAACCCCATGCAGATGTTGTCCTTGACAGGATTCGAACCCAGGATTCCAGTGCTGCAACACTGATAACTGTGTAATTCCACACAGAAAATAAGAATAGATTAATAATTTAAATAATTTATACTTGTTACATTTCATGACTGTCTTTGTGTTTAATGGTTTTAACACTAAGTTACTGGTATTCCTTTTGAATGTTATATTTTTGTTGACTGCCAAAAAGTCGCCATCTTAACAATACAGTCCTATGAAAAAGTTTGGGCACCCCTATTAATCTTAATCATTTTTAGTTCTAAATATTTTGGTGTTTGCAACAGCCATTTCAGTTTGATACACCTAATAACTGATGGACACAGTAATATTTCAGGATTGAAATGAGGTTTTTTGTACTAACAGAAAATGTGCAATATGCATTAAACCAAAATTTGACCGGTGCAAAAGTATGGGCACCTCAACAGAAAAGTGACATTAATATTTAGTAGATCCTCCTTTTGCAGAGATAACATCCTCTAGTCGCTTCCTGTAGCTTTTAATCAGTTCCTGGATCCTGGATGAAGGGATTTTGGACCATTCCTCTTTACAAAACAATTCAAGTTCAGTTAAGTTTGATGGTCGCCGAGCATGGACAGCTCGCTCTCAAATCATCCCACAGATGTTCAATGATATTCAGGTCTGGGGACTGGGATGGCCATTCCAGAACATTGTAATTGTTCCTCTGCATGAATGCCTGAGTTGATTTGGAGCAGTGTTTTGGATCATTGTGTTGCTGAAATATCCATCCCCGGCGTAACTTCAACTTCGTCACTGATTCTTGAACATTATTCTCAAGAATCTGCTGATACTGAGTGGAATCCATGCGACCCTCAACTGTAACAAGATTCCCGGTGCCGGCATTGGCCACACAGCCCCAAAGCATGATGGAACCTCCACCAAATTTTACAGTGGGTAGCAAGTGTTTTTCTTGGGATGCTGTTTTTTTTGGACGCCATGCATAACACCTTTTTGTATGACCAAACAACTCAATCCTTGTTTCATCAGTCCACAGGACCTTCTTCCAAAATGAAGCTGGCTTGTCCAAATGTGCTTTTGCATACCTCAGGCGACTCTGTGGCGTGCTTGCAGAAACGGCTTCTTTCTCATCACTCTCTCTGACAGCTTCTCCTTGTGCAAAGTGCGCTGTATTGTTGACCGATGCACAGTGACACCATCTACAGCAAGATGATGCTGCAGCTCTTTGGAGGTGGTCTGTGGATTGTCCTTGACTGTTCTCACCATTCTTCTTCTCTGCCTTTCTGGTATTTTTCTTGGCCTGCCACTTCTGGGCTTAACAAGAACTGTCCCTGTGGTCTTCCATTTCCTTACTATGTTCCTCACAGTGAAAACTGACATGTTAAATCTCTGAGACAACCTTTTGTATCCTTCCCCTGAACAACTATGTTGAACTATCTTTGTTTTCAGATCATTTGAGAGCGGGTTGTCCATGCTCGGCGACCATCAAACTTAATTGACCTTGAATTGTTTTGTAAAGAGGAATGGTCCAAAATACCTTCATCCAGGATCCAGGAACTGATGAAAAGCTACAGGAAGCCACTAGAGGCTGTTATCTTTGCAAAAGGAGGATCTACTAAATATTAATGTCACTTTTCTGTTGAGGTGCCCATACTTTTGCACCGGACAAATTTTGGTTTAATGCATATCGCACATTTTCTGTTAGTACAATAAACCTCATTTCAATCCTGAAATATTACTGTGTCCATCAGTTATTAGATATATCAAACTGAAATGGCTGCTGCAAACACCAAAATATTTAGAACTAAAAATGATTAAGATTAATAGGGGTGCCCAAACTTTTTCATAGGACTGTATGTCTGCAAACATCTCTGTTCTTGAATGCATGACCACTATTTTTTGTCGAAGTGAAAACCTGTTCCTAGAGGCATATTTATAATGAAGATTTATGGGATAAACTGTCTAGACAGAAATCAATAGGTATATCATTACTGGTACCGTTGAGGGTGTAAAGCACAAATGTACTCAAAAGAAATGAATTAAAAACACAAGAAATTTCTAATTTACATAAAGACAATTTCTATGCACTTTTATTTATAGACATTCCCATAAAAATACAGATTCATTTAATTATAGATTGAAAAACTTTTAATGCTTTGTTACATTTATGCATATATAAATAATATATAATATAATAATATATATAATTTTCTCATTAAATTTTAGCAGCCCATTCCATTTCTAGTGATGTGAAAATACCCATTCGACTAACTATTCTCATTACAATTAGTGGTCTTGACCCAGTGCTGTGCCTTAAAGACGACTTAAACAAGAATAACTAGAGAGCAATGATTGTTATTTTTTATTTTAGTTTGTAACAGAAATGAAGAAATCACTAGTTAAAAATAAGTCGGGAATGTGATGTTGATGTGCTGCAGCATATAAAAAAATCACATTCCCTGCTCTGTTATTAACCGGTTAAGGACCGCCGTACGTAAATTTACGGCCTGCGGTCCAGGTACCTAAAGACCGGACTATTGTAAAAATACGTCCTGTCTTTAGGTACCTATTTCGCGGGGGGAGGGGTGCGGGGAGGACGGGGGTTAGGTGTTACTAACACCTAACCCCTTCCTCAATAACGTCCAGTCGGAACTGAGTCCGACTGGACGTTTTAACCCTTTTGATCGCGCCGTGAAACATCACGGCGCGATCGAAAGGCATCCGCCGACAATTGAAGTTGATCGGCACCCCCCGCGGCGAGATCGGAGGGTGCCGATAGCAGTAAAAGGTAGTCTGGGGTCTGGCCAGTGACCCCAGACTGCCCGAAGCCCCCCCATACCTGGTGATCCTGCCAGGACCTTCTGATGTCAGGCTGTGCGTCTACACAGCCTGACATCCTGCTATGGAATGCCATGTGGGACACCTGCAGGCTGTGTCTCACATGGCATTCTATATTAGCAAAGTATTGCTGATTGAAGTGTCCTAAATGGACACATGAAAAAGTAAAAAAAAATGTAAAAAAAATAAAATGAAGTGTATGAAAAAAATTAATAAAGTTATAAAGCCCAAAAATCCCTTTTTCTCAATAGAAAATGAATTATATAAAAAAAGAACTAAAAAGTAATAAAAACAATGCATATTTGGTATTGTCGCGTCCATAACAATCTGTACAATAAAACTGAAATAATATTTAATGTACACGGCGAACGCCGGAAAAAAAAAACGGAAAAAACTCGCCGGAAGTAATGATTTTTCGCCATCTCACCATACAAAATATGCTATAAAAAGTGATCAAAAAGTCATATGCATCCGACAACAGTACCAATAAAAAGCGCAGGTTGTCCCGCAAAAAATAAGCCCTCAACCAACTCTGTCAAACGAAAAATAAAAATGTTACGCCTCTTAGAAGATGCGATGCAAAAAACATTGATTTATGTCCCCAAATGTGTTTTTCCTCTGCAGAACTAGTAACACATAAAAAAATACTATAAATGAGGTATCGCCGTAACCGTACCGACCCGCAGAATAAAGGGAACATGTTACTTATACTGTACGCTGCATGGCGCAAAATGAAAAAAGTAAAACTCAATGCCAGGATTGATTTTTTTTTTTAAATCCAGCAAAAAAAGGGTTAATAAAATGTATTCAATAAGATGTAGACACCCAAAAATGGTGTCATTACGAAATGCATCTCATCCCGCAAAGAATAAGCCCTTATATGGCCGCGTCACCAGAAACATAAAGAAAATATAGCATCTCACAATGTGAAGACAAAAACCCTCAAAAATCGCCAAATTATTAGAACACAACTGGGTGCGTCATGTAGGGAATATATAAGCTGTGTGAGCGGATATCAGGGGACACCCCAGATTTACAGCTTATGAGGAAACAGACACCAGAAGTGACCCCTAAAGTGACCCCCAGAGTGACTCCCCCAATCATAGGAGCTACGGGGACATAGTAGGGAATTTGGTGTTTGCAATGTCCTCCGCACAGCTTATACATTCCCTCTTCGCCATCCGCTGTGCAGTCACGTCCGGGATACTAATACTCACTACACCCCCTGATAAATTCTTTGAGGGGTGCAGTTTTCAAAATGGGGTCACTCCTGGTACCCCATGGAATCCACTTTTCTGGTACCTTACAGGCTCTACAAACATGACATGGCGTCCAGATACCAAACATCTGAATCTGTACTCCAAAAGCCGCATAGCGCTCCTTCCCTTCTGCACCCTGCTGTACGTCCAAACTGCAGTTTATGACACATGTATGACACATGTATGACACTGGTGTACCCCCGGATAACGGACATAATGTCATATGTGGGTATAAACTGATACTAGGGCACAGCCGGACACAGAAGGGAAGAAGGGTCATTTGGTTTTTGGAGCACAGACGGTTTGGTTTTTGGATGCCATGACACTTTTGTAGAGCTGAAACGCCAGTAATTTGGAATCCCCTGATAAATTACCTTATTTTGGAAACTACACCCCTGAAGGATTTATCCAGGGGTACAGACAGCATTTTTAACCCCCAAGTGTTGCTATAACTTTATATATATATAACTATAACTGTAGTGGATTGTGAGAGGTGAAAATGACCATTTTTCCAGGAATACGTCCTTTCAGTGCCTAATATATTGTGCCCGACTTGTATCAGAGATGAACGCTCTAAAAGCTGTTGTGCCTGGGATACCCGTTTAACAGTTTTTGGAGTGTCTCTGCTGACATAAGTCGGGCACAACATGTTGCACACTGAAATGGCAAATCTGTAAAATTTTCATTTTTAACTTCTCTATCAGTTGCGATTTCATTTCTGGAAACTAAATAAATGCAACACTCAAGGGTTAAAAATTCTCGCTACACCACTTGATAAATCCCATCAGTGGGGTAGTGTCCAAAATAGGGTGACATGTCTGCGGATTCCACTTTATTGGCAATTCAGGGGCTTTGCAAAAGTGGCAAAAAAAACCAAACTGTGCTCCAAAAACCAAAATAGCGCTCCTTCCCTTCTGTCCCCGGTTGTGCCCAAACAGCCATTTCTACCCACATATGGCATTAAGTACGTTATCCGGGGTACACCAGTGTCATACATGTGGGCATACACTGCTATTTGGGTACCCAGCAGGGTGCAGATGTGAAGGAGCAATATGTGCTTTTGGAGTGCAGATTTAGATTCTTCATTTTTGGACACCATGTCACATTTGCAGAGACCCTAAAATTGCCCCTACAAAATGGGGTCACTTCTTGGTGAATTCCAGTTTACTGGAACCTCCAGGGCTCTGCAAAAACATCATGGCGCCCAGAGGGTCCCTCTAAATCTGTACCCCAAAAGCTAAAACGCACAGTGGTCCTTCCCTTCTGAGCCCTGCTGTGTGCCCAAGCAGCAGTTTACACCCACATATATAATTTTTTGACCCCCGGGATGGCCCACTTAATAGTTTTAGGAGTGCAGGTCTCTGACAACACAAAGTGGGTGCAACGTATTGGGCACCGAAATGGCATATTTTTAAAAATTTCAATTTTCATTTTGTACATTAATTTTTGGGAAGCATTTTAGGCTCAAAATGATAATACCCCTTGATACATTCCTTGACAGGTGTAGTTTCTAAAATGGGGTCACTTTTGAGGGGTTTCCATTGTATTGATACTTTAGGGGCTCTGCAAATGCGACATGGCACCTGAAAACTATTCCAGCAACATCTGCCCTCCAAAATCCAAATAGCGCTCTTTCCATTCTGAGCCCCAGCATGTACCCATACAGCAGATTTTGGCCACATATGGGGTATTGCCGTGTTCAGAAGAAATTGTGTAACAAACTGTGGGGGGCTTTTAATTCTTAAACTATTTGCAAAATTAAAACTATGGCGCTAAATGGACGATTTATTGGGAAAAAAAGTAATTTTTCATTTTCACGCCCCAATGTTAATAAAATCTGTGAAACACCTGTGAGGCCAAAATACTCACTCTACCCCTAGACAAATTCTATGAGGGGTGTAGTTTCCAAAATGGGGTCACTTATAGGGGGTTTCCACTGTATTGGTACTTTAGGGGCTCTGCAAATGCGACATGGGACCTGAAAAATATTCCAGCAAAATCTGCCCTCCAAAAGCCAAATAGCCCTCTTTCCATTCTGAGCCCCGCCATGTTCCCATACAGCAGATTATGACCACATATGGGGCATTTCTGTGTTCAGCAGAATTTGTGTAACGAACTTTAGGGAGCTTTTTCTCCTTTATCCTCTTGTGAAAATTAAAAATTTGGGGCTAAATTGACAGTTTGTTGGAAAAAAAGTAATTTTTCATTTTCATGGCCCAATGTTAATAAAATCTGTGAAACAGCTGTAGGGTCAAAATGCTCACTCTACCCTTTAATATGTTCTGTGGGGGGTGTAGTTTCCCAAATGGGGTCACTTTTAGGGGGTTTCCACTGTATTGGTTCTCTAGGGGCTCTGCTAATGCGACATGGCACCTAAAATTATTCCAGCAAAATCTGCCATCCAAAAGCCAAATAGCGCTCCTTCCATTCTGAGCCCCGCCATGTTCCCATACAGCAGATTATAGCCACATATGGGGTATTGCCGTGTTCAGGAGAAATTGTTTAACAAACTGTGGGGGGCTTTTACTCCTTTAATCCCTTGTGAAAATGAAAACTTTGGAGATAAAGTGACATTTTAGTAATTTTTCATTTACACATCCCAATGTTAGTAAAATCTGTGAAACAACTGTAGGGTCTAAATGCTGACTATACCCCTTGATGAATTCTGTGAGGGGTGTGGATTCTAAAATGGGGTCACTTTTGGGGGGTTTCCATTGTTTTGGTACTCTAGGGTCTCTGCAAATAAGGCATGGCGCTGAAAATTATTCCAGCAAAATCTGCTGTTCAAACACCCAGTGTCGCTCCTTCCCTTCCATGCACTGCCGTGTGCCCAAAAATCAGTTTACACCCACATGTGGGGTATTTCTGTGCACGGGAGAAATTGCACAATAAACTGTCAGATGCATTTTCTCCTTCAACCCTTTGTGAATGTGTTAATTTTGGGTCTAAATGAATGTATTAGTGAAAAAAAATGAAATGTCTAAATTTCACTGCCATATTATTTTTATTCTTATGAAATGCTTAAAGGGTTAACAAACATCCCAAATGCTGTTTTGAATAATTTGAGGGGTGCAGTTTTGAAAATGGGGTAATTTATGGGGGTTTCTATTATACAGGCCTTTATAATTACTTTCAGAACTGAAGTGGTCCCTAAAAAATTGGTTTGGAGAATTTTCTTGTAAATCTGGAAAATTGCTGTTACACTTGTAAGCCTTGTAACATCCAAAATAAATTAAAAGACAATCAAAAGATGATGCCAATATAAAGCAGAGATATGGGAGATAATATTTATTCATGTATTTGGATGGTATGACTATCTGCCTGAAAAGCAGAGAATTTCACATTTTGAAAATTGCAATTTTTTTCAAATTTCCATCAAATTTCCTAGTTTTTTTTATAAATAAATGCAAAAATATTGATTAGTGTTTACCACTAACATGAAGTATAATGTGTTACGAGAAAACCATCTCAAATTCATTTGTGTAAGTTAAAGCGTCTCAAAGTTATTGCCATTTAAAGTGACACATGTCAGTTTTGAAAAAAGAGGCCTGGTCTTTAACATACTTTTGGGCCTGGTCCTTAACCGGTTAATTTCTTGATTTGTTATAGCTAGAGCTACCTTATACTACCCTAGGAGCACTTACCTAGGTGACATAAAACAGGCTACAGCTATTTGACGTGACACCCCCCATTTGACATTTACAACACACTGTCGAGCAAAACGGTAACAATTTCTTGATCCTTTGACTTTCTGGCTCCATATCTCACCATCCACTATAGCCTCTAACGTGAGACTACCATTGTTTTATATTCTTCTTGGCTATCTCGTACATACATTTTGCTTGTAACTACTTAGCATATGTTTAGCATACGATTAGCTATGCAGATTCTTGTCATGTAACTGTATTGTTACTGTTTTGCACCTAAAAATCTACATTTTAACTTTTAAAATGTGATAAATCCACCTTTGGCTTTGAGCACTGACTAAATCATTCTGGGCATGCTCTCGAGGCATTCAAGCATGTCTCTACCAAAATGCGATCCCAGGTTTCTTGTACACGTTCAGAATGTTGGTGCATACTGGTCAACTCACTTGGATGTGAATACAGCTTTTTCTTTGACTCTACCCACAAGTGTTCAATTGGGTTGAAGTCTGGGGACTGTGAGGGCCAATCCGGCACCTCTACTTCATTGTCTTTGAACCATTTTTTCGCTAATCTCAATGTATGCTTCGGTTCGTAGTCCTGCTGGAACACTATATTGTCCTTTTCATATATATAGTACTTGAGTATATGAAGTAACTCTTCTTGTAGGATACTCACATATAGCTCAACTCTGAAACAACCATCGATCCCGGTCACCTATACAATGCCTTTGGCTGTGAAACAACCTCATATAATCAGGCATCTTTCATCAAACTTGTCAGTTCCTTCAATTTCTTGATTTGTTAGCCCCCTTTACCCTTGTTTCTTATAAACCCATTTGCACCCATCAGAGCCTAGTCAGATCACTCTAAATCACCCATTTCAAATCTTCTACTGCCCACTTCATGTACTTTTTGCAAAGTCAAGCCGATGTTTTTATGACGATATTAAAGTCAAGGCTACTGATGACGCTTCTCTTGACAATATTGAAGTCGAGGCTTCTTCATCTTTTTTTTGCCACTATTCCAGACTTGTGTAACGTGCATCGCAAGATGCTTGCATTGACGTCTGTGATCTCTCTATTACGCATATGAGCCAAATCCACTGTTGAGTTTGCCGCACCAGAACTCATAGACTTTGTGATAAGCCGACATGTTGAATCATCACATATTTTGCCTGGATATCCACCTCTTGGCTTTTGAATGGATGGCCGAACTTTGTTTTGTATTTTTCCAACTTCTTTCCACATGATACATTTCGGCAATCTTCGATTGCGATGAGTTGGATAATGCTGTTTCTCTTCTCTTCATGGCCGATCCTCGAATCAGTGACAATTGCCTTGGGAATCAACCTAATAACACACTGAGCTATTAGGGAATGTGAGAACAGGTTGTCATTTGTAGTATACAAGAGGAAACAGATTTTTCCACCACCAGGAAAAAAAACTGACAATGCAGTTACATGAAGAATCTAATACTATGGTAATCTAATACTAACTGTATGCTAAATAGTTGCAAGCCAAAGATATGTATGAAATGATGACTGTCTATAAAATGATGATAGTCTCACGTTTGAAGCTGTGGTGAATGGTGAGATATGGAGCCTGAAAGTCTAAATGTATCTCTTTTGTCTGTACTTGAACCTACAAATTGTACAGTGCTGTGGAATATGTTGGCGCTATATAAATAAAATGTATTATTATTATTATTATTATAGGGTGTTACATACTTGTATGCGTAGGTGTAGGGTTATTATGTTCTTCGTTGGAATATTGAGGACATTTGCCGATAAATTATTGTGTTGTCCAATGCCGTCAGGAATCCTGGGGTTATGAGTACGATACGCTCCGTAGAACTCTTAATTCATATATTGCTTCAAGGCACTTTTAAAATAACACATTAAAAAGTATTTATTCTAAATTTTAGATGAGACATTCAAAGCAGATAAACAGGAAGAATGGTTTATCAGTGAACACAGCTCTGAAGAGGAGGGTGACTGGCAGAATACAGCATGTGATCAGAATGTTAACTACCCTTATGAAAATATGTATGCTCCTATGCCGGTTCACTTCATTACTGAAGATATGCCAAGCAGAGAATACCAGGAATGTTTAACTTCAAGTCTTCCTCTAGAACATGATCTATTAGTGCAGCAATGCTGCTTTCAAGGTAATGTCTGTAAAGTCATGCCACTTTCCTGGCTGGCACATTTATCATCATTTACGCCAGTTTTCTGGTGTACACGATGCCAAAATTCTACACCAGCAAGGTGCTGGTATGGAGATCTGTATAGATGAGGTGTGCACTTCATTATAAACTAGACGCAAACTCCAGCAAGGATGAAACATTGTTAACATTCTTGTTAAATCAGCACTTATATTTTCCTTATTTTACTCAGAGATGTTGCAGTCTGTATTAACTGCAGCATCTGAGGGGTTGTCTCAGCCATTACAGCAGGCACTAGCACTGTAGCATAATGGTACATTGATTGGCCGAAATAAAACTACAACGCTCAGCAGGTCCTAAGTATCAGGGGCTGAGGGGGTTGTAGTTCTCAGAGGGTCAGGTAAGAGTAAGGGCCTGTCCAGATGGAGGAAAATGAAAACTTAGGAGGATTTCTGTCTTATATTCCTCTTTCCCAGTCTCAAGACTGCTACAGTCCTCTTTTCACCACCCACAGGTTATAAATCCCATCTTTACTGGCCTTCCCCCACCCCCTGTGCCTCCTTTGATCTAGGTTGGTCATTGCCCCCAAATATAAATTATGAGCTTGTTTATTAAATGGGTTTCTAATACTGATGGACTATCTTTAGGATAGGTTATCAATATTATATCTGTGGGTGTCTGTCAGCCAAGACCCCTGCAGATCAGCTGTATCGAGTGTAATTACAGGTAATAACATGTCGGGAGTCAAACTGCTCACCCACCATACAATGTTCACTACTGTAGTACCAAAAGCCATCACTATACATTGTATGGTGAGCTAGCGAGGTCTATGGAATTCTTAACATTACTGTCCCAGCACTGTCCCAGAAAAGCTGATTTCCCCAGAATGTTTCACAATAAATAGATACAATGTAAATTGTAACTATAGAATAAGAGGAAAAATATACAGAAATTTTTGTTTTTGTTTTTTTGCTGTGATAGAGGACAATATCAAGAAGGAGAATATGTCACAAGAAGCATGTGATGAATATCCAGAGGAACAAATATTGAATGAATGTGAGGAAGAACCAGTTCTAATCGCCTCCAGTGAGGATGATGTCTACATCGTATTTGAGAGTAGTGTTAAAGACACACAAAGGGAACCACAACCTTTTATTTCACACACCTTGGCTACTCCAGAGTCCTCATCCACTCCAACAATAGCAAGTGGCGCATCCTATGATTTTCAAGGTAGTCCTGATATATTGTGTCAAAAAATGCATTGCCTTCTAACATATGTATTATTATATATATTTGTTCACAAAGTACCCCAACCACGGCAGCTCATAGAGTTTATGTTCTGCACTGCTGTACATTATAACATTCACTGCTGTACAGTATAAGTTGTTCTATTTAGGGTGATCCCACTTGGCATTGCCGTGTTGGATTGAAGGGGAAGGGATACTTTTCGTTTGCTAGTTTATTACAGTATAGTTCAAACAGGGCTTTTCTTAGTTTCCTGTTTGGACTAAAATATTACACTCAGGCTAATAAATTTCCGCTTTTTCCTTCACCTACATTGAAGTGTTGACCTATCTCTTGATTTTTCATTGTAGTGACCAAGTGGCGGTTGGTTTTATGACATGCACTCTATGACTATAAAAGCTAGCAGCACCCACTTAAGTCAATGGGAGGCTTTTTTTTTCAGCGTGGAAAATTCAGTGTGGAAAATTCAGCGACAAATAAAGCGCAATTTTCCTCCATGTAAATGGACCTTCAGGCTTCATTCTTCGGTAATAAAGTCTCAGGAAGCCTCACCTAAGAGCACCTGGGACTAGGAAAAACCCATAGTGGACTAGGGATGTGGACCGGAAGACTCCCACTACCATTGTTAATTATAGTTACTGGATAATCTGTTAAAATAAATGTACTACTAGCATTTGGATTGTGTATATACATAAAAATGTAACTCCTTTTTCTGTGACAGAAGAAGGAACAGATGACAATGAGAATGTGTCGCATGGTAAACTGGATGAATACGCAGATGAAGGGAATGATTATGAACATGATGAAGAGCCGCTGGTAATTGCTTCCACCGAGGACGATGTGTACATAGTATTTGAAACCAGTGTCAAAAATAAACAAAGGGGGCAGACATCTTTTATTTCTCATAGCCCAGCACCTCCAGAGGCCGCATCAAGCTCTACAATAGAAAGTGGTGCGTCATACATTGCTCAAGGTAACAGCATCATGGTCTCTTTATTGTAATGTTGATTCTGTTAGAAATGAGTTTATTAGGCATTCTAAAGAAGCTTTCATTAGTAAAACATACTGTATGTGCTGGATATTGTAATATTCTCAGTGCATAGCACTTCAGGCTAAGATCTAAGATAAATCTAAATAGCAGTTCATTTATCTGTAGACTGTGTAGCCAGTTACAATTATAAAGAGCTTTTGGGGCCACACAGTGGCTCAGTGGTTAGCACTGCAGATTTGCAGCGCTGGAGTCCAGGTGTTCAAATCCCGCCAAGGGCAAAAAACCATCTGCAAGGAGTTTGTATGTTCTCCCCGTGTTTGCATGGATTTCCATCCCATATTCCAAAAAAGACATACTGATAGAGAAAAAATGTACATTGTGAGCTCTGTGTGGGGAATGAAATGAAACATTGGTGTAAAATCTCATACACTCAATTAAAAGCACTATTAAGACACAAGAAAATACAACCCTAATTCTAACTTCTAATTTCATAACTATTACAAATACTTATAGGCTGAGGCCTCACATTGTAGAAAAGCTGTTTGGTTTGTTGTAGATTTTGAAGTTAACAGTGGCCTCAACAGGAATGGGTAATATATAGGAAGAACTCACATGTCTCCATTCTTTTAAATTCACTCCATGGTTCTGAAGAGGCTCATGGCCTGCAAGTAACAATGGTAGTGCAGGAAGCCTTTAGAACTTCCTGCACTACCATTCATAACAACTATCAGTACCATTGTAGATATTGATATAATAGGAATTGCAGTGGCCCCCACAGACTCAGTGGGCCTTGGAACATCTGCCCCCCTGCTAGCTACACCACTGGGGTCATGTGATGTGATATGGAGGAAGGTCTTTGATTTGGAAGCCATTGGTGCAATATTTGCTGTTGTAAATATGTTGAGAATCGTAGAGCATAGAGAGCTGAATGATGATCTAAATTCTTCAGAAGTACCTGATTTATCTATGAGCCAAATTTGGTGCAGATTGGTCTGGTTGGTTGGCTATGCATAAAGAATAGACAATAGAGATCAGTTATGTGTAGGGGCTAATAGTTGTTACACTGTAGATTAATAGTGGTGTTTTTTATTTATTTTTTTGTTTTGTTCTATTTATTTTTTAATGCATTGTGTGCTCCATGAGGTCATAAAAGACCCTTTTTTTTATTATTAGTGATTTTGCCTATAACTTGGGCTGACCAATTCCCCACAGATACAGGAGCCATACAGCCCCCCAAAACACCACAGAGCTGGTTCTGGGTAAGGCCTCATTCACATCTGTGTTGGTATTCCATCCGGGGGAGTCTGCATGAGAATGGAATACTGAACGCAACTGCAAGCGGTGTGCCATTGAAAGCACATGGGCCACATAGACTATAATGGGGTCCGTGTGCTTGCCGCCAGACCTCCGCAGGGATCATGCAGACAGGAAAGTAATTCACAATCTACTTTCCTGTCCGCATGATTCATGCGGGCAGCGCGTGGCAAGTACACAGACCCCATTATATTCTATGCAGTGACGGCGAACTTATGGCACAGAGAAGGCATGCAGAGTCCCCTCTGCCGGCATGCGTGCGGTCACCCGGATTGCTCACTAACCTGGAATCCGGTACAGGATTCTCCATAAGTGAGCGATCGCTGCCTTCAGGTAAGTATATTTGCGTGTGTACTTTCTGGGGAGGGGGCTTCTGTGGACCATTTCATGCTCTGTGGGGAGGGGGCTACTGTGTACCATTTCATGTTGTGTGGGGAGGGAGCTACTGTGGACCATTTCATGCTGTGTGGGGAGGGGGCTACTGTGGACCATTTTATGCTGTGTGGGGAGGGGGACTACTGTCGAGTATATAGGTATAATCCTGTGTGGGGGCCACTGTGGGGCAGATTGTAATGTGCGTGGGGGCCACTGCAGGGCAGATTGTACTGTGTGTGGGGGCCACTACGGGGCAGATTGTACCGTGTGAGGGGGCCACTGCGGGCCAGATTGTACTGTGTGTGGGGGCCACTGCGGGCTAGATTGTACTGTGTGTGGGGGCCACTGTGGGCCAGATTGTATTGTGTGTGGGGGCCACTGTGGGACAGATTGTACTGTGTGGGGTCCCATCACTATTTATATCACACAGTATCTGTTTTATAGCAGACATGATATTAGTACAGGCTGTAATAACATTTCATGGTCACTATAAAACAGATCCTATGTGATGTAAATAGTGAACATTAATTGTTCAAAAGTACCAAATGCAGAAACCTTTATCTTTCAGTACAAGCTCTGTAAAGCCCCACACCATTGTAATTTGTGGGTCCATAATTGTCCGCAATTGTGGATCCACGGAGTTTTAAGGTTAAATTGCCATGTTGGCATTCCATGATAATTTATTGGGGTTTGGGTTGCAGTTTGGGCACTCGGTCTCAAAAAGGTTCACAATCGCTGTTCTATGGGGTCCATGTGCTTTCACTGGCACACCGCTTGCAGTGGAGTTCGGTATTCTGTTCAGGGAGTCCCCATGCGGACTCTCCTGGACGGAATACCAATGCAGATGTGTACGAAGGGTAAGATCCAACAGCTCCTGCAGCTACCCAGCACCTGGCCACTTCCTGAACTATATACATGGCAATCAATGAGCCTTAAGTGTGCATCGATCAGTAAGGTAGGGACAGTAATAAACCATCTCTACCTTCTCTACGCTAAGTTTAGCTGTCACTGACTCTTGGCTTCCCTTTACTACAGCTTGCAAATCTCTGTTTTCACATGTCCTTGTCTTTACACCACATGTTTTTGTCTGAACCACCAGATGCTTAAAGTCGTCCAGTGGTTGGCAGTTGGTAAACTGAATAATGTGGATATATTGTAGACAAAGCTAAAAGAACATAGATCCCTGACTCTACCCTTTTAACCTCTTGGAGTTAGAAGATCATCTATAACCAGTGAGGAGCAGAACTCCAATACCCCCTAATATGAAACAAAGTACATTCTGTTGATCATTTGGGACTCCATGAATAAAATAAAAAGGCAAAGGTCTATGTCTCATTTTCAAATACTTTTCTAAAGCTTTTTCAAACATTGATATTTTTCCATATCTGGTTTCCGCTTACTGAATATAACCGAGGTAATTATATTTTGCATTGATTATCTGGGGTTGTCAAAATGTATAAAATCAGATGTGGAAACTATTCCAGGCAATTTTCTGCTCTACAGTCTTCTACAATTTAATAAAGTGTAGATAGGTTTGATCTAGCGGTAACCACCATAACTAAAAGCACACTTATTAAAGAGGTTTTCACCTTTTCTGACCTTAAAGTGACATTGATAGACTTGCTCTCCTCTTCATGGTATTTCAAAAGTTTTTAAGTGTTCTATTGGCGTCTCTAAGCACAGGTTTTTGAGAGTAACCTTTTCATCTCTCCATTTGAATTTACTGTATTGTAAAATCCCTTTAACCAGCTGCCAACCGCCCATTGCCTATATACATCCAGGCAGTCAGCACTTATAAAACGCTGTGTATACAGCAGTGAGAGCCCCCATGACCCATCTTCCATTCTGGCCAAGTGGTCATGTAATTCTCTAAGTCTGGGGACTGTAGGAGCTGCTGGGGTCTTCATATTTAGAAACTACATTCCTCCAGTAACTGTGGATAAGGTTAATGTACTAGCACCAATTACAGGAGAAACTCAGAAAAAAAAACACTCAATGGAGTGAACAAAGTGTAAAAAAAGAGGAAAAAATAATAAGCAAAATAAGGCACTACCATGCCAATGTCACAGCTTCTAGCCGTGATCCTGGTGATACCAAACTGTGCTAGCTGCATATCACTCCATCACAAAGAGGGAAAACTTTTTTAAATTTTATCATATTAAAGCACTTAATGCTCTAGCAAACAAAAAAAAAATTGAAAAATGTAAAAAAAAAAACCACTCAAGTTCCTTTTTTTATTTATACTTTCCCGAGATATTTAAAAAGAAAAAAAAAATACAAAATTAAAGCAGATACAAAAATAAAGCTCTATATATCACACACAAAAAAAGATTATCTGAATAACCTCAACGAAAAAAAATCTTATGGCTATCAAAAACATATACAAAAAAAATCTAGAAAATGTCTCTGGCCATAAACCGGTGGTTATGAAGTGGTTAAAGGAATGTGAAACATAGAAAAGATAAAAATAAATAAACAAATTAATAAACAACTAAACACATATCTCAGTTTCCTCCTTCCTTCCTTTCTTATTCTCCATTCGATTGTTTATCATTTTGTCTCATAGTACATTAAAAACTCTGAAATATATAAAGATATCTTCTCTGTGTAACAGGTGGTAACCCCTGCCCCCTTTGTCCATCACACTCTTGTTTTACCCGTAAGACAGCTAGCTGAAACAGGAGTCTCCCTCCTCTGCCTTGTCATGAATGAGGCCCAGTTCACATCTGCGTTCAGTATTCTGTTTGGGGAGTCAATGTGGGGACCCCCAAATGGAATACCGAACGCATTGACAAGCGGTGAGGAATGAAAGCACATGGACCCCATAGACTAGAATGACTATTTACTGGTGGCACATGCGTATTGACCTATTTGTGATGATCACTTGTCCCACAAAATGAGTTCCATGGGTGGTGATCTGTTACTACGACAGCTGGGAGCCTATTGAAGGCACCAAGAACCTGTCTTCAGTACAGTTCTGTTACAGTTAGGTATCTCTGCATCTGAAAGTGCCCGGAAACAACCACGCAAAAATATTTTCCCATACGGTAAATGCTGTAGCTGGAAAAGAAATCAAAATCCGAGACTCTGGTTTTTTTGCCATCTTTCCTCCAAAAAAAAATGTGAATGAAAATGAGGAAAAAACATCAGATATTCCCAAAATGGTATAAATAAAAAGTATATCGTATGCAGCCCTGTATACAGAAATATATAAAAATGTTACAGGTGTCAGAATATGGAGAGTTCATGAAATGTTTTTCATAGTTTTGCATTTTTATTTAGGTGTTTAAACTTAGCATAATCTATATAGGAATTGTGCCATAAAATTGCAGGAAATGCAGTAACAGTTACGCTAGAGCTGCCCATATGTATCTGACTTTTTCATCCCAAGATAAAATCCACAATATACATATGAAATGCGTCCTGATTTTTACCATGGATTTCAGAGCACTTTATGGAGTAACTTCTGTATCTTCTGTGTGAGCACTGACCTAATAGGGTAAAACATGACTTTACATTGATAGTCAAGGATGAGTATTCATTCATGCAGTACCATTCTTATACGGGGCAACATAATGTATAACATATGTATAGTCACCTACATTCAAAACAACCTGGTATGTACATGCACATAAAAAAATAGCAGTAATGAAAGTATGTAAAATAAATGTTACTTTTTACTTTAGCTGAAGGAAAAGATGAAAGATTCGATACAGAGTTGTTTTGGGACGAGCGTGGAAGCAATGAAGAAGACCCATATAGTTTCATTTATAATGAAGATGATGAATTGTACATTGAGTTACCCTATGAAACTGCAGAGGAAGAAAACCCACGAGGAAAAAAATCATTTATTGTTCACAGAGCTCCAGCCCCTGCACCTCGCCCACAAGCTACAGATCCAGATATTGAAGATTCCTATATCTCAAGAGGTAACATCTAAATATTTAACATATTGAACAGATTTTATTTTCCCTTGTCCATAATATATAAAATTACCATTTTTTTAGACTTCAATCTTAGTATTTATTTAAAGCGTATATTTTTATATGTATATGCTGTATTAGAAATGAAACCATATATAGCATTTTTAAAAAATTCTGTATGTTCCTATACCCTTTATACAGTATAATGAGTATTAAATAACCCTACACGTTGTAGTTCCATTCTGCAACTTAGCCCATATTCAGAAAGAAGAAAGCTGTATCTCTTGTACCAGCTATAGGTACTGTAGCCACCCTATAAGTTATCCCTAAAAAGAACCTTGAAGCTTGACAAGAACATAAGCCAAACCCTATATCTATAGGTTTCTGGTCAGGAACTCTTTCCTGAATCATTACTTAAATGGGTCTTGCTATTATAAACACTTACCCCTGTTTCACATTGAGTTTGGTATTTCGTTCGGGAAGTCCGCTTGGGGACCCCTGAATAACAACCTGCATTAAAAAGTGGTTACCTAAGAAACAACATGGATCCCATAGACTATAATGGGGTCCATGTGGTTTTTGCACGAGAGAAAAGTGTTGCTTTCATTACTTTTCTCTCTGCATATTTCGTGTGGAAATCACATATATAGTCTTTGGGGTCCGTGTAGTTTCTTAGGTAACCACTTTTTAATGTGTAGAAGTTTCTGTTCGGGAGGTCCCCAAGAAGACTTCCCGAATGAAAAACCAAATGCAGATGTGAACCTGGCCTTAGCCCCTGACCACATGACAGGGATGTGTCTGATCACTGGTGATCTGATTGCCGGCTCCCCAAGTGATCAGGAGGATGGGAGACTGAAAGTTTCCATAAAGTCTCCTTGTGAATGGAGCACCAGTGCATTTGTGTGACCTGCACGCCTTTCTCTTCTATGGAAATGTCGGAAGTCAGGGATCCGCGCTCCAGAGGTCAAGAGGTCAAGAGGTCAAAAAAATAGCCAAAAATTTATTTGGTCAAAGAAAAGTAGTTTAATGAAGAAAAAGAACAGCAAGCACAACGCGTTTCGGATTATCCAGAATCCTTTTTCAAGTGCACAATTCACTGATGCACGTCGGGCGGGATGTGTTTCTCTTCTATGGGATTGAGGGTGCTGCCAGAGATTACAGCCCCAGCTTGTTTGTGTACTACAACCACTATGTTGTTGCTTTTACATTATTTTCAGTATTGGTAATAGTTTGATACTATTATTGGCATAAGTATTAGTACATTTTGTCATGTTCAGGTATAATGTCGTCCCTTTGGTTTTTCACAGTACTATGATTTTCAAAGGCGACCAAAGTACAAATGATGGACCACTGGAGAAATGGCAGTGAATGTGAAAAATTCAGTCATAGGGATTTCATAGCAATGTAGCTTTTTCATCTTGTTACGAGATAAAACCTTTCAAGCATTCTCCTGTGGACACATAGGTTGATACATAAAATCTCAGTAGCTAATTAAAGAGTACAGTTCAGGAGCAGAACACTAAGCTGTCTCACCAGCATCTGTCTTACACTCCAGGGAGCTTGTAAAAAAGAGACAAAGATAGAATTTTCACAGTATCAAAAATCCCTGATTTCACAGCATCAAAATTCTCTGTTTTCGAATATAAAGAAAGAATCTAGCAGCTGTCAAAAGTGGAAATCAAGTGTTATATTTGACAGTTTTCAACTCCAAGACCAGTTAGTGTGTTTATGCAGGAACACAAGAATTTCTCCTGCAAGTATGAAAAGACCATAGAAAAAATATATCTGTCCAACTTTGAAAGTTGTGTTCCCTTTAACTAGGACTACTATATACAGGTCTGAACTAGCATGGATACCTCCTTCATTCAGAAAAGCGGTATAATAAGTAAAGTAAGAGATATGCTATACTATACTGTAGTTCAGGGGTAGGCAACCTTTTTTGTTCGGCGTGCCGATTTAAATTAAAAAATCAAAGATGAGGTCCTCGGAGTGCCGGGCAATAATTGTAAAGCTGACGACACCTACACTAAAGTCATATAGCACAAACCACAACATAGAGGTGCTGTCATACTGCGCTCCCAGCCACATGCGCTTACCACTATTTGCCTGGATACACATGTTCTTTTCCTTTAGAAGCAATGTAAGTACATGCGTAACCCACAATTAGTGGTAATGTATGTGACTGGGAGCAGAGTAAGGTCATACCTGTGGCAGTGGACACTAGCTGTCGGACACCGACGGTAGTGTGAATGCTCCCTAAGTGAAACGCAGATTAATTTCAGTCACTTTTAGTTCCTGGCGGTGCAGTAACAGCAAAACCCCAGCCAGGAATTAATCGGTGTAACTGGATTTGGCTATAATTGCATCTAGTTACAGTGTCACCACCCAATAGAATCACACTAAGGCCGAGGCCCCACATTACAAAAATGCAGCTTTTTTATTGCAGATTTAGCTGCGTTTTTTTTTCTGTCAAAGCCAAGAATGGCTAGAAAAGGAACGGGAAAAATATAGGAAGCTTCTTATACGTCTCCCTCCTGCTCAATCTACTCCTGGCTTCGGCTAAAAAAAAAACCAGCAAAATCTGCAATGAAAAAAAGCTGTTTCTGCAACGTGGGGCTTTAGCCTAAGGCTGAGGCACAGGGAACACAGCTTTTTTTGTTACATATTTTGCTGTGTTTTTCTGAGCCTAAGCCAGGAGTGGATTGAGCAGAAGGGAAACGTATAAGAAGCTCCCTATATATTTCCCATTCCTTCTGTAGCCATTTCTAGCTTTGGTTGAAATAAATCACAGCAAAATCTGCAACAAAAATGCTGCGTTTCTGCAATGTGGGGCCTCAGCCTTACACCTCCTGCATACAAGTGGCACGGATGTGGATTTCACTGACCTATATGTTAAAATGAATTGACAGGGCTGCAAATGCAGACAGATATAGGGGATGTATAGGACAGATATAGGGGATGTATAGGACAGATATAGGGTATGTATAGGACAGATATAGGGGACGTATAGGACTGATATACGGTATGTATAGGACAGATATAGTGGATGTATAGGACAGATATAGGGGACGTATAGGACAGATATAGGACCTGCTCAATAGTTTTCAGCTCTTCAATTTGGCCCAGATACACAGCCACAAAAAGAATGTCTGTATATATGGGTCCATTGAAATATATAGGTCTGTACTTATATCCACAGTTATAGATAAAGAGTCTGGTCATGTATATTACAGGTTACAACTCGATGTGCCTCATATTAATAGCAGTTAACCCCATCATGTCCCTCACATTAACCCCCTGTGTGCTTTACATAAGGGACACTGATATGTGAGACATATGGAGGTAATAAGTGAACATCTTCATTATATAGGTCCCTTATTAGTACCCCCATATGTCTCACACCTCAGTAACCCTTATGTGAGCCACACAGGGGTTAATGTGAGGGACATGATGGGGTTAACTGCTATTAATGTGAGACACATGGAGTTACTAAAACTAAAGTAATAACCCCAAATGCCTGACATTAATAAGAATAGTCAGTAACACACGTACCTGGTGTTGTGTTCACTTTCACTTTGCTTCCTCTCCTCCTCTCCTATTCAGGGCTGCAGACAGCAGGAGCTCCTCCTCACGTGTAGCAGCAGGTCCAAGGAGCCCTTATCCTGTGCAGTGAGAGGCTCATCTCTGATTGGTGACAGGGAGAGAAGGGGGCGTGTCCTACACAGCAGCTTTATAGCAGAGCACTGAAGGGACGCTCTTTCTCAATTTAGTGCATGAAGGTTGCGGGCTGGCTGGCGTGCCAGCAAAATATGCCTCGCGTGCCAATCTTGGCACGTGTGCCAGGGGTTGCCGACCCCTGCTGTAGGTCATGAAAACCAAATATTATCTACCCGTGTTTTACAAGAGATCCAGTTCAGGTATGCTGTGTTTTCAGACATAGTGTCCATATCAGGTACTGCAGCTTCCTATTCAAGTTATATCAGTTCTCTGTGGTTAAAAATTAGCTTGAAGTCAGGAGGAGAAGATTATAAAATAAATACAAGTTCGTAGCACCTATTAATAGGTGCTGCTCCACTGATTCCAGCACAGTTGGAATTTTCTCTCTATCCTCCACCATTCCTGAGCAGCAAGTGCAATTAGTTTTGGTGACTAATGGCTGTATAAGCTCTGTAGTGTCAGGCAGGGGACATGATTCAGAGCTCCAATCAGAGGTAGTCAGTGTCAGAGCTCAGAGTCACACTTCTTACCTACTCCTGCCTGATACCGCCCACCTGACAGTTCAGAGACTAAATAGAATATTAGGCACCAAAACTAACAGCATTGATTACTCAGGAATGGTGAAGGCTAGAGAAAAAATTTCACCACATTCAGTAGAGCAGCGATTATTATCTAATGTCAAGAGCTAGACTACCTAGAGGTGGTGAAAGGTCCTCTTTAAGGAAACCTCTGAAGTGTTTTTTTCTATCATAAATTGGCTCCAGGACCAAATAATTTCCATTCAATTGTTTTTTGTTTCACAGTTTCTATTACTAAGGGCTTAGTATTAACCAGTGAAAGTGCTAACACTAACGCCCCAAATATTGTCAATTGCTACCATGGGTGCCAGGAAGAGCCAGGTATCATCCAATACCTGGCCATCTACAGAGACGACCAGGCACTGGGGTGATCAAAAGCTGGTATTAACCTGGAAAAGGGCAAAAACTGTTA
The DNA here is from genome assembly GCF_031893055.1 of Leptodactylus fuscus. Taxonomy (NCBI): domain Eukaryota; kingdom Metazoa; phylum Chordata; class Amphibia; order Anura; family Leptodactylidae; genus Leptodactylus; species Leptodactylus fuscus. The sequence goes on from NC_134265.1 coordinate 253,582,682, forward strand.
TAAGTTATAACTGCTGCTTCTTGTTATATCTGGATGATTCTGGAAAATTTGGGGAGGACCAAATTATCTATTTATTTATTTACTTAAAAATGATGTGGAGTCACCCAAATTTGTGGCATCATTAACAAAATAAAAATCTGTATAAATAATGAAGTCATAAAATAAAAGTCAATTAGTGTAGTTTAGTGTAGACCAGGGATTCTCAATTACTTTTAGCAGAGAACCTCTGACCAGAGGCCATCATCAGATGAAGGTCTAAGTGGAACAGTAGCTGATCATTTCCAATATTTACCATATTTTTCAGGCAAAGAGATGTATGTGACTATTAGACATACCCCAGGTATAGACAATAAGGATTAGGAAAAAATATTTTATATTAATTCAACCTTCCCTGATGGTCAAATGGTTTAAGAGGGGTTGCCTGTTGAATATCTCTGGTGTAGACTGTAGATTATGACTGTTATGACTGTACTATTTGCAGCATAACCAGATATTTAAATTCTGTTTTTAGTTACTTTAGTGAAACAACATTTTCCAAAGGTGTCCACAATTTTGGCCTTTACTGTATGTATACTTGGTTAATAAGATCTTCCTATATTTTTTTCCCCATATTCATGACTAAGTTTTAAATTTGATTTAAATTTATCTGTGAACACTACACAATAAACAGTTGTCTCCTGTCCTTGGGGTGGGAGTAACTTGTTGATTGATGGGCGTCTAGCCACTGGGACCCCCACCAATGACAATTTGAATGAAATGGCAGGTCAAAAATGCACATTGTAATTCCATTCATTTCAATTGGAACCGCAAGGGGTTAGTGAAGTAAAGTGCTCAGCTATTTCTCATGGTTTCCATCGAAACAAATGGAGGGTGCACATTTCTAACCTGCATCTTCATTCAACCTGGGGTGCAAAACACCATAGCATTGAGAGTAACTTATGGTCACAGAAATACCCCTTGAGGCTGAAGCCCCATGGAAACGCCGCAGCAAAATGCTGCATTTTACAGTATTTGCAAAGTGGATGGGATTCTAGCTAGTCCCATCCACACATTGCAGAAAAGAATCTGCAGTGGAAAAGCTATGCGTTTTTGAGAATCATAGTGTGTGAATTATACCTGCGGACACATAGTTTATTTCACTATGCATTACTACCATGTTTTTTATTTCAAACAATTTTTTTGCTGTGCTTTTCTACATGAGGCCTTAGCCTTAAGTATATTTTTTGCAAGTATGAGTAATCCACACAAGCTAAGGGGAAATTTAAAAATTTCATGCAGATGTTACCCTTAGTTGGATTCAAACCCAATATGGGAAAAATATGCAACTCTGTTTTCCAGGATGTAATTAGGAATACAGTGCCTCTGTTTGCTGTCTCTTAGGAAAGCCCCCTTAACATCATGCATGACTTTTTTTTTTAATAAGGCTAATGACATAATGCGGGGATTATTGCCAAACTTGTATTTCTATTCCAAAAGGAACAGATTTCCAGCTATGGACAGCGCTGTTTCGATCTGTTGGATCTCTTCAGCACAGCGTAGGGATACTAGTTTGGCTGGGTGAGAGACTACAGACCAGGATCAGGGGATAATAACACGCCTTAGGGAGTGTGCACCTTAATAGGCGTAAGTGGACTTACAAGCCATTTTCGCTCCACTGGGGGATTATGGGAAAAATGTGCAAATCTGGAAAATATGCATCCTGGAAAACAGATTTGCATATTTTTCCAATAATCCCCCAGTGGAGTGAAAATGGCTTGTAAGTCTCCATACACCTATAAAGGTGCAGACTCCCTACGGAGTGTTATTATCCCTTGATTCAAACCCAATAGTGATACACAAGTTAGTCACCTTTAGGTGGTACTAGAGAGCCAGTTTTCACCCACCTCCATTTGAGATTAAACATTTGCTTAAAATGCTTAAAATTTTGCGCAAAAACAATAACTTTAAGATGTAATGTTCTTCTGCAGTATTTCGACAGAAAGAGGAAGGAAAAAAAATATATAGCACTGGTCTTTATCAAGGTAAGATTCATTTTCATTCTTTTACACATCATTTTAATGAACATGCTTTTTAGATGCCATCAACATGCTGTGAAGACTGATTCTATCAGGAAACCAGCCCATCTATTACAAACAGCTCAGTAAGCAACATTTGTAACAACAAGAAATAATTCTTGTTATGTTAAATAGATAAGAATAATCAGATTCAAGCTTCTGATCAATATATGTCTGCAAACCGTAAAATCAATGTCACATCTAAGTCCCTGGTGTAAATGACCATTAGTAAAGGGTTACAGGCAACTGTCACTTCGACAACTAGTTCTATGTTATTTTGTGTCAAGTTTCTGTTCAGTTACTAGTGAAAATTGCAATTTGATAATAATCTGCAAATCAGCAGTTAAAAAGAGTTTGTACATGTCCCTTAGCAGTTTTTGGTGACATCTAGTCTTCCCACGAGAACCTAGCCATTATTCATTTAAATCCAGAGATATAACATTGCAAATCCAATAACTAGTCAGTGGCAAAAGATCTCACTTAACATTTAATATGTTCAGGTCTGCTACGTGTCAAAGGATCTCATAGATATAAAATGGTAAATTCTAAAATTCAGATTGTTGGCATCATCAAACTAGGTGTCATCTTATTGTACATCCTGCTTCCACATAGAATATTACTCAAGGATGGAAGAAATTGTAGTTAGACTCAAATATGAGATAAGGTTAAAACTAAGTAAGCAGTTTAAGTAATTATTAGGGTTAGTAGAAAAAAATGTTTACAGATGTAATATAATATAATATAATATAATATAATATAATGTAATGTAATGTAATGTAATATATTTATGTCCTAAATATTTCCTTATCTGTTAAAAGATGATTATGACACCTCACACACCACTGACTATAATTTGGTCTGGCATTTTACTGGACAAAATAGCACAGCATACCGTAGTACATTATTTAAGTTTTTATCTGTGATGGAGAATCCTAATGGAGCCTTCAATGTAGATGTGAATAGAGCCTGACAGTGATGGGAAGTGTCTCTGCATTTGCTGTACAGCTATCAAACACTGAGCAACATTTCCTATAAAAATATGTATAACATCCATATGTAGTCAAGTTCGAAAAATGTAATGTCCATATGCAAAATTTTGGTTTTGACGATACCTTTATTGGCTAAAAATAAAAATTACATTTGCAAGCTTTCAAAGCAGAGTATCCTTCTTTGGGCATTTCCAAATGAATGACTGAGAACACAAGATTAGCAAGATTCTATACATAGACAATTAGTTTATGACTAGAGATGAGCGAACAGTGAAATATTCGATATTCGATATTTGTTTCGAATAGCCCCTCAATATTCGACTATTCGAACGAATATCGAACCCCTTTATAGTCTATGGTGAAAAAACGTTCGTTTCAGGAGAAACCACTTTTCGACTCAAGAGGGTCACCAAGTCCACTATGACACCTCAGCAAATGATGACACCTTTGGAATGCAACTGGGACAGCAGGAGAAGCATGCCTGGGGGCATCTAACAAGCCCAAGTCACAGTTTTACCCCACCATCACAGCCTATCAACTGGACACTTTCCACACTCAAAAAAAAATCTATGAAAGTGGGAAAATACCTGGAAACCTTCTTTCCTCCCCAATTGTATGGACAGAAATCCAAATTTTACGCTAAAGAAACATTACCAAGCACCCCTTTAAATCATGTTGCCCATGACAACCACAGATGGGATAGGCAATGGGAAATTCAACAATACCCACCCTGACGGCCCCTTCACATGTAGTAAACGCGCCGCGCATTGTGGCACGTTTACGGCGCATGTACGCCGCGTTTTTTTACGGTGCGCGATTACGCCGCGTTAACGCGCACCGTAAAAAAACGCGGCGTACACGCGCTGTAAACGCGCCACAATGTGCGGCGCGTTTACTCCGTGTGAAGGGGCCCTTAACTGTCACTGTGTATGTGTGTGTGTGTGTGATGTGGTAAGACCTTCAAAAATTCACTTTTCTGGCCCTTAATGTGAGCCCTTCCAAATTAAGTTAGAGGCCCTTAAGCTGAGCTACCAGCAGAGATTGAGGCCCTTGAGGTGACTTCAGCCTTTTACCAGCAGAGTTTTAGGCCCTTTAACTTAGTTCATCCTTGCACCAGCAGAGTTTTTTGCCCTTTGGGTGAGTTGAGCCTTGCACTAGCAGAATGTTAGCCCCTTTAAAATTGTTAGCCCCTAAAATGGTGGTTCCAAAACCATCACTCTCATTGTGTGGGATTGATGCAGTGGATTGGAGTGAGGACCCAGACATTGACCTTGATTTTGATTGGGAAATTGATAACATTTTGGCATCGAGTCCTGGGGGTAACTTTTATTTAGAGGACCGCAAAGGTGGAAAATTGGCTGCAACCACTACTAGCGGTAATGGTCCTCTAATATCGGACTCTACATTAACTCTACAGGGTTCTGATCAGGTGTTAATAGTCCAAACAACACGCTCCAGTTCTTTAGATGTAGATCAGAAACCACTTTCCCTTCCGACACCAGATTTAACCAAGCTTCATCATCTTCATCCTGCTGAGATGGAGCCACTAAAGGAAACCTTGCTTTCCAGGGCATGTTCTGGAGCTGTGACTGAGCCAAATCTAAACACAGAGTCCTTTGGAACTGAACAAAATTCACCAGCAGTGTTTTTGGCCCTTGGGGTGAGTTGAGCCTTGCACCAGCATGTGTCCTGTAACAACAGGTGGGCCCTAAGTTCTGCGCTTTGCACAAAGTTCCACTTGACCACCGACGCGTGGACAAGTGCATGCGGCAAGGGACGCTACATCTCAATCACAGCACACTGGCTGAATGTAGTTGAGGCTGGGACTGGGTCACAAACTGTGGCGGTCTGCCTTGTCTCCCCGCCCAATATTCCTGGCAGGAGTGCTGAAACACCACCCTGCTCCTCCTCCTCCGCCGCCGTTAAATCGACCCCAGCTACGAGCTGTAAACGCTGCAACATCAGCTTGGGGGACAGACAGCACACTTCCTCCGAGGTGAGGGATGCCATCCTGGATGAGATGGCAATGTGGTTTTCGCTGCTGCACCTGGGCCCAGGCATTTTTTCATGTGTGATAATGGCCGGAACCTGGTAGCGGCTCTGGAGCATTCCAGCCTCCAACATGGTCCATGCCTGGCCCACGTTTTCAACTTATCGGTGCAACGGTCTTTAAAAACGTACCACAATGTTCTCGAACTACTGGTGAAAGTGTGGCGCTTGTGCGCCCACTTTGGCAAGTCTACAGTAGCTGCTGCTTGCCTCAATACACTCCAGCAATTCCTACATCTGCCTGAAGCACCGACTGTTGTGCGAGGTCACCACACGCTGAAACCCTAGATACCATATGTTGAGCAGGGTGTGTGAGCAGCAGAAACCTTTGATGGAGTCCCATCTACAAAACCCAAGGGTTCATCAAATTCATCTCCCGCAGTTTCTGCACCATGAGTGTCCATGGATGGCAGACTTATGTGAAATCCTATCCCATCCTTTCCACTGCACACTTTACAAACTGACTAGAACCTCTATGAAAGTGGATAAATAATTTGAAACCTTCTTTCCTCTACATTAATATGGACAGAAACCTAACTTTAAACTGAAAGAAACATTAGGATGCACTCATCACAATTCCTGATTTGACAGCTGTGTTAAGCAGGGTGCAGGGTACAACGCAGACCAGGCCCGAGCACCAGGATCAGGTGTTACAATGGCTAGCGGATAATACTTCCAGCTGCTTTTCCACCAGCCAGTCAGCCACTACCTGCAGTCGTGTTCATACCCAAGAGTCTGCCCCTCCTTCCTCCCAACATGCCCAATTTTCCCAACAGACTCATCCCACCCATGCCCTTTGTGTGTCCTGATGCCCAAATACTGAAGCATCCGCCATTTCCTGCCAAATTTGTGGTTGTGAACCCGCAACCAGCGTTTCTGGGCCTCAGTGATGATGACGAGACACAGTTGCCATCAGGGCAAGCTGTGGTTATGTGTAGTTTGCAGTAAGAGGAGAGTGAGCAATTGGAAGAGGAGTGGACGACGAGGCCACCAACCTGACATGGACAGGGGTGATGTCTAGCGGGGAAAGCAGTGTATATGTGGAGGCAAGCTAAGCAGGAAATAAGGTGGCTAGAGGCAGAGGCATGGACAGGGGTGATGTCTAGGGGGAAAGTAGTGTAGATGTGGAAGCAAGCACAGCAGCAAAAAAGGTGGCTAGAGGCCGAGGCATGTCCAGAGGCACAGTACAGCTGCTTCACAGAAGTCATGCCTGAGGCAGCAAGGCCCAAGATGTTACCTGTTCTAGCCACCCGAGAGAAACTCCCTCATCGAGGCAATGTTCCTTGATGTTGTGGAGATTTTTCAGTGTATACACGGAGGATAAATTTAGTGCGGTTTGCACACTTTGCAAGTCTAAACTGAGTAGGGGCTCTGAAAAGAGCAACCTTACCACCTCTGGCATACGCCGTCATTTGGAAGGTAAGCCCTGGGCTCAGTGGGAGAGAGCAAACACAGGACAATCGTCGGCCGGCGTTGCCAGCACTGACTCTTCTACAGTTTCCAGTGCTGGAGATGCAGTCCAGACCACCAGCCTGGACACCTCAATATCTGCCTCTGACACTTTGTGGAGCTCACCCTCCTCTGCCCCTTTTCCTGCCTCTGCTCCTCTCGACTGCACCATCATGCGCCTCTTCCCAGCAACTCCCCATCTCCCAGGCCTTTCATCGCCGACAGAAGTACAGTGCAACCCCCCACATGCCCAAGCCTTCAACGGCCTCATATCAAAACTGCTGACCCTGGAGATGTTGGCGTTCCTGCTAGTGGAGTCTCATGCCTTCCGTGATCTGATGACAGCTGCGGCACCTTGCTATGATGCCCCTAGCCGTCACTATCTCTGTTGGTGTAAGGTCCATTTGACCACCGACGTATGAACAAGCGCCTGCGGTCAGGGACACTGCTTCTCTGTAATGACAGGCCAGGTGAATATAGTTGAGGATGGGCCTGGGGTGCAAACTAGGGTGGCCTATCTCCTCTCCCAGCCCAAAATTCCTGGCAGGGCCTCTCTGAAAGCCTACTCCTCCGCTGCAACCTCAACCACACCTGCGACGTGTAAATGCTTCAACACTGGGGTTCCCCCGAGGTTAGGGATGCCATCCTTGATGCAACGGCAATGTGGTTACCTGGGCCCAGGCATGTTGGCGTATGTAATAATGGCCGGAACCTCGTAGCAGATCTGGAGCTTGTCAGACTCAAACATAGTCCACACATGACCCACGTTTTCAACTTGTTGGTGCAAAGGTTCTTTGAAACCTACACCATTGTGAAATTGCGGCCATTTTCGTAAGTGAAAAGTAGCCTCTGCAAGGTTGAAAACATTCAGAGCACACTCCTGTCATCTTCGCACCGTTGGCTGACAGAGGAAGACGAGGGGGATTAAGTGGTATTTCATGTCACTGTCCCACACGAGGCTTGAGGGGAAGTTCAGTGCATCCCATTGCTTCTGCACGGATGGTGTGAAGCGGAGTGGAAAATGGAGAAAATGGAGAGTGACCCTTACATTTGGGGCCAGCGAAGTCATGCCAAGTAACACTGTGGCACACATGGCTGACTTCATGTTGGGTTGCTTTTCAAGAGACAAAGGCATAGTTCACATCATGGAGAGAAAAACAAACAACAAACAAACAAGCAAACAAACATAGTTCACATCATGGAGAGCAAACAATACTGGATTTTTTAAATCCTCGACCCCCGGAATAAGAAAAAAATCTTGTCTTTCATTCTGGTAGGGTAGAGGAAAAATCGCATAAATGATTGCCACAAGCAACTGGTGCAGAATATGATGGAAATGTTTCAGTAAACCCTCGCTGACAGCAGAGAGGAGATTTCCTCCAAGAAGCTAACAACTGCCATCCAGTACACAACCACTAGGGGAACACTCTCCAAGGTCTGGGACACGTTAATGCCGCCCCCCCCCCACCCGGCCAAACTACCACCACTGAGGGTCCTAGTGTCATCAGGAGAGAACAGTACAGGCGCATGTTGCGTGAGTACCTGGCCAACCACAGCCTTGTCCTCTCCGATCCCTCTGTGCCTTACACGTATTGGGTGTAGAAGTTGGACCTGTGGCCCTTGGGGTGAGTGGAGGCTTCCCCCAGCTGAGGTTTGGGTGAGTTTGACGAGGATGTGCAAGTACGCCCCGCAGTTAGCCTTTTTGGTTACATAGTTACATAGTAAATGAGGCTGGATAAAGACATTAGTCCATCAAATCCAACCTATAACCCTACAATCCCTACAGTCTTGATCCAGGGGAAGTCAGAAAACCTCATGTGGCTTATGCCAATTTCCCCATTTCAGGGGAAAAAATTCGTTCCCGACTCCAAATCTAGCAGTTAGTATAAAAATGTATTAAAAAGTCAAGGTGTGTTCCTGCTCACCTCTAATGATGAAAAGGTCTCTTCGTGGTGCACGGCAACTCTTCCAATAGTAGATAAAATGTAACTTTTATTAGATATCATAATAATGACCAAATCATGATAATTGCAAATGAAAGAACAGAAAAAAGAAAAACCCCTAAAAAAATGCCAACGCGATTCGGAACTCCATTGCTCCTTTTTCAAAGCGTAACTATAGACCAGGTCAATAGTCTCTCACTCTGCCAAACCAGTATCCGACGCTATGCTGAGGAGGCCCAAAAGGCTGAAACAGCGCTGTCCATAGCTGGAATCTGTTCCTTTTGGAATAGAAATAGTGGTTTGGCAATAAATCCCGCATCATATCAGTAAGGCTTATTAACTGAGTCATGTATGATTTTAAGGGAGCTGCCACTAGAGGGCAGCATACAGAGGCACTGTTTTCCTAATTACATCATGCAGAATAGATTTGCATATTTTTTACCCATATTCCCTAGCGGAGCAGGAATGACTTGTAAGTCTACATATGCCTATGTAGGAACACACTCTCCCCAATGTGTATGATTATCCCCTGACCCTGGTCTGTCCAGACTGTCAATCTTTTTCTTTTCTTGTGGAATAACTAAGGAAACTGGATATCAAGCCAGTCTGAATGCATTGTAGAGGACATTATTCTGAGCACCATCATGCCTTTAGATAGCCCAATAGTATTATGCAAATGAAGCTTTAAGTACAATGAGTTCAATAATATAAACACATTAGCTTGTATAGTAAACATACAAAAAATTAGCTTTTTTAAAGTCATTCCACCTCCCAAAAAATGCTAAAAGTTGGATGACACCAAAGTTAAAATGTTATGAAATGCCAAATAAAGGATGTGCTGGACATTTTCCAGAAGAAAGAGTCATATGTCAAGATGCGCCACATTGATGCCCATCTATATCAGAAACTGGTATAGATGGGTTAAAAAATTCCCGCCAGTATGTCTACCACACGTTTTATGTATAAGACCAGTGAGAAATTCCCATTTGGAATAGCACTATGTATATCACTAGCCATTTTGAAAAAACGACATATGAATTCACTTGATGTTTTATGAATTGCAGACAAAGTGCAACTGGCTAAATATGAACCTCAGATTCCTGCCCAGCAGTATGCACTCACCAGGCAGGATGAGCTCATATTACTACAAGAAAAGGTGAAAATGGGTATTATCACAATGGATGAAGCACTCCAAAAATTCCAGCAGTGGCAGAATGAAAAGAGTGGATTAGATCTTCTCCAGCAGGTAAATAATAAGTTGAGGTGAACATTCGCTGTCACGTGTCTTAAGGAGTGTCATTGCAATATTTTCAGATTCTAGTCTTGGTATTTTGCATATCCATTCTAGAATACCATTAGATCACTGCATTAAAATGGTAAAATGGTACTCTTATTTTATATTGAAGTTGGTATACTGTGTGTTACTTGTTACATTTCATGGATATTTATTCCTTGAACATGGATTCTAGATACAAAAATATGACAAATTGTACATTTTCTGTGTTCAAATAGAAAAAACTACAGCAGTTACGTGATAATATTATTGGAAATAAAACAGATGATGAAAGAGTTTACGGTAAGTCTTAAAATCATAAATGTGCTTTAAAAATATTTTGAAGTTGATCTTTGTAGTGACTATATTTACTGCAGAACCACATGCAATTATTTATTATCATTTCTAAACCCCTTGTCAAGACTTGCAATAGCTAATTCACAGCTTAGACCTAAGGTTCTTTGAATGATATTTGGCTCAATGGGACAGATTTATGAAGACTAGGGTCTTCATAGCTCTGGAGCCAAATATCTCTAATTTCCAATAGGCGTAACCACAAGAGATCAGTGTGACTAGGCTGAAGTTCCTTTCCGCCCACTGTGACTAGTTAAGTTCATTTGCACATGACTTTTTATGCTTTCAAGCATCAAGGCACATACATCAAAGGACCCCTTGGCAAGTATAGCTTATGTTGTCTGGCTCTCAAATTGCACATCATAAATATCTTAGCACTGCAAAAAAAGTGCACAGTGGTATTTTAGCTGTACCACAAATTCATATGCTTAACCCTTCCCAACTTCTCCCTTAATATTAATGCGGATATTGGGATGTCAGCTCCTGAGTAGCCATCATAGCCGCCTGGTCTTTGCTGTATTATACAGGGCAATAAAGCCCCTGGTGTCTCAGTCAAGGTTGACCAAGGAGCCATTTTCCCAGCAGCGCATGGGCGCCACCATTTTGGGGAGGATTTCTAGCACCCATTGCCATTACAGTCGGAAGTCTATTGAAAGTTCCCAGGCTTATCTGACATTCATTTGTATAACAGGTTGCTTTATGCAGCCTGTCATACAAATGCCAGTATTTTGCAATAAAAAAAATGGAGTCTACTAATTACAGTATTAAAAATAAATAAATAAATAAATAAATAAAATATTAAAAAGAATCAAAAATTCAAATCACCCCTATTTTCCCTAGAATACATATAAAAGTAGAAAACTACTGTGAAACACATACACGTTAAGTATCCCTATGTCCAAAAACACCCAGTCTAGAAGCTTCTTAAAATATTTTTCCTGTACGGTGAACGCTATATTGGAGGGGGGAAAAAATCAAAAGTGCCAAACTGACATTTTTTCACTGTTTTGCCACTGCTAAAATTTTGAACAAAAAGTAATCAAAGCAATAGGCGTTCCCCAAAATAGCTCACAGAAATGTAAAAAAAGTTATGGGTGTCAGAATATGGCGAGTTTAAGAAAAACTTCTGGGTTTTTTTTTTGCAACGTTTTGGATTTTTGTTAAGGGGTTATAATGAAAATAAAACTAAATAAATTTGGTATCTCCAAAATTGTACTGAAACATACCAAAGAATACAGGTGACTTGTCATTTTGGCTGCACAGTGAATGCTGTAAAAACAAGGCCTGTAAGACAGTCGAACAAATGCAGTTTTTCTCCAATTCCACCCCATTCTGAATTTTTCCAGCTTCCCAGTACATTGTACAGAATAATAAACTATACCATTATAAAGAACAATTTGTCTTGCAAACATTAGGCCCTCATATGGCTCTGAGAAAGGAAAAATAAAAACCCATCTAACCTGCAATCCAAACAACAATCCAAGCAAAAAATAAACTGTTGGTTAAAAATGAAGGTGCTGACAAAAATCACTGTTTATATATTTGTAAGAATGTGGTTTGTTTCTGGAAGAATTTAGATTTCTTTGGTTTATATTCTAATGCATTGATGTCCATTTGTTTTAACAGATAAAATTACTATTGTCCATCAACCAAATGGTAAGTTCATGTATGAAAGATGAAGAAAACCTACAACCCCAGAATGCAAGTTCTATTGTATCAAGCCAGAAATCTATTAGGCCAGGGCCCCATGTAGCGTAAACACAGTGGTTTAGTCATGGTGTGAATGCTGTGCCTAAAACCACAGCGTTTTACAGTATGGCGAATCCCATCCACACACCCATTTGGTGAACTGGTCTATGAAAAGTGTGCAGTGTGTGCCATACATCTGAACATGGAGCAACCCTTTGTAGATTGGAACAAACGTGTTAAATAGTGGGACAAATTGAACTTGTCCAGATTCTTTTTATGAAAAAGTTGGCAGAAAACACAGGTAATCTGTTGTATGGAGTTTGAATGGGAAGTTCACCCACTTTCACTAATTTAGAGGGGTTACTCTCAGCGGTCCGTTTGCCAATCGTAGTTGGTATAAAGTTTACTTTGGAAAACTAGTGGCAACAATAATGAGTTTGGCTAGACCGGTGGCATCATCACCCAGCCTAATTTTCGGAAAGTGGTAAGAGTGTGGTAAAGATGGCACTTGTGACGATTCTTGTTACAAGTGTTGTTTAAAAAGTCATCAGATCGAGTAATGCGACTCTTTTATGCCAGAAAATGAGTAGGTGGCTTAATAAATCTAAGCTTTTGTGTGTATGAGGCCTAAGAATTGAAGTCAGCCTGTTGCTGTGTTTTTTCTGGACTTGGTGTATCCTCTATTACCAGTCACCACTGATTCTCTGTAAAAATGTATGATGAACTCATTTCAGTTATGATCTTTGCCCATTTATATGTAACAATATTGTGTTATGGATCTTGTTCCACAACATAGAAATGAATCATAAAGGATATTACACTAAAAAGATTTATCAAATACATCAGCAAAAGATCCTACTGCGTATACTGCTTCTACCTAGATGTTTAGATGTGGACACATTATCCCACTTTATAGAATGCTATACATTAATGTACATATAGAAATAAACATCAGTCAATCATATGTGACAGGAGATCGGTTACCCATAACTTTTTGTTGGTGCCCTATTATTTTCTAAGAGTACCTTTGCTGGTTGTTAAACACTAATATTCACCAAACAGGTGAGATTCCGTTCAGTCAGCTTGTCAGATGGAGACCTGCTTAGTTCACAGAATGACAAAAAAGGGACCTTTGAGGGGGCATTCACTCAGAGTAAAGTGGCGCTGATGCGTGCACAATAACTCACGTAAGAATCAGCGCTACAAAACAGAATCCCATTGACTTCAATGTGTTACGCGTGTTAAACTGAACCCATTGAACTCAATGGGATTCTGTTTTGCAGTGCTGATTCTTGTGCGAGTTTTTGTGACAGAATCAGCGCCGCATTAGGGTGCTTTCACACGGAGTAATGCTCCGCTCATTCTGACACGTAAACATGTGTCAGAGTGACCGCTGTAAAACAGAATCCCATTGACTTCAATGGGTGCCGTCTTACGCGTGCTACACATTGAAATCAACGGGTTAAAAAGCCTACCATTGATTTCAATGAGCGGAGCGTTACTCTGTGTGAAACCCTTAGCGAGGGTTCACACAATGTCTTTTGGCTCGTAATCTGGCGCAGCGGGAGCTTTTGCGGGCCGTATACGCTCCCATTGAAGCCGGGATCGTATACGCGGTGCTATTTTACGGCTGTGATTTTCAATCTTCAAATTCACGGCCGCATAAATTCACATGCCAGATTACGAGCCAAAAGGCATCGTATGAACCCTCCCTTACTCCGTGTGAATGCCCCGTGAGATGAATTTATTAGAACAAGTCACAAACCTATGAAGAAGCGACAATTGTAGCACGAGAGTGTCTTATAAGACCCAATGAACCTTAGTATTCCATGGAACCCTCATTGGCTAACAGAAGGTCTTTTGATCTACATAATATGATACTCAGTTGAATATAAATATGTAAATATAGAAAAAAAATTTTATCAATAAAATATACATTTATATTAATAACATATAGTCCATCATATTCCTGAAAGGGTTGTCCCACAATGGACTGACATAGGCAATCTTTTTCCATTAGTCCCACAATGAATACAGTGACATTCACTTCATTCACCTCTCCCTTTGTAGTGATCAATGGGGTTTCCAGCAGGAGGCCTCCTCAAGATCAGATATTTATAACCTACTTTGCTGGTAAATGGTACAATTGTCTCTCCTTTAACAGCATAACAGATTATTAGCACTCATCATAGATTTCTCTTTTCAGCATTCCCTGGAAAACAGAAAGCAACGAATGGCATGTTTGATAACAGTATTTACCAAAAGCCAAATAAACCACCAGTAAGTGTCATTTCATTTTTAGTTTTAAAGATTTTATATTACAGAAAAGTGTACTCCATCCTAAAACAATGTGGAAGGTCCCCCACGTAGGGGGCTAGTAACATAGTAACAAGGGTCATAGTACAGTGTATACAATGTGAACTGAAAAGAGGACAACAAGGAAAAAAGGATACAGAAAACCAAAAGAGGATGTGGGGGATAGGGGGAAAACCAAGGGAAAGATACCAAAAATCAGACATGTTTTCTAACTGCTCAGATTTAGCACTTTGAGGCGGCATGTTCAGTTGTGATCCTTTGCACTTGTTACTGCTGAACAGCTAAGAATCTGTTGCTGTGTGTCAAAAACCAACAAAATATGGATAAATACATAAAATACATTCAAAACAATGAGGGATAAATACCATCAGACAAGAAGGTCCAAACCGAGGTAGAAAATGAATATGGGTAAGTATTTGAATCAGAGGCTGTATATGTATAGATGTTATTAGATCCAAATAAAAATGGTCAATGGATCAAGAGAGTAGTATATAAATGTAAAAAAACGGAGAAAACGTATATAAAACAGACACTTTAACACATATAAATACCTATGGTCAAGAATTAAATGCAATATATCACAGCAGTATAAAGTAAGAGGTGTATATAGGACAGTGGTGATATAGTATATAACAGCAGTCAGATAAGTAGACAGTTAATGTACATGAACCTCTGTACTAAACAGATATAGCAACTACAGCGTACCATAAAGTATCAAAGTATATAAAGTACACTAGAGTGATGGTAATCAGATGGTGAGCGACAATACCCAATATTATTCAAACATCCACAGCTTATATAACGTATATGGCAAATTATTCCAGCAAGGAAAATTGGCATAAATGGCCAGTGTACATAGTGATTATAGTAAGGGCTCGTTCACATCTGCGCCGGCACTCCGTACCTCAGGTTTCCGTTTCCTGCCTAAAACAGAGGCAGGAGACGGAAACCTGCAGGAGACTTTCTCACCCATTCATTTGAATGGGTGAGAAAGCTGTCCGGCCGTGCGCGGCAGTGAGCGTTTTATGCTCTCCGCCGCAAAACCAGGTTTTATAATCCGGACACAGAGTCAGACATGCAGTACTCTGTGTCCGGATAAAAAAATCCGGTTTCGCGGCGGAGAGCCTAAAACGCTCTCCGCCGCTCACAGCCGGACCCGGTCTGTGCTTTCCGTCTTCTGGCATGCAGAAGACGGAAACCATAGAACGGAGACCCTGAACGCAGGTGTGAACCTAGCGTTAGCTGTATGTGGTGGATACCGATTACCATGCCTAGTGTATGACAGATAAATAAATAAACCTGACAGCAGATCCTGGTATATTTATACTGAGATAATGAGGCCGTAGTTGATAACAGCATGAACATACCCACAATTGCGAAGTCTCACACAGAATTCACCAGGGCGGACCCTCCCCGTCCCCTTCGCGAGTTTCGGCGCTTACTGCCTTCTTCCTGGGGGTCAGTCCATCCAGCACTTTTGTTTCTTTGGCTACTTACCTGTATCATAAGAAGGGACTACCGCCCAGTTGTCCTCTGCTGCCTAGGGCAGTGAGGCAAGTAGGCAAGGACAGCGACGGGTTCAACTTAAGACTCACAGTCTTGTTGTTCACTTCCTCTAGGTATCACCAGCAGCTACATTAGAATTGCTCTTCTAGCAATTCCCTTATACAAGTATATATAAAGGAAACTATGCGAGTAATGTTATATCTGTTAAAGCTAAAGGATGCCTGATGATGACAGTAAACTGCAGCTATATAACATGATGTAAGAACATTGACTGCATCATTGTGTCATGTAATATGTTGACAGATATAGTGCATGTTCCTATAGACCTGGTCACAGATTGCTACTATCATGGAAATGCAGGGAACTCCTATAGTTAGCAGGCTTTTTCACAAGGGTTCACTTCTAAAAGAAGTGTTTCAAATAATAGAGTTATACTAATACTGTATTATGAAATTGCTACATATGTTGTCCTGCAATGTTCTCTATAGTGGTATCCAAGGTGGGATATATTACACATGTAAATTACTTAGCTAACATATGTATTCATTCAAATATAATAATCTCTCAATATAATAATGCTCAGAAACAAATGGAATACCGTATATTTGGCTAACATCATACATTAATTGTATAGTTACTATATTGGATCCATTGTAACGCATGATGTTCCAAGCATCAAAGATCCATCTTTTGAACAGGATTTGAAAGTAGAATATACTAAAATTGTTCCTGCATTATACAACACTATTTATAATATTTACAGAATGTATTAACTATGATGTTTTAGGAAAATAAATCATAACATAAAAAATTATGACTTGTAGCCTAAAGCGAAGATACAAATTCATAAATAATGAAGAATACAAGAGCCATGGATTACAACATGGTTTGCTGGGAGCCTTTTATGACATTCTGTGCATTTCTAAAGCGACGATTGTTGGATTTCTGTGTGGGTTCTGGTTTCTCAACAATGTGTTTAAAATATAGTTCAAAACTAGAGATGAGCGAACAGTAAAATGTTTGATATTCGATATTCGTTTCGAATAGCCGCTCAATATTCAACTATTCAAACGAATATCGAACCCCATTATAGTCTATGGGAGAAAATGCTTCGCTACAGGGGAACCCACCATTCGACTCAGGAGAGTCACCAAGTCCACTAAGACACCCCAGGAAATGATGCCAACACCCTGGAATGCAACTGGGACAGCAGGGGAAGCATGTCTGGGGGCATCAAGTACCTTTATAATGTTGGGATCCCTGTCAGCTTGCGATATGCCGGACCTGACTTTTTCCCATAGGAATGCATTGACCAGCGTTGATTGGCCAGTGTACAGCATTCGGCCAAATCAACGCTGGTTCTGCCTGAGGAGGCGGAGTCTAAAATCGGTCCACAGCAGTTTCCATTCTGGTCCGATTTTAGACTCCACCTCCTCTGGCAGAATCAGCGTTGATTGTCCGAATGCTGTACACTGGCCAATCAATGCTGGTCAATGCATTCTTATGGCGAGATGAAGCAGAGCTAGCTATGCGGTTAGCTCGGCTACTCCAGACACCGGAGATGAAGCAGGGCTTAGCTCTGCTACACCCAACCATCCCTCAAACTACTCCTCCTGTCACACACACAGCTCTGCAGTACTGCCAACCATCCCTCCAGCTCCTCCTTCTGTCACACACATCTCTGGTGTAACAGAGCTCAGCACACACTCAGCTCTGCTACATCTATACACTCTGTTGTAGAGATGTAGTAGAGCTGAGTGTGCGCTGAGCTCTGCTCCACACGAGATGTGTGTGACAGGAGGAGAAGATGGAGGGATGGTCGGGAGTAGTGCAGAGCTGCTACACCAGAGATGTAGCAGAGCTGGCCGATGTTAGCAGTCCGATGCAGCAGAGCTGAGTGTGTTAGGCTGCTGCATCAGACTGCTACATCTGCCAGCTCTCCTACATCGGGCCGTGGGCTCAGCTCAACTACTCCGGAATAGTTGAGCTGAGTGTGCAGTATCGGATACTGCACACTCAGCTCAACTACACTCTGCAGACGATACTGCACACTCAGCTCAACTACTCCGGAGTTGAACTGAGCGCACGGCCCGATGTAGCAGAGCTGGCAGATGCCAGCTCTCCTACTCAGGGCGCTCTGAAGAGGACAGAGGACCCCGCCTCCCTAGACTAGTATTGTAGAGATGCAGGGAGTAGGCACTGCTGGGAAGAAGGATGTTCCTGAAAGACTTTCAGGAACGCTCTTCTGACTGTGAAGAGCTATGGTACCGGCACCGATAGCTCTTCACTCGGGGCTCAGATTGGGAAAGCCGACAGTGCGAATTCAGTGCACTGTCGGCTTTCCAGTGGTATATAAAACTGCCTTTGCCCAAACCCATGAAAGGTCCTCTTTAATTCTAGCAGGCTTTGGGGCTATATGGTAATATCCCAGACCACATGACATCTGGGACATTACCATATAGGCCCGAAGCCTCCTAGGATTAACATTGGATCCCAGAGAGGTGAGTAACAGTGTTTATTATGTTCCCTCACCTCCCCTGGGGCTCCGGTTATTATACTCGGGGGTCTGGAAAGACCCCCAAGTATAATAATAGCAGCAGTGGGATCACGGCCTGGGCTCTGGCCTACTCACTACTGGCCTCTGCGGCCTATAGTACAAGGGGAAGCGGGTGCGGCAGTAAGCAGGTCCGGGGAGGTTGGTAAATAGGCCGCTAACTGCTGAAGATACTCCAGCAAGCAGCGGCCTATTATAAAACAAAAAAATGTTATTATACTTACCGATCTCGCTGCTGCCTCCGTGATCCTCTTCTCTCAGCAGTCAGATGCCGCCTACGCTGATACGTAGATGTCTGAACCAGCACAAGGAGAGCTGCCGCCCCCCTCCTGTGTGCCGCCCAAGGCTTTGCAATGCCCCAAGTGCACTTGCAGGCTGATGTGTATATCTATAAGACAGATGTTTGCTTGATCAGTTTGTGGCCACAAAGCTATGTTTCTGTCCCTGTTAATGACGCTTAGGCCTCGTTCACATTTCCATTAGTATTCCGTTCAGGAAAGTCCGCATGTGGACCCCCCTGAATGGAATACCGAATGCATTTGCAAGCGGTGTGCAGTGAAAGCACATGGATTCCCATAGACTATAAGGGTCTGTGTGCTTGGCGGTAGATTTCCACAGGGAACATGCAGACAGGAAAGTAGTTCACAATCTACTTTCCTGTCCGCATGATTCGCGCGCGGCAAGAACATTATACTCTATGGGGATCTGTGTGCTTTCACTGCACACCACTTGCAAATGCGTTCGGTAGTCCGTTCAAGGGGTTTCCATGCAAACTCCCCGAATGGATTACCAAACACAGATGTGAACTAAGCATTACATGCACTATTGGGAGGCATTTTGGACCTGAAAGACTCCTTTAAATCACAACTAAACTTTTTTTTTTTTTTTTTTTCGAAATGTACCTCACATAAGAAAAATGCCTGTTTCTTCACTCATTTGCCTCCTGTTGCTGATCAAATATATACAATAGGATTCTATGGAGAGAAGAAGAGGAGAAAAATAAGAGCTCTTCAAAGCAGAGAGATATATGTACTATAGATAGTTTTCTTTCACAATACAGCTGGGTTACCAGGAATTACTATCCAGCCTTCTCCTGATAGAAATGACTCATTTATTGCTGTAAACTGAGACTGATTGTGTACGGAATACGGACTAAAGTCAATCATATCAGAAGTAAAGGACAGGAGAAATACACAGGCATTTTCTCTTAATGAAGTATATTGCAGTGTTTAGTCCCTTCACCTGCACTAATGAAGAATGCATAAATGAAAATTAAGTGAAAATGTGATAATGAAAAATGTTTTAAAAAAATTATTTACTCTTTAACATTCTTATTTCATTAATATGCAGTGATACAAACACTGCTCAGCTTATGACTTTTTTTCTGTTCTGCTTTTGATGTCTTAGAATTTTTCTGCTCCTTATCATCCAATAAAAAAAGACAATGACACGACTGGAAAGTCACCGCATACAAAGTAATGGTGAGTAAGTGGAGCCCTGAAGGAATGAAATGGGTGTTCACAATAAGGGGAAGTTCACACAGAGTTTTTTGGTCAGGGTTTTGGCAGAAATCCGCCTCCAAACCCTGAACCAAAAAACGCCTCACCATTCAAAGTATACAAAACGCTTCTGGGTCTTTTCCGCTAGTGTTTTTTTCCGCTAGCGGCAAAAAAGAAATGAGATGTCCATTCTTTTTGAAACCCATGAGCATGTTAGAGTACAGTCAGGGGGTGGAAGGCATTTACTCACAGTCCAGAGATGATGCTGAGCTATGAGCAATGCCCTTCTGACAGTGGGAAGATATCGGTTCAAATACCTGGAAAGCCATCAGTGCACCGAATTTAACAGTGCAAGCTTCCTTAAGATCTATCCTTTTTCCTAATTCTAGACTGCAGTCTAAGGGTGCATGCACACTACGTAACGCCGGGCGTGTATGAGAGTCGTACACGCCGGCGTTACAGCAGGGCTGCCAAACACTTCCCATTCACTTCAATGGGAGCGCTCGTAACAGCGGCGTTTACGAGCGCTCCCATTGAAGTGAATGGAAAGTGTTCGGCAGTCTGCTGTAATGCCGGCGTGTACGGCTCTCATACACGCCCGGCGTTACGTAGTGTGCATGCACCCTAAGGGGATAAAAGGGGTTAAAGGGATTGTTCAGATTTAGGAAAAAATCTCTTATAAAAGCAGTGCGAACTACCCACAAGTCTAGAGTGGTATTATAGCTCTGCCCCTTCACTGTTAATAAACTGCAATACCACTCGTTACTTGTAGAGAGCTGTCATGGGGTTTTTTGGTTTTTTTTTTAAAAAAGAGCTGTAAGATGTTTTTCTAATCATAGATGACCCTTTAATGTAAGTAAATGTAAGTAAACTAAGTAAAGACATACATTTAAGCCTTAAACCAGACTAGTATATTGCCTATAGACGAGGAGGCAACCACATTTGAACAACCCAGTGTAAAGTTTGTAACAGGAGTCCCACCTACTATGTATCGTTTATAATCAAAGTGTCTTTCTATATTGCCATGGAGCCTTGGGGCCTCCTCAGGCTCAACAGCATGGGTGTATCTGCTACCTCTGTACCTAGAGGTAAAGCAATTTTTCTGGAGTTTTTTTTCCCATTCTTAAAATGAATGACCACAGTGTGAAACTAACAATTTTGTAATAATTCATAAAGCTACTCTTTAAAGTGCATCAACTCACCTCAAATTGTGAAAACTGGCCTTACCTTTGCCATATATGTGTAGTACCTACATAATCAACACAATCTGTTTTTATTTATAGGTTTTCGCTCACCAAACTAATGGTATTCTGAAGAATCCAAAGATAAAGCTCCAGTGAAGAAAGCTGAAATATTTTTCATCCAAATTCATACTGACATTAAAGCTAAAACCCAACGTTGCAGAAAAGCAACCTTATTTTGTTGCAGATTTTGCTGTAGTTTTTTTTTTTCAGCCAAAGTCAAGAGTGAATTTAACAGAAGGAAAACGTCTAAGAGCTTTCTTTTATATTGTCCATAACTTTTCAAGTCACTCCTGACTATAGTTAAAAAAATAAACAGCGCAAAATCTGGAAAAAACAAACAAGAAAGGAGGCAACGTGGGGGCCTCAGCCTACAGGAGGTTTCCAATTTCATGAAACAAAGCATAATCATTGAACAGTGAAAAGTTCTGCATCTTTTCAAGACATGCTCGTTTTGAAAACATATTTTTTTTAATTTAGTAAGATTAAGTTATTCTTACATACAGTTTCTATGTGTCTTTGTTTGGCTGACAGTAAAGCAGTGAAAGGCATATGTAACAACAACTGCAAACAAGAACATTTCTCATGATATGCAATCAGAAGTTATTATTTTGCATGTATATTGCTAAGCTGAGTGGATGATTTTGTGCTTAACCTCTATGGTCTATTTATGAAGATTGCTCTTTAGCAAGAAGTACATTTGTATTATTTCTTATCCTTCAGAGACCTTTGCATGTAAAGAGGACCTTTCACCACCCCTTCTAAGTCCAGCTCTTTGCACCATTTAATAGGTGCTGCTCCACAGATTCGGCACAACAGGTAGGTGGTGTCAGGCAAGAGCAGACAAAGGGGCGGATTCTGAGCTCTGACTACATCTGTCTCTGATCGGGGCTCTGAATCTCGCCCTCTTTCCTGCCTAGTAGCATATTAGACACCAAAATTAACAGCACCGATTGCTCAGGAACTGTGGGATCAGAGAAATACTAACTCTGCTGAAATCAATGGAGCGGTGCCTATTAACATGCTAAGAATTGGAGTAGGTGGAAGTTCTCTTTAAATGGAATTTTATAATATGTAAATGTTACTAAAGAGGAGTACCACATGCACAGCCACACTTTCATTTAAAGGGGTAAACCAGGATTAGAAAGCATGACTGCTTTCTTTCACAGAGATCTTCATTTTCTCTTCTCAAGCACATGGCCATGTTACATCTCGGTTCTGTTCAAATGTATAGGACTTATTTATAGGAATGCCGTGTGACCACATGACTGATGTCACTTCCTCAGAAGAAGAAGGTGAAAGAAGACAAGCAAGTTTTCTAATCTTGGATAACTCCTTTAGAGAAGGACAAAGGAGTCACTCATTCTTGAGTTTAACAGAGAGTTTGGGAGCAGGTGTATCCCCATAAAAACCAGCCCCAAAAAGTCGTAAATGTAATTTATAGGAACCCTGTTAAAAGTAATATGATATATTCTTGAAATAAGATTATTGTTTATAGGATCAATTACTATTCCACTTTGGATAGAGGGAAAATATGGAAGCGTAAGAATGGAAATTTGGCACTTGGGAAATTGAGACAGCAATGTAAATGATATCCTTTAAACATATGTCAGTTACAGACAGCTCTTGGTCCTCTCTGAGTAATTTAAGTAGCAATTTGAGCAAAAAATATTGACAGATATTCTGGTAAAACACTTCATATGGGCAACAGAATAGTATCAGTGCTAGAAAATAGCCAGGTAGCCAAAAGCCAGGTAAGTCCAAAAGCCAGGTAGCCGCTACTGAAAGCCAGTGCACTGCACCGGCATCCAGTTGCGCACTCCGGTCCAGATTAGGCCCAATGAATGGCCCTAGTCCAGAGAAGGGAGTGTCTTCAGGCCGATTCGTGAGGCGACTCGACCTGAAGAATGAGCATCTCGCTTATTTTTCCAGGAGCCGGAAGAAACAGCTCCTGGAAAAAATTCCTGAGTGGCTCCCATTGATTTCAATGGGAGCCGTCTTTTTGGTCAGGATTTTGAGGCGGATACAGGCAAACATTCTGGAACTCTGAGAGATCTGATGAAGGGGTGGTACTTGTGAGGTACCAGAGAACCCCGAAACGCATCATCATAAATAAATTCCTTTTTATTCTGATTCATCAGCATACCAGAACTCATCTTTACTGAAGGGAGCGCGCTTTTGGTATTTTTGGGGGGTATATCCCTCAATCACTGTCCTGTGATTTCTTTCGACCTTAGAGTCGTAAGCCATAGACGCAGCCCCACGTTTTTCAGCATACATAGCTTGTTTACGTACCAAAAAGGCGTGATACAAGTTGACTTATTTCTGGAGTCCACAAGGACTTATATGTATTCTCATATGTACCTAATTTTTAATTAGCGCGGCCACGCTTGGTAATTTTATATATTTCAGTTTCTAGAGGTGTAATGGATCCCTGAAGCTCCTGGGCCCTAAAGAAGAATCTGTAACGGCACCCCCACTTTTCTGTGTGCTATGCATAATACTGGTGTCTTCTTTTTTTCTTTTTTTTTTTTTTTTTTTAAATGTAGATTGTGAGCCCCACATAGAGCTCACAATGTACATTTTTTCCCTATCAGTATGTCTTTGGAACATGGGATGGAAATCCATGCAAACACAGGGAGAACATACAAACTCCTTGCAGATGGTTTTTGCCCTTGGTGGGATTTGAACACCAGGACTCCAGCGCTGCAAGGCTGCAGTGCTAACCACTGAGCCACCGTGTGGGCCCCTACTGGTGTCTTCTTATGTTGTAGAGAGTCCTTTGGGCTCCCTCAGGCTCCATGGCCTCTTAGACATTAGTACCTCCGCACCCCCTATAACTACACCCCAGCCATTATCTAAGTAATATAATAAACTATCCCTATAATACTCCGATTCAATGCACACTTAAACTAGTTTAGTTGTAGGATTAATTATTGCTTGCTAACGTTGTTAATTCCCAGATGGTCTACAACAACAAAGGGGTTAATGTTTAGATTACTAGTGGTCTAGAGAAGGGAATGGGGTTAATGGTTCTCTTTGGGTTAAATACCTGGTGTCTGTGTTTCTCATTTCTCTGACATAAGGTCGTCTCAGGCTCATTGTTTTCATTTCATCTTCTTGCTTGGATCATACATAATAAGCAGAGAAGTCTATGCAGCTATATAGGGGTTCACACCACTGTTGCTGTTGTCAGACCCAGGACAAGTGCCTAGTGGAGTTTGGTATTTGATAATAGTATTGATATTAGCTTTTAATAAATAAGAAATGTTTACAAGAATATTTTGCCAATAAAGATTTTAACTATACAATTTGTTTTGGTTTTCTCTCAGCAATATTAAATCCCAGTAAACATTGCAAGTAAAGGATTATTCACATTATATATGGACATGGCATATCCCTGAGATATATGTAATTGATGGGGGTGTAATCTCAGAGACCTCACCCATTCTGAAAATGATAGGCATTTTCTTATATTAGCAGCTTATTCTCTACCAACATGATAGATGATAAGTTTCACCTCAGAATGTGAGACTACCTCTAGGGTTTTTATGGTGGTGTTTGCCCTGGATTGAAGGTTCATTTATTCAGCAATGTTGCTGCCGATAGCTTACACAAAGTATATAAAGACTACGGCATGTCAGCGGTTTTGCACTGTCAATACAGTTGACAGACTCCCTGTTACTAAGGAAAGTCCATCTTTAGAAACCAGGAGGCTCAAAACGGAAAACAGAAGTGGTAAAGGCAAGTCCAGCATACAGCCTCTGTATACTGACCCACAGCTTTGCTGCTTTGTGCTCCCTGCCTGTATACTGCTTAGACAGGAGGCTGCAGCTTGTCTTATCCCCAACAGCTCTACAGAAGTGAGTGCAAAGAGTCATCTCCTTCTGATACTGCAAATGTCTGACCAGCTGATTTTTACTGTGGTTTTATGGTATCACTGACAGTAAGCAGTTTCTTTATTGTGTTGAGAGCTCTTTTTCTCTGTCAGAGATATGTTTAGTGCCTCTGGATCACCTATAGTGGGTTCACTTGGGCTTTTCTTTGTTATTTATTATCTGCTATTACATAGTTGCTTCTGCCAGAGCTGATGCCTTGTGCTTCAGTTTTCTGGCATAGAAAGCACAAAAATTCACAATTTTTTTGTGCAAATTAGGTTTTCACACAAAAAATTTGTGATGTTTTTACACTGCCCTTGCTGCTTTCCCACCTGATTCATTTTCATTTACACCAGAAAGTTTGCATAAATGATGCTGGAAATCTATGCCAGGTATGAGCTGGCACAGATTTCCCTCCAGACACACAGCCTGGTGAAGGGTATCATTCATGATTGTGTGTGTGCCTTGTCATATATGAGGTGCACCATCCGCTGGCGATGGGGTTATGAATAGAGATGAGCGAACAGTAAAATGTTCGAGGTTCGATATTCTTTTCGAGTAGCCTCTCAATATTCGACTACTTGAATCGAATATCGAACCCTATTATAGTCTATGGGGGGAAAATGCTCGTTTCAGGGGTAGGCAACGTTCGATCAAATTATACTTACCAAGTCCACGAGTGAGGGTCGGGCTGGATCCTCCAAGCAGTCTTCTCCTTGCAGCTTCCCCGCGGCGTCTTCCAGCTCTTCATTCACTCTGCCAGGGATCTACACTACAAGCGGACATGCGCAGTCGGCTCTGCCCAGATCGAGTACAAGTATTTCGAATACCGTAGTATTCGATCGAATACCTACTCAATCGAGTACTACTCGCTCATCTCTAGTTATGAAGACTAGTGGTAATGAAGACTGGAGTAAATAATCTCACCTTTTGTCTGTAACAGCAGAGAATTTACAGGTTTCTTTATGTAAGAAGTGATTTTATTGTTTACAGAGAGCTGCAAAGTCTAATGGGAAGTGAGGAAATGTGAAGCTGTAAACTACTGACAAACACTGTACATGCCCCCTGCCTCAGAGAAAAATGTAAAATGTGTTATAACCATAATGGGGCTATTAACAGTAAACACCAGAATATAACAATACGAGTAGAAGCAGAAACAGCAATAAAACACTTTGCACAACAAGACCCTACAGATCATAATTACATAGTAGATGGTTGGATGAAGACACCAGTCCATCAAGTCCAACCTATAACCCAGATTTTCCAACTTTTGATGCAAACCCTTTATGTTAGGTTCACACTAGTGTTTGAGTCTCAGCATGAGGCTCCGTCCTCCAATTAAAATAGGCAGAGAGTTTTCTCTCCAACGTTTTTGGCAGAAACCCGGTAGGCGCCATTATAGTCTAAGGGGTCCGCAGGTTTCCTTTGGTAAGTGCTTTTTAAGCGAACAAGGTTTATGTTTTTCAGGTCCCCAAGCAGACTCAAGGGCCGGAAACCCAAACACTAGCGTGAACTTAGTGTTATTTGTGTAGTCTTCTTAAAAACTTACTAAAGTATAAATCTAATGCTTGGAGCCATTGAAACATATACTTAGTCTCCATTCGATATGCCTTTAATAGGTCATTTATCTTATGGTATAAAATAATAATGTGCTGTCATTTATATTATACTAAACAGAAATATGGAAAAGGGTTTTCTAACTTTTCATACAAAAAATAACTGTATATGGCTAAAAATAACACGTACCTTGCAAATTCTGTGACAACGCCATGTCAATACTTATATACTGTAACTGTCTTTCCTTTACTGAAGAAATGACCACGGTAGTCAGTCACTGACTTCAGTCCAATATGGACTGTGCCGAGTTACTGGCTGTTAAAATGACGTGCTATATAAACAAGGATCAACAGAGGAACCATCAGTGCAGAAGTCATAGGGACTATTAAGCATGGGGCAAAAGTTTTAGACAGGTGTGGATAAAATGCTGCACAATAACAATGCTTTGAAAAATAGAAGTGTTAATGGTTTATTTTTGCCATTTAACAAAATTCAAAAGTGAATGATCAAATGAGAAGTCTAAATCAAATTAATATTTGGTGTGCCCACCTCTTGGAGCTGGAGTCCAGAAGTGATGATGGCCTTCAGAGAGCCTTGATCTCAATACCGTAGAGTCTGGCTGTATCCTACCTACAACCACAGGTATATCTGTAGTTAGTTCTCCAAGATGTATGGAACAACCTCCCTTCCAAGTTCTTTCAAAAACTTTGTGCAAGTACACTTCAAATAACTGAGGAAGTTTAGGGGAGATCTCACCAAATATTGAAGAATGGCCCAATAGGTGTGTGACAATGAATGTTTTTTTTTATTTTGTCACCTCCACTGGGCCTCCTGAAGAGACCCCAAAGTATATTAATGTCACATTCACTTTGACATTCAGCTGTGTTTGCATTAGACAGCTAGACGTGCTCACTATGTCCTAAGCCATTTTATAGTGTGGTTTGTACTAAACTTGTTCTGCTTCGAAACAGATTTGCGACCCGAGCCATCCAACATCAAAATGAAACAAACCCTGAGAGGCTTGTTCATATCTCTGTGGATGAATAGGAAAGCTGAAATTTGCATTTCCTGGAATTTGGAGGCAGCATAGCCTCCCACTATTAATAAATATTTTTCTATTGCTACATATCATACAAGAGTCTTGTGTATTGTATTGTATTGCATTTCCCCTGCGTCCCACCAGCGGCACAATATGGGGTATTTTCTGCCCCTGTGTGCTGGTAGGACAGGCGGAATTTTTAATTAGCCAGACTTAACACCTGGCTGGACCCTATAAGAGGGCACCACACCCCTCCCCCTGCGTGTTTTTTTCTGTCCTGTGTGTGGACAGGTGGGGAGGACCTGGTGTCCTCCTATAGGGTTCTTTGGGTCACTTACCTGATCCTGAGTCCTGTCCCTCGCTGGGGCTCCTGACCTAGAAGAGAAGGCAGGGGTGTCAGCAGGGTCTTTCTCCTTCCCTTTCTCCCCGTCCCCTGACTCTTACCTGCAGAGTCGGCGCTTCATGCGGAAGCTTCGGCTTCTGCCGTCGGCTCTGCGAGCGGGTAGGGGCCGGAACCTTCGGCCGGCTCCCTCGTTCCTGGACGGGGAGGGAAAACTTGTGACGCACTTCCGGCGCCGCACTTCCGGTCGCACGGCGACTGAAATTTTACAGACACTAGCTCTGGAGAAGGAGCTAGGTTAGGGGCAGGTAAGGCAGTCCCCTGGCCCCATTTCCCCCCCCCCCTCTAGGTAAACAATTCTTTGTTCGGGGGTCTTGGGGGGGTGGGAAGCGGGAAGGGGGCGGGGTTTTGGGCGGACCCACCCCCTTTTTTTCGGCGGCCAGCTTAAAGAGGAGGGCAGGGCACTCAGTCCTTGCCTTCCTAGTTTCCCACTAGTGGGGCTTGTGCAGCAGTTTGCAGCAGTTGGCAGCAGTTTGCAGCAGTTTGCAGTTTGCAGGTGGCAGCTGAGTTTTGGACAAACCTTGGTCTAAGCCATTCCTCCTACGCCCGGTAAGAAACCATTATTGTGTTTCATATGTGTTACTCCTCTCATACTGTAAATCTATTTAGGTGAACATAGCGGTCGCTATTTTCCGCTACCATGTCCTCTTCCACCACTCCTCCTGGGGACCAGGAGAGGAGGAAATCCTCACCTAAGAGAAAGCATTTTTCCTGCCGGGATTGCGATATTCCCTTACCTGATGGTAAGTGTGGTTAGGGATAGGGGCTCTCTGCAGTAGGAGGTTGCTAATTAACCTCTATATTCCAGGATACGATTGGTCACGTTGTCGGTCCTGCAGAGGGCCTCCTGCTGATGAGCCCTCCCCCAGGGACATGGTAATATGGATGAAGGAGTATATGGTGAGTACGGTGCAGAGAACAAGAGGAAAGATGGTTTCCCCACTTCTGGTAAGCTCCTCCTCCCTTTTTTGTAGGAGGAGTCACTAAAGGACATCCGCGTGTCCATCACCCAGCTCTCTAAGAAGCAGCGGACAGAAGGGCGCTCTGCTTCTCCCCCCTTCCTGGAAAGACTGCAGATGGAGGATGACTCCTGCCCATCCATGGTGCAGTCGAGCGTGGGCAGCAAACCCATATTCCCATGGGACAAAACAACCAATTTGCTGAAGGCCATCCGGTCAAGGGGCCTGGATGACTTGGGGGAAGCCTCCGCTTCTACCGCTGAAGGGCAGAGGGCCTTTCAGGTAGATGCGGCATTAATGGCCATTATGGAGCAGGAGTGGAAATTTCCTGAGAAGACTCATGTGGCCTCCAGGGTATTTAAGAATTTGTATCCGGTGGATCCTGTCCAGCTGGCTTCCTGGGGGCCACCCCCAAAAGTAGACCTGGCGGTAGCCAGGAGGTCCAAGCGTACCATTGTTCCTCTTGAAGACGGCTCTAACTTACAGGACCTCTTGGATAGGAGGATAGACTCCACACTTAAAAAAGCGTACTCATCTGCTTCAGCTCAGACCTCTGTGGCCATTGCCTCCACCGAGGTGGCGGACTTCCTACGTGCCCGGCTGATGCAACTGGAGCGGGACATAGATACCGGCGTCGATAGAGACGAGATCTTATCGTCTATGTCCTCTATTCAGCTAGCAGCAGATTACTTGGGAGAGTCATCCAGACAACAGTTACGTCTGTCAGCAAAAACCATGGCTCAGACCACAGCCGCAAGAAGGCCACTGTGGCTCCGCCCCTGGAGGGCGGACTTACCATCCAAATACGCCCTGTGCGGTCTACCCTTCCAGCCGGGTAAGGTGTTCGGGCGCAGCCTCGATGACCTAATGGAGGGCCTGGCCGAAGACAAAGGCAGAACCTTGCCGCAGGCCTCCAGAAGCAGAAGGCCTCCCCCAGATAGGGGGCGGGGAGCTCAATCTAGGGCACAACCTCAAAGGAGGTCCAGAATACGACCTAGAGGTATGGGCAGCGGGCGCGCCAGGGATGATCCAAAAGGTAAACCTACCTTTTGAAGGTGCGCAGCTCTCTGCGTCCAATCTTGCAGTAGGTGGGCATCTGGCCCACTTTGCCGGTGTGTGGGATCAGATCATCAAAGATCCTTGGGTTTTGCGGGTGGTGGCCCAGGGCTACGCCTTGGAATTCAAGCAGCCTCCCCGCGATCATTTCACCAGCACTCGTACCCTGCCTGCTGCCCAGCAGTCCATCTTAGAGGCAGCCGTCTTGGAATACAGGACAAAGGGGGCCCTGGAGAGGGTCCCCCCTCTGGAGGAAGGCCTCGGTATCTACTCTCCAGTTTTCCTCGTCCCCAAACCATCCGGGGACTGGAGGATGATAGTAGATTTAAGATATCTCAATCGCTTTCTAAAAGAAAAACCATTCCGTATGGAAACAGTAGATTCTGTAACATCCTTCCTCCAGCAGGACGAGGTAATGGTGACCCTAGACCTCAGGGACGCCTACCTGCATGTCCCTATTTTTTGCCCACACAGGAAATATCTAAGAATAGCTATTCAAATAGCTGGCCGCAGAGAGCATTTTCAGTTTACCGCCCTCCCCTTTGGCATATCGTCAGCCCCGTATGTCTTTACCAAGACGGTCGCCCCCATCGCCGCCGCTCTAAGATTAGAGGGGCTCTTCGTGGTTCCGTATTTAGACGACTGGCTCATAAAAGCTCAGTCTACTTCTCTACTCCGCCAACATCTTCAGATTGCTGTATCCCTCCTCCAGAAACTAGGATGGGTGATCAACTGGGAGAAATCCGAGACAGTGCCGTCCACCCGGAGGAAGTTTCACAGATTTATTCTGGATTCCCAGAAGATGCAGATCTACCTTTCCGGCCCAAGGAAACTCAAAATAGAGGCAGCTGCCCGCTTTCTGTTCAGAACTCGGCGAATAACCATCCGGACCGCCATGAGAGTTCTAGGCCTGATGTCTTCTTCAGCCAGGGCGGTTCCTTGGGCCTTATGGCATTTGCGTCCCCTTCAGAGGGAAGTGCTGAGCGCCTGGAACAGGTCGCCACGGGGACTGCAAAAGAAGATCTGCCTTTCTCCCGCTACCCGTCTTTCCCTCAGATGGTGGATACACCTGAAAGACGGAAGGTCTACGGTCCCTCCAGAGTGGGTCCTGCTGACAACGGATGCATCCCATCAGGGATGGGGAGCCCACTTGGACGACAAAACTATACACGGCGTTTGGGCACATCTGGAACAGGGGTCATCCAACCTGAAGGAACTTCAGGCAGTGTACCTTGCCTTGTGTCACTTCGCCCCCCTCCTCAAAGGCAAGGCGGTCAAAGTCCGGTCAGACAATATGACAATGGTCATCTATATAAACAAACAAGGTGGTACCAGATCCCGGGCCCTTCAAAGAACCACGAATCTAATCTTCTCATGGGCAGAAAAGAACCTGTCCCATCTATCCGCTGTTCACATCAGAGGCTCCCTGAACATAGTAGCGGATCAGTTGAGTCGGGGTATTTCCGTATCCGGAGAATGGTCGCTTCATCCAGGAATATTCCAGCAGATTGTCCAAAGATGGGGTCTCCCAGAGGTCGATCTTATGGCAACCCGACTCAACGCCAAGGTGCAGACCTTCTGTTCCCTGTATCAGGAGGACAACCCCTTGGCAGTGGATGCCCTGTCCATCCCATGGAGGTTCAGGCTGTTTTACATCTTCCCTCCGGTTCCCATCATACCCAGAGTATTGATGAAGATAAGACAGGACCAAGTCTCGGGCATTGCCATAATCCCGTTCTGGCCAAAAAGGACTTGGTTTGCCCAGCTCATGAGGATGAGTCAAGGCATCTATTGGAGGCTTCCCCCCCTCCCAGACCTGGTAACTCAAGGAGAGCTGCTCTGCCAGGATCTGAGGAGGTTCAACTTGACAGCCTGGAAGTTAACCAGTCCCTATTAAGGTATAGAGGACTTTCAAAGGCCGTCCTAAAGACGATTTCCTGTGCCCGCTCAGAAGCTACAAATAGAAGTTACCAAAGGATTGGTAACATCTTTAAAACTTGGTGCCAGGAGCACGAAGTGGACTCCGTGGATCCTCCGGTAGGTGTGATCCTGGACTTTCTTCAGGACGGCCTTGACAGGGGCCTCTCGGTTGCTACCTTGAAGGTGCATATGGCTGCCCTGTCCGCCTGTCTGGGGAGGCGGTTATCTCAAGACCCCCTAGTAAGTTCCTTCCTTAAAGGGGCGGGGAGGTTGAGACCAGCAGTATCTGCTCCCATCCACAAGTGGGATCTCAGCACGGTCCTTTCGGCGCTATGTGGTAAGCCCTTTGAACCTCTGGAGTCGGCAGACCTTAAGTTCCTCTCCTGCAAGGTAGCATTCCTCTTGGCGATAACATCAGCCAAGAGGGTAGGAGAATTACAGGCGTTCTCCTGTGAAGAACCGTATATCAACTTCTACGAGGACAGAGTCCAGTTAAGATATCTACCGGGATTTACCCCCAAGGTTCCCTCTGTGACCAACAGACGCCAGCTGGTCACACTTCCAGTATTCTATCCAACACCCTCCACTCCGGAGGAAGTAAAACTTCATTCACTTGATTTGTCAAGGTGTTTAAGGATTTATCTAGAGCGCACGCGCTCTTTTAGAAGATCGGAAAACCTCTTTGTAAACTTCTTCGGGAAATTAAAGGGCCTGGCGGCCTCGAAACCCACCATTTCTAGGTGGGTGAAGGAGGCCATTAAAATTTCATTTGAGATACAGGACTTATCTCCTCCGGCCTTCTTGACAGCGCACTCCACGAGGGCAGTCTCTACCTCGTGGGCAGAAAGGTGCGCCTTGCCGCTTCACCAGATCTGTGCAGCTGCGTCGTGGAGCTCAGACTCCACATTTGTAAAACACTATAGACTGGCTACCCAGTCTGCGGAAGCTTCGGCTTTCGGCCGTACAGTGTTGAGTTCTGTAGAACACCCACCCTAATAAGGGGACTATGCTTGCTATCTCCCCATATTGACTTTTTTAGTCATTTAGTCTCCTGATGAACTCCTAAATACGGGAGGGAAACGCGTTGAGACGGGACTATACTATATGTGAATGGGGACCTAAAACCTTTGAATAGATCCTCAGCAAATTACCATCAGCTGCTATATCGGCTTGATGCCGGATAGCTAACATTGGGCAGAGTGGGAGGTAGCTTATATCCTAATATAGGAATACCCTAGCCCATTTTGCTACTTTATAGACGGCATGCCAATGTTCTGTCTTCTTTTAATATTTAAATATTAGTGAGACATTTGTCTATCTGCTATTGATCCAGGGGAGAAGTTATTTCTGGATCAATAAGCATACCCTTGGCTTCTGAACTAGAGAGTTGGGAGCTAGACACTAATTGAGTCATTTTCATGCAAAGACTTTATTAGGAAGGTTATGCAGTTAGTTTGACACTTTATCTTCTATATACCCGGAGTTATTGTTTTAACATTATTTAATAAAAGTTAAATTTTACGCTGTTCTTTGGTTTGGAGTATGTAAACATATTATACTGTATAGAGCCTATTATAGGTTACTTAATATTAACACGCAGGGGGAGGGGTGTGGTGCTCTCTTATAGGGTCCAGCCAGGTGTTAAGTCTGGCTAATTAAAAATTCCACCTGTCCTACCATCACACAGGGGCAGAAAATACCCCATATTGTGCCACTGTTGGGACTTAGGGAAAACAGGTTATCTACATAACCCATCATTCCTTGCCTTGTATAGACAAACCTTAAATTAATTCATTAACCAATTAATACTTATTAACCTGTCTCTTCTAATTGTATGTAGGGAAAAATGGTCTGCTACCTCTAGACTTCAGAAAATGCTAATTTTCTAATATTTTCTAATATTAAATAGTCCATTACTTGCATTGCTAACCACAGTCTGACTATCTACAGTATATTTAGTAGCCTCTTGTATGGTCAGCATAAATTTCATTGATCCCCATTACAGATAAAAATGTCCACCGAATTCCAATAGACCAGATTTACTTATACAGTAACAGTCCCCTTGTATTGCTGTACTGAAATATTATGCAGTGAATCTTTACATACATTATATTGATTTTGAGTTGAACTAAAATAGGGGTCTTTATAGATGAATTTATGGAGATAGGATTTATAGAACAGCTTTCTAACTGAATTTTTGAAGATCTGATTCAATAAACAGTAGAATTTTGCAGACTCACTGTATTATACTGGCATATTTTATACCCCTGATTTAGTTGTATATCTTTTACAGAAATAAGTATATATACTGTATATACAGCATTTAGTGCTACTATTAGAGATGACCGAACCTCGCAAGATTCCTTCCATTTCAGGTTTCAGTGACTTGGGTTCCAAATTGGTTTCAGGTTGAATAAGTTTGATACGAACCACAACTTAATTGCTAAAACATAATGTATAATAATGTTAGGGCTCGTAGTAACCTATATATCCTGTGGATTTTTAGAAACACATGGCGTTATATTACAAAAAACAATGGTTTTGTAGAAAAATTAGCCCATTTTGATCACTTGTAATTATGCTATGAGGAATATTTCTCTCTGCAGATGCCACATGACTACTTGAGAATGCGATCTGTGTTGGTAAAGAAGACAATTTTGACAGATCAGAAAGACTGCAGGTACAAGTTAAAACAGAGAAGGAACAACATATTTGTGATTCATTGCTTTCAAAAATGTCTTTATTCTTAGGAAGAACGACAACACTGAGAATACCGACAGAGCTATCCTGACCAGAAGTAGTGTTGCCTTTACATTATTAATGTTAGTAGTTGCACAAGTGTTTCATCCTCCTCTTCCTTTTGCTTGTCCTCTCCTTGTTTTCCAGTCACTTTACTGCACTTTTTAAATCTAATAGTGATTGGTAATAGAGATGAGCGAACACTAAAATGTTCGAGGTTCGAAATTCGATTCGAACAGCCGCTCAATGTTCGTGTGTTCGAACGGGTTTCGAACCCCATTATAGTCTATGGGGAACAGATACTCGTTAAGGGGGAAACCCAAATCCGTGTCTGGAGGGTCACCAAGTCCACTATGACACCCCAGGAAATGATGCCAACACCTCTGGAATGACACTGGGACAGCAGGGGAAGCATGTCTGGGGGCATCTAACACACCAAAGACCCTCTATTACCCCAACATCACAGCCTAACAACTACACACTTTACACACTCAATACCACCTCTCTGACAGTAGGAAAACACCTTGAAACATGTGTATTTGGCACTTGCAGTGAGGAGAGCTTGTCACCAGCAGTGAATTTGGCCCTTGTAGTAAGTTGAGGTTGGCACCAACATTTGTTTTGAAAATCAGGGTGGATTGAGCCTCTAACCAGCAGAGTTTGGGCAAATTCATGGTGGAGGGAGCCTCTAAAAACCCCAGTTTGGACCAATTCATGGTGGAGGGAGACTCTAAAAACCCCAGTTTGGACCAATTCATGGTGGAGGGAGACTCTAAAAACCCCAGTTTGGACCAATTCATGGTGGAGGGAGCCTCTAAAAACCCCAGTTTGGACCAATTCATGGTGGAGGGAGCCTCTAACCAGCCCAGTTTGGACCAATTAATGGTGGAGGGAGCCTCTAAACAGCCAAGTTTTGGGAAATTCATGGTGGAGGGAGCCTCTAACCAGCCCAGTTTGGACCAATTCATGGTGGAGGGAGCCTCTAAACAGCCCAGTTTGGGCAAATTCATGGTGGAGGGAGCCTCTAACCAGCCCAGTTTGGACCAATTAATGGTGGAGGGAGCCTCTAAACAGCCCAGTTTGGACCAATTAATGGTGGAGGGAGCCTCTAACCAGCCCAGTTTGGACCAATTAATGGTGGAGGGAGCCTCTAACCAGCCCAGTTTGGACCAATTAATGGTGGAGGGAGCCTCTAACCAGCCCAGTTTGGACCAATTAATGGTGGAGGGAGCCTCTAAACAGCCAAGTTTTGGGAAATTCATGGTGGAGGGAGCCTCTAACCAGCCCAGTTTGGACCAATTCATGGTGGAGGGAGCCTCTAAACAGCCCAGTTTGGGCAAATTCATGGTGGAGGGAGCCTCTAAAAAACCCAGTTTGGACCAATTCATGGTGGAGGGAGCCTCTAATTAGCCCAGTTTGGACCAATTAATTGTGGAGGGAGCCTCTAACCAGCCCAGTTTGGACCAATTAATGGTGGAGGGAGCCTCTAACCACCCCAGTTTGGGCAAATTCATGGTGGAGGGAGCCTCTAACCAGCCCAGTTTGGACCAATTAATGGTGGAGGGAGCCTCTAAACAGCCAAGTTTTGGGAAATTCATGGTGGAGGGAGCCTCTAACCAGCCCAGTTTGGGCAAATTCATGGTGGAGGGAGCCTCTAACCAGCCCAGTTTGGACCAATTAATGGTGGAGGGAGCCTCTAACCAGCCCAGTTTGGACCAATTAATGGTGGAGGGAGCCTCTAAACAGCCAAGTTTTGGGAAATTCATGGTGGAGGGAGCCTCTAACCAGCCCAGTTTGGACCAATTCATGGTGGAGGGAGCCTCTAAACAGCCCAGTTTGGGCAAATTCATGGTGGAGGGAGCCTCTAAAAAACCCAGTTTGGACCAATTCATGGTGGAGGGAGCCTCTAATTAGCCCAGTTTGGACCAATTAATTGTGGAGGGAGCCTCTAACCAGCCCAGTTTGGACCAATTAATGGTGGAGGGAGCCTCTAACCACCCCAGTTTGGACCAATTCATGGTGGAGGGAGCCTCTAACCAGCCCAGTTTGGACCAATTAATGGTGGAGGGAGCCTCTAAACAGCCAAGTTTTGGGAAATTCATGGTGGAGGGAGCCTCTAACCAGCCCAGTTTGGACCAATTCATGGTGGAGGGAGCCTCTAAACAGCCCAGTTTGGGCAAATTCATGGTGGAGGGAGCCTCTAACCAGCCCAGTTTGGACCAATTAATGGTGGAGGGAGCCTCTAAACAGCCAAGTTTTGGGAAATTCATGGTGGAGGGAGCCTCTAACCAGCCCAGTTTGGACCAATTCATGGTGGAGGGAGCCTCTAAACAGCCAAGTTTTGGGAAATTCATGGTGGAGGGAGCCTCTAAAAAACCCAGTTTGGACCAATTCATGGTGGAGGGAGCCTCTAATTAGCCCAGTTTGGACCAATTAATTGTGGAGGGAGCCTCTAACCAGCCCAGTTTGGACCAATTAATGGTGGAGGGAGCCTCTAACCACCCCAGTTTGGGCAAATTCATGGTGGAGGGAGCCTCTAACCAGCCCAGTTTGGACCAATTAATGGTGGAGGGAGCCTCTAAACAGCCAAGTTTTGGGAAATTCATGGTGGAGGGAGCCTCTAACCAGCCCAGTTTGGACCAATTCATGGTGGAGGGAGCCTCTAAACAGCCCAGTTTGGGCAAATTCATGGTGGAGGGAGCCTCTAAACAGCCCAGTTTGGGCAAATTCATGGTGGAGGGAGCCTCTAACCAGCCCAGTTTGGACCAATTAATGGTGGAGGGAGCCTCTAAACAGCCAAGTTTTGGGAAATTCATGGTGGAGGGAGCCTCTAACCAGCCCAGTTTGGACCAATTAATGGTGGAGGGAGCCTCTAACCAGCCCAGTTTGGACCAATTAATGGTGGAGGGAGCCTCTAACCAGCCCAGTTTGGACCAATTAATGGTGGAGGGAGCCTCTAACCACCCCAGTTTGGACCAATTCATGGTGGAGGGAGCCTCTAACCAGCCCAGTTTGGACCAATTAATGGTGGAGGGAGCCTCTAAACAGCCAAGTTTTGGGAAATTCATGGTGGAGGGAGCCTCTAACCAGCCCAGTTTGGACCAATTCATGGTGGAGGGAGCCTCTAAACAGCCCAGTTTGGGCAAATTCATGGTGGAGGGAGCCTCTAACCAGCCCAGTTTGGACCAATTAATGGTGGAGGGAGCCTCTAAACAGCCAAGTTTTGGGAAATTCATGGTGGAGGGAGCCTCTAACCAGCCCAGTTTGGACCAATTCATGGTGGAGGGAGCCTCTAAACAGCCAAGTTTTGGGAAATTCATGGTGGAGGGAGCCTCTAAAAAACCCAGTTTGGACCAATTCATGGTGGAGGGAGCCTCTAATTAGCCCAGTTTGGACCAATTAATTGTGGAGGGAGCCTCTAACCAGCCCAGTTTGGACCAATTAATGGTGGAGGGAGCCTCTAACCACCCCAGTTTGGGCAAATTCATGGTGGAGGGAGCCTCTAACCAGCCCAGTTTGGACCAATTAATGGTGGAGGGAGCCTCTAACCAGCCCAGTTTGGACCAATTAATGGTGGAGGGAGCCTCTAACCAGCCCAGTTTGGACCAATTAATGGTGGAGGGAGCCTCTAAACAGCCAAGTTTTGGGAAATTCATGGTGGAGGGAGCCTCTAACCAGCCCAGTTTGGACCAATTCATGGTGGAGGGAGCCTCTAAACAGCCCAGTTTGGGCAAATTCATGGTGGAGGGAGCCTCTAAAAAACCCAGTTTGGACCAATTCATGGTGGAGGGAGCCTCTAATTAGCCCAGTTTGGACCAATTAATTGTGGAGGGAGCCTCTAACCAGCCCAGTTTGGACCAATTAATGGTGGAGGGAGCCTCTAAAAAACCCAGTTTGGACCAATTCATGGTGGAGGGAGCCTCTAATTAGCCCAGTTTGGACCAATTAATTGTGGAGGGAGCCTCTAACCAGCCCAGTTTGGACCAATTAATGGTGGAGGGAGCCTCTAACCACCCCAGTTTGGACCAATTCATGGTGGAGGGAGCCTCTAACCACCCCAGTTTGGACCAATTCATGGTGGAGGGAGCCTCTAAACAGCCCAGTTTGGGCAAATTCATGGTGGAGGGAGCCTCTAACCAGCCCAGTTTGGACCAATTAATGGTGGAGGGAGCCTCTAAACAGCCCAGTTTGGGCAAATTCATGGTGGAGGGAGCCTCTAACCAGCCCAGTTTGGACCAATTAATGGTGGAGGGAGCCTCTAAACAGCCAAGTTTTGGGAAATTCATGGTGGAGGGAGCCTCTAACCAGCCCAGTTTGGACCAATTAATGGTGGAGGGAGCCTCTAACCACCCCAGTTTGGGCAAATTCATGGTGGAGGGAGCCTCTAACCAGCCCAGTTTGGACCAATTAATGGTGGAGGGAGCCTCTAAACAGCCAAGTTTTGGGAAATTCATGGTGGAGGGAGCCTCTAACCAGCCCAGTTTGGACCAATTCATGGTGGAGGGAGCCTCTAAACAGCCCAGTTTGGGCAAATTCATGGTGGAGGGAGCCTCTAAACAGCCCAGTTTGGGCAAATTCATGGTGGAGGGAGCCTCTAACCAGCCCAGTTTGGACCAATTAATGGTGGAGGGAGCCTCTAAACAGCCAAGTTTTGGGAAATTCATGGTGGAGGGAGCCTCTAACCAGCCCAGTTTGGACCAATTAATGGTGGAGGGAGCCTCTAACCAGCCCAGTTTGGACCAATTAATGGTGGAGGGAGCCTCTAACCAGCCCAGTTTGGACCAATTAATGGTGGAGGGAGCCTCTAACCACCCCAGTTTGGACCAATTCATGGTGGAGGGAGCCTCTAACCAGCCCAGTTTGGACCAATTAATGGTGGAGGGAGCCTCTAAACAGCCAAGTTTTGGGAAATTCATGGTGGAGGGAGCCTCTAACCAGCCCAGTTTGGACCAATTCATGGTGGAGGGAGCCTCTAAACAGCCCAGTTTGGGCAAATTCATGGTGGAGGGAGCCTCTAACCAGCCCAGTTTGGACCAATTAATGGTGGAGGGAGCCTCTAAACAGCCAAGTTTTGGGAAATTCATGGTGGAGGGAGCCTCTAACCAGCCCAGTTTGGACCAATTCATGGTGGAGGGAGCCTCTAAACAGCCAAGTTTTGGGAAATTCATGGTGGAGGGAGCCTCTAAAAAACCCAGTTTGGACCAATTCATGGTGGAGGGAGCCTCTAATTAGCCCAGTTTGGACCAATTAATTGTGGAGGGAGCCTCTAACCAGCCCAGTTTGGACCAATTAATGGTGGAGGGAGCCTCTAACCACCCCAGTTTGGGCAAATTCATGGTGGAGGGAGCCTCTAACCAGCCCAGTTTGGACCAATTAATGGTGGAGGGAGCCTCTAAACAGCCAAGTTTTGGGAAATTCATGGTGGAGGGAGCCTCTAACCAGCCCAGTTTGGACCAATTCATGGTGGAGGGAGCCTCTAAACAGCCCAGTTTGGGCAAATTCATGGTGGAGGGAGCCTCTAAACAGCCCAGTTTGGGCAAATTCATGGTGGAGGGAGCCTCTAACCAGCCCAGTTTGGACCAATTAATGGTGGAGGGAGCCTCTAAACAGCCAAGTTTTGGGAAATTCATGGTGGAGGGAGCCTCTAACCAGCCCAGTTTGGACCAATTAATGGTGGAGGGAGCCTCTAACCAGCCCAGTTTGGACCAATTAATGGTGGAGGGAGCCTCTAACCAGCCCAGTTTGGACCAATTAATGGTGGAGGGAGCCTCTAACCACCCCAGTTTGGACC
This sequence comes from Leptodactylus fuscus, assembly GCF_031893055.1. Taxonomy (NCBI): domain Eukaryota; kingdom Metazoa; phylum Chordata; class Amphibia; order Anura; family Leptodactylidae; genus Leptodactylus; species Leptodactylus fuscus. The sequence continues at coordinate 253,622,937 of NC_134265.1, forward strand.
AATTCATGGTGGAGGGAGCCTCTAACCACCCCAGTTTGGACCAATTCATGGTGGAGGGAGCCTCTAAACAGCCAAGTTTTGGGAAATTCATGGTGGAGGGAGCCTCTAACCAGCCCAGTTTGGACCAATTAATGGTGGAGGGAGCCTCTAACCACCCCAGTTTGGGCAAATTCATGGTGGAGGGAGCCTCTAACCAGCCCAGTTTGGACCAATTAATGGTGGAGGGAGCCTCTAAACAGCCCAGTTTGGGCAAATTCATGGTGGAGGGAGCCTCTAAACAGCCAAGTTTTGGGAAATTCATGGTGGAGGGAGCCTCTAACCAGCCCAGTTTGGACCAATTCATGGTGGAGGGAGCCTCTAAACAGCCCAGTTTGGGCAAATTCATGGTGGAGGGAGCCTCTAAAAAACCCAGTTTGGACCAATTCATGGTGGAGGGAGCCTCTAATTAGCCCAGTTTGGACCAATTAATTGTGGAGGGAGCCTCTAACCAGCCCAGTTTGGACCAATTAATGGTGGAGGGAGCCTCTAAAAAACCCAGTTTGGACCAATTCATGGTGGAGGGAGCCTCTAATTAGCCCAGTTTGGACCAATTAATTGTGGAGGGAGCCTCTAACCAGCCCAGTTTGGACCAATTAATGGTGGAGGGAGCCTCTAACCACCCCAGTTTGGACCAATTCATGGTGGAGGGAGCCTCTAACCACCCCAGTTTGGACCAATTCATGGTGGAGGGAGCCTCTAAACAGCCCAGTTTGGGCAAATTCATGGTGGAGGGAGCCTCTAACCAGCAGAGTTGGGGGAAATCAGGGTGGAGGGAGCCTAGTATTAGCAGAATTGTGCAACGCTTATGGTGGATGAGTATGAGGATGCGGAGGAATTGGAGAGGTTGAGTACAGACATGGAGTTTCATGTTGGGGTGCTTTACACAGGTGGGCACAAAAATGACGGCTCTACCCAGTGGTGGTTCATTTTTATCAAAGTGAGCCGGTCGGCACTCTCAGCTGACAGACGGGTGCGCTTGTCAGTGATGATGCCACCGGCTGCACTGAACACCCTCTCAGATAGGACGCTGGCGGCAGGACAGGACAGCACCTCCAAGGCATATAGGGCAAGTTCAAGCCACAGGTCCAACTTCGACACCCAATACGTGTAGGGCGCAGAGGGGTCGGAGAGGACAGGGCTGTGGTCGGAAAGGTATTCCCGCAACATGCGCCTATACTTCTCACGCCTGGTGACACTAGGACCCTCCGTGGCGGCACTTTGGCGAGGGGGTGCCATCAAGGTGTCCCAGACCTTAGACAGTGTGCCCCTCGTTTGTGTGGACCGGTGAGAACTTGGTTGCCTACTGGAGGAACTGCCCTCCCTGCCGCCAACGTCACATGCTGGAAACATCTCCATCATATTCTGCACCAATTGCCTGTGGCAAGCATTGATGCGATTGGCCCTCCCCTCTACCGGAATAAAAGACGAGATGTTGTTTTTATACCGGGGGTCAAGGATAGCAAAGATCCAGTACTGGTTGTCCTCCATGATTTTGACAATACGCTTGTCGGTTGTAAAGCACCCCAACATGAACTCAGCCATGTCTGCCACAGTGTTAGTTGGCATGACTCCTCTGGCCCCACCGGAAAGTTCAATCTCCATTTCCTCCTCATCCTCCATGTCTACCCATCCGCGCTGCAACAATGGGACGATTCGAAGTTGCCCGGAAGCCTCCTGTATCACCATCACATCATCGGACAACTCTTCTTCCTCCTCCTCCTCCTCCTCCTCCTCCATTAAACGCAGTGAAGCGGACAGATGTGTGGACCTACTCTCCAGCTGTGACGGATCGGATGCTATCCCTAACTCCTCTGTGTGATCTGAGTTATCCCTGATGTCAATCAGGGATTCTCTCAGAACACACAAGAGCGGGATTGTAAGGCTCACCATCGCATCCTCAGAGCTCACCCTCCTTGTGGACTCCTCAAAGACCCGTAGGATGTCACAAAGGTCTCTCATCCATGGCCACTCATGGATGTGAAACTGAGGCAGCTGACTTTGTGGCACCCTAGGGTTTTGTAGCTGGTATTCCATCAAAGGTCTCTGCTGCTCAACCACTCTATTCAACATCTGAAACGTTGAGTTCCAGCGTGTGGGGACGTCGCACAAAAGCCGGTGTTGTGGCACATGCAGGCGTTGCTGGAGAGATTTTAAGCTAGCAGCGGCTACTGTCGACTTGCGAAAGTGGGCGCACATGCGCCGCACTTTCACCAGTAGCTCTGGAACATTGGGGTAGCTCTTTAGGAAACGTTGCACCACTAGGTTGAAGACGTGGGCCAGGCATGGAACATGTTGGAGTCCGGCAAGCTCCAGAGCTGCTACCAGGTTCCGGCCGTTATCACAAACGACCATGCCTGGGCCCAGGTGCAGCGGCTCAAACCATATTGCCGTCTCATCGAGGAGGGCATCCCTCACCTCGGAGGCAGTGTGCTGTCTGTCCCCCAAGCTGATCAGCTTCAGCACAGCCTGCTGACGTCTACCAATGCCAGTGCTGCAACGTTTCCAACTCGTAGCTGGGGTCAATCTAACAGCGGAGGAGGAGGCGGTGGCGGAGGAGGAGGCGGTGGCGGAGGAGGAGGCGGTAGAGGAGGAGGAGGAGGGGGGTGTTCTTCTCGTGTCCCTGCCAGGAATGTTAGGCGGGGAGACGAGGTACACCGGGCCAGTTTGGGAAGCAGTCCCAGCCTCAACTACATTCACCCAGTGTGCCGTCAGTGAAATGTAGCGTCCCTGTCCGCATGCACTTGTCCACGCGTCGGTGGTCAAGTGGACCTTTGTGCAAAGCGCGGAACTAAGGGCCCGCCTGATGTTGAGTGACACGTGCTGGTGCAAGGCGGGGACGGCACACCGGGAGAAGTAGTGACGGCTAGGGACGGCATAGCGAGGTGCCGCAGTTGCCATCAGGTCCAGGAAGGCGGGAGTTTCAACAAGCCGGAACGCCAACATCTCCTGGGCCAGCAGTTTAGCGATGTTGGCGTTCAAGGCTTGCGCGTGTGGGTGGTTAGCAGTGTATTTCTGCCGCCGCTCCAATGTCTGAGAGATGGTGGGTTGTTGTAAAGAAACGCCTGATGGTGCCTTTGATGGTGCAGGAGAAGGAGATAAGACAGGACCAGGGGAGGATGAGGTAGAAGTCAACAAAGTGGCGGAGGCAGATGAAGTGGTGTCCTGGCTCGTCCTCTGGAGTGCATCGCCAGCACAGTCAGCAGTGGCAGTGGCAGAGGCAGAGGCAGAGGCAGTGGCAGTGGCGTGAACGGCAGTCGGCCTTTGTCCTGCCGTTGCTGCCTGCCACTGATTCCAGTGCTTGGATTCCAAATGACGGCGCATTGAAGTGGTGGACAGGTTGCTCTTCTCAGAGCCCCTAATCAATTTCGAGAGGCAAATTGTGCAGACAACACTATATCTGTCCTCGGCGCATTCCTTGAAAAAACTCCACACCTTCGAGAAACGTGCCCTCGAGGTGGGAGTTTTTCGGGGCTGGGTACGAACTGGAACATCTTGGGAGATTCCGGGTGTGGCCTGGCTTCGCCTAAGCTGCTGACCTCTGCCTCTGCCTCTAGCTACCCTTTTTGGTGCTGCACCTGCCTCAACATCCACACTACTTTCCCCGCTTGACATCCCCCCTGTCCAGGTCGGGTCAGTGTCCTCATCATCCACCACTTCCTCTTCCAACTCCTGTCTCATCTCCTCCTCCCGCACAATGCGCCGGTCAACTGGATGCCCTGACGGCAACTGCGTCACATCATCGTCGATGAGGGTGGGTTGCTGGTCATCCACCACCAAATCGAACGGAGATGGAGGAGACTCTAGTGTTTGAGCATCTGGATACAGATGCTCCTCTGTTAGGTTCGTGGAATCGTGACGTGGAGAGGCAGGTTGAGGGACAATGAAAGGAGCGGAGAACAGCTCTGGGGAGCAGGGACAGTTTGGGTTATTGTTCTGTAAAGCTTCGGAATTTTGGGAGGAAGGAAGACAAGACTGTTGGGTAATAGGAGGAGAGGAGGCAGAGTCTGACTGGCTGCTGGACAATGTGCTGTAAGCGTTCTCTGACAGCCATTGCAAGACCTGTTCCTGGTTCTCGGGCCTACTAAGGTTTGTACCCTGCAGTTTAGTTAATGTGGCAAGCAACCCTGGCACTGTGGAGTGGCGCAATGCTTGCTGCCCCACAGGAGTAGGCACGGGACGCCCTGTGGCTTCACTGCTACCTTGCTCCCCAGAACCATTCCCCCGACCTCGCCCACGGCCTCGTCCACGTCCCTTTCCGGGAGCCTTGCGCATTTTGAATTCCTAGTTAGAAATTGGCACTGTATACCAGTAGTAAAAATTGTGGGTGCACGTAACCCCAATATATTCTTTGAATTCCCAGTCAGAAACTGGCACTATATGGCAGTAGCAAGAAATGAGGGTATTTGTATTCCCAATATACTCTTTGAATTCCCAGTCAGACAATGGCACTGTATACCAGTAGTAAAAATTGTGGGTGCACGTAACCCCAATATATTCTTTGAATTACCAGTCAGAAACTGGCACTATATGGCAGTAGCAAGAAATGAGGGTATTTATAACCCCAATATATTCTTTGAATTCCCAGTCAGACAATGGCACTGTATACCAGTAGTAAAAATTGTGGGTGCACGTAACCCCAATATATTCTTTGAATTCCCAGTCAGAAACTGGCACTATATGGCAGTAGCAAGAAATGAGGGTATTTGTATTCCCAATATACTCTTTGAATTCCCAGTCAGACAATGGCACTGTATACCAGTAGTAAAAATTGTGGGTGCACGTAACCCCAATATATTCTTTGAATTCCCAGTCAGACACTGGCACTATATGGCAGTAGCAAGAAATGAGGGTATTTGTATTCCCAATATATTCTTTGAATTCCCAGTCAGACAATGGCACTGTATACCAGTAGTAAAAATTGTGGGTGCACGTAACCCCAATATATTCTTTGAATTACCAGTCAGAAACTGGCACTATATGGCAGTAGCAAGAAATGAGGGTATTTATAACCCCAATATATTCTTTGAATTCCCAGTCAGACAATGGCACTGTATACCAGTAGTAAAAATTGTGGGTGCACGTAACCCCAATATATTCTTTGAATTCCCAGTCAGAAACTGGCACTATATGGCAGTAGCAAGAAATGAGGGTATTTATAACCCCAATATATTCTTTGAATTCCCAGTCAGACAATGGCACTGTATACCAGTAGTAAAAATTGTGGGTGCACGTAACCCCAATATATTCTTTGAATTCCCAGTCAGAAACTGGCACTATATGGCAGTAGCAAGAAATGAGGGTATTTGTATTCCCAATATACTCTTTGAATTCCCAGTCAGACAATGGCACTGTATACCAGTAGTAAAAATTGTGGGTGCACGTAACCCCAATATATTCTTTGAATTCCCAGTCAGAAACTGGCACTATATGGCAGTAGCAAGAAATGAGGGTATTTGTATTCCCAATATACTCTTTGAATTCCCAGTCAGACAATGGCACTGTATACCAGTAGTAAAAATTGTGGGTGCACGTAACCCCAATATATTCTTTGAATTCCCAGTCAGAAACTGGCACTATATGGCAGTAGCAAGAAATGAGGGTATTTGTATTCCCAATATACTCTTTGAATTCCCAGTCAGACAATGGCACTGTATACCAGTAGTAAAAATTGTGGGTGCACGTAACCCCAATATATTCTTTGAATTCCCAGTCAGACACTGGCACTATATGGCAGTAGCAAGAAATGAGGGTATTTGTATTCCCAATATACTCTTTGAATTCCCAGTCAGACAATGGCACTGTATACCAGTAGTAAAAATTGTGGGTGCACGTAACCCCAATATATTCTTTGAATTACCAGTCAGAAACTGGCACTATATGGCAGTAGCAAGAAATGAGGGTATTTATAACCCCAATATATTCTTTGAATTCCCAGTCAGACAATGGCACTGTATACCAGTAGTAAAAATTGTGGGTGCACGTAACCCCAATATATTCTTTGAATTACCAGTCAGAAACTGGCACTATATGGCAGTAGCAAGAAATGAGGGTATTTATAACCCCAATATATTCTTTGAATTCCCAGTCAGACAATGGCACTGTATACCAGTAGTAAAAATTGTGGGTGCACGTAACCCCAATATATTCTTTGAATTCCCAGTCAGAAACTGGCACTATATGGCAGTAGCAAGAAATGAGGGTATTTATAACCCCAATATATTCTTTGAATTCCCAGTCAGACAATGGCACTGTATACCAGTAGTAAAAATTGTGGGTGCACGTAACCCCAATATATTCTTTGAATTCCCAGTCAGAAACTGGCACTATATGGCAGTAGCAAGAAATGAGGGTATTTGTATTCCCAATATACTCTTTGAATTCCCAGTCAGACAATGGCACTGTATACCAGTAGTAAAAATTGTGGGTGCACGTAACCCCAATATATTCTTTGAATTCCCAGTCAGAAACTGGCACTATATGGCAGTAGCAAGAAATGAGGGTATTTGTATTCCCAATATACTCTTTGAATTCCCAGTCAGACAATGGCACTGTATACCAGTAGTAAAAATTGTGGGTGCACGTAACCCCAATATATTCTTTGAATTCCCAGTCAGAAACTGGCACTATATGGCAGTAGCAAGAAATGAGGGTATTTGTATTCCCAATATACTCTTTGAATTCCCAGTCAGACAATGGCACTGTATACCAGTAGTAAAAATTGTGGGTGCACGTAACCCCAATATATTCTTTGAATTCCCAGTCAGACACTGGCACTATATGGCAGTAGCAAGAAATGAGGGTATTTGTATTCCCAATATACTCTTTGAATTCCCAGTCAGACAATGGCACTGTATACCAGTAGTAAAAATTGTGGGTGCACGTAACCCCAATATATTCTTTGAATTCCCAGTCAGAAACTGGCACTATATGGCAGTAGCAAGAAATGAGGGTATTTGTATTCCCAATATACTCTTTGAATTCCCAGTCAGACAATGGCACTGTATACCAGTAGTAAAAATTGTGGGTGCACGTAACCCCAATATATTCTTTGAATTCCCAGTCAGACACTGGCACTATATGGCAGTAGCAAGAAATGAGGGTATTTGTATTCCCAATATATTCTTTGAATTCCCAGTCAGACAATGGCACTGTATACCAGTAGTAAAAATTGTGGGTGCACGTAACCCCAATATATTCTTTGAATTACCAGTCAGAAACTGGCACTATATGGCAGTAGCAAGAAATGAGGGTATTTATAACCCCAATATATTCTTTGAATTCCCAGTCAGACAATGGCACTGTATACCAGTAGTAAAAATTGTGGGTGCACGTAACCCCAATATATTCTTTGAATTCCCAGTCAGAAACTGGCACTATATGGCAGTAGCAAGAAATGAGGGTATTTATAACCCCAATATATTCTTTGAATTCCCAGTCAGACAATGGCACTGTATACCAGTAGTAAAAATTGTGGGTGCACGTAACCCCAATATATTCTTTGAATTCCCAGTCAGAAACTGGCACTATATGGCAGTAGCAAGAAATGAGGGTATTTGTATTCCCAATATACTCTTTGAATTCCCAGTCAGACAATGGCACTGTATACCAGTAGTAAAAATTGTGGGTGCACGTAACCCCAATATATTCTTTGAATTCCCAGTCAGAAACTGGCACTATATGGCAGTAGCAAGAAATGAGGGTATTTGTATTCCCAATATACTCTTTGAATTCCCAGTCAGACAATGGCACTGTATACCAGTAGTAAAAATTGTGGGTGCACGTAACCCCAATATATTCTTTGAATTCCCAGTCAGACACTGGCACTATATGGCAGTAGCAAGAAATGAGGGTATTTGTATTCCCAATATACTCTTTGAATTCCCAGTCAGACAATGGCACTGTATACCAGTAGTAAAAATTGTGGGTGCACGTAACCCCAATATATTCTTTGAATTACCAGTCAGAAACTGGCACTATATGGCAGTAGCAAGAAATGAGGGTATTTATAACCCCAATATATTCTTTGAATTCCCAGTCAGACAATGGCACTGTATACCAGTAGTAAAAATTGTGGGTGCACGTAACCCCAATATATTCTTTGAATTCCCAGTCAGAAACTGGCACTATATGGCAGTAGCAAGAAATGAGGGTATTTGTATTCCCAATATACTCTTTGAATTCCCAGTCAGACAATGGCACTGTATACCAGTAGTAAAAATTGTGGGTGCACGTAACCCCAATATATTCTTTGAATTCCCAGTCAGACACTGGCACTATATGGCAGTAGCAAGAAATGAGGGTATTTGTATTCCCAATATATTCTTTGAATTCCCAGTCAGACAATGGCACTGTATACCAGTAGTAAAAATTGTGGGTGCACGTAACCCCAATATATTCTTTGAATTACCAGTCAGAAACTGGCACTATATGGCAGTAGCAAGAAATGAGGGTATTTGTATTCCCAATATATTCTTTGAATTCCCAGTCAGACAATGGCACTGTATACCAGTAGTAAAAATTGTGGGTGTATATAGCCCCAATTCTATTGCTAGGGGACTTGCAGGGTATTTCTGGGGTGAAGGTGGGGGGGCACACCGTTGGAACGGGTATCGGGGTATATATCGGGTATACGGGAATACACTGACAGTGTATTCCATTCAGGATCCTGGGAAAGCTGGGTTGCGGCGATTGAGCCCGTCAGTGCCACGTTACACTGACAAGCTTCTCCCTGGAATTTAGCTCTTACAAGAGCTGTTGGTTGTCTTCTCCTTCCTATCCTAGCCTGTCCCTGCCTACCCAGAATCTAAGCCCTAGCTAGCTGGACGGAAACCTCCGTCCTCGGTGAATTGCAAGCTCAGAATGACGCGAAGCTGGGCGTCGCTGTTCTTTTAAATTAGAGGTCACATGTTTTCGGCAGCCAATGGGTTTTGCCTACTTTTTTCAACGTCACCGGTGTCGTAGTTCCTGTCCCACCTACCCAGCGCTGTTATTGGAGCAAAAAAGGCGCCAGGGAAGGTGGGAGGGGAATCGAGTAATGGCGCACTTTACCACGCGGTGTTCGATTCGATTCGAACATGCCGAACAGCCTAATATCCGATCGAACATGAGTTCGATAGAACACTGTTCGCTCATCTCTAATTGGTAACAATTCTCGCTCAGTGTATATGTACTTTTTGTTTTTGTCATCTGTCAATTATTTGTTAAAAGTCCCATTTCTTAAAGTTCTTTCTTGAAGAAATAAACGCTATTGGAGCTGTTGGCAGGACTAAAAGATAAAGAATAGCTACACAAGTACAAATCATACGAATGAAGGAATACCTGGTAGATTTCACACCACATGATGTTCTATAAAGTCACAATAATTTTCTGTTTTTCAGTAAAAAAAACCTTCAAGAAAATGTTAACTAAACAATGTTACCCCTATACGTCTCATATGTAAAATATATATGAAAATATAAATATTCACATAAAATATGAATTCACCTAAAGTTAGGGGAGAGATAAGTCCTGAAACCGGAGGAAACTAGGCGGAACTGCGGCAGACCTCATTATAGTCTATGGGGTCCACAGGTTTCTGCATGTAACAGTTTTTTAAGAGGATAGAGTTTCTGTCTTAAGGGTCTCCATGCGGACATGAAGGACAGAAATCCGAACACAGGTGTGAACCTAGCATTAGTCTAATTATTTCTGTTAAATATTGTGAAGTGTTTTATGTCAATAGTATTTATGAAGTGTATCATTGTAATTATTATCATTAAATACATTACAAATTTTAGTAAAAAGCATATCACCTGATGGAATGTCATTTTTATTATCATAATTGTAATTAATGTCAGTGTAATGAATAACAAGCTTCTTTCTCTTGGTATTCCAAGATAGGAAGGCTAACACAGCATCACAGCAGCTGCAGTAGTAGTGCTAGCAGATTTGCATTAAATTTCTTTTTCCATTATAAGACTGTGGTACAATGAGGATAAACCATCATACACCATATGGAAAGCATATACTGTAATAGCTCTAATGCACTCCACTGTTGAAGGTTTTAGATGTGATATTTGGCAAACATGATCACAAATACATATGTAACAGACAAATATGGCCATAATCAATCAAAAATATGAAATATGATTTTATCCAGAAATTGGTAGAAAAACAACGAAAAAGGGCCAGGTAAGGGGGGGGGGGGGGGTGAAACACATCCAAGTGGAAGATTAATTTAGGTGAACATTCAGGAAGGCCTTATTTCATTCTGTCTTTACTTCCAATTCAGCACTCAGATACAATTGTAATTGAGCCATGGTGTCATCGTGTTATCTACAGCAAAAACCAAAGCCCCTCCCCCCCTCGATATTGTCTCAATTGGTCAATGCCACAGATCATATTGGCCCCTTCATATCACAGACATTTTTCGATTTTCGCTTATTGACTCCCCGCCTTCCAAAGACCATCGCTTTTTTATTTTTTGGTTCAAGGAGCAAACAAAATTAATGTTTTCAGGAAAAATTGTTCTTCGTGTTATTATCATTTGTCCTGCAATTGCATAGAGAAGCCTGTAATAGAAGATAATGCCAGACAAGCCTGGTAGCCTTCAATAGGGTCCTGGCTGTTAAGGTAACAGATTGTCACCACTCTTGATCTCGCTCTGGGTGCCAGCAATCTTCCCGAATATGGTGGCACCTATGTGCCACTAGGAAAATGATTCCTCGATCTCGTTCTGGGGGCCAGCAATCTTCCCAAATATGGTGGCACGTATCTGCCACTATGTGCCTTTAACTGAGTCACTGGGTGGATAATGCCCGGGATCATTGTGGGCACTGATTATGGGCATTGCCTCTGGGCCTCCGCTGTATATTTAAATACCTGACATTCGCTGTACTACCGTGGCAGATGTGAGGAAAGGTTTATAAACAATAACAGTGGCTGTGATAGCCTACCCACGCTTGATGTATAAACTTATCATTATGAATGGTCAGACCCTCATTGGCCTCTACTAGAGATGAGCGAGTAGTATTCAATAGAGTAAGTATTCGATCGAATACTACGGTTTTCAAAATACACATACTCGATGCAGGACCAGCATTGATTGGCCGAATGCTATACAGTCGGCCAATCAACGCTGGTTCTTCTCCTACCTTTAGAAGTCTTCTCCGTGCAGCTTCCCCGCAGCGTCTTCCGGCTCTGAATTCACTCTGCCAGGCATCGGGCCTGGGCAGAACTGACTACGCATGCCCGCTTGTAGTGCGGGCATGCGCAGTCGGCTCTGCCCAGGCTCGATGACTGGCAGAGTGAATTCAGAGCCAGAAGATGCCGCGGGGAAGCTGAACGGAGAAAACTTCTCGGAGGATCCAGCCCGACCCTCACTCATGAACTTGGTAAGTATAATTTGATCGAATGTTGCCTACCCCTGAAACGAGCATTTTCCCCCCATAGACTATAATAGGGTTCGATATTCGATTCGAGTAGTCGAATATTGAGGAGCTACTCGAAACGAATATCGAATCTCGAACATTTTACTGTTCGCTCATCTCTAGTCTCTACCTTAGTCCTGTCCTGTGGATAGGGTATAATTGTCTATAGTGGCATAATCCCTTAAAAGGGGTTTCCAGGATTTTAAGAAAGTCACCTAAAAGCAAAAAATATTATATATAACATGTTAAAAAATAATTCTCAGCCACTAGATTGTCCTCACTGCCTTTCCTGTAAAGTTGACATCACATACAGTACATATATCATCCATGTGACCACAATCAATGATTTGAGGACAAGCACTGAGGTCAGTGACTCTGTAATTGTCATGTGAATGACATCATCACTGCTGTACAGCCATGGAAACAGTGTGTTGGAGTGACAGGGGATTTAAGGGTTTTACGTTTTTTGTTTTTTTTATACAACTTAACACAGCTAGGATACTTTGCTACATTTCAGACATCCCCTTTAAGGCACAGTCTGGTATAATATATTTTATTTTGCCTGCTTGTTTTTAGAAGATATTCATGTCTTTTTTCCTTCCCTATTATCACAGAACCTGGCTACTCCAAACATTTCAATGTATCACAGCTTAAAATAACACACCTCTTTAGAAGTACAGGCACTTCTATCATTCTAGCTCTTTCAAACAAAGTAGCCCCAAAGGTTTTTTAGTCTTTGAAATTACATTTGTTATGTAAGGTTCATTTGCAATAAAGTATACCGCTTTGATAAATGAGTCTCATTAAAGGATCTAAATGTAGCCGAGCACTGCTTCTGAAACACAAATGCAATAATACATTTCCCCAAAATTGCATTGTACATTCTGCAAAATCTTTAAAGAACAAATCATAGAATAATAAATATTTTATTGTGCCATCTGTTCATTTGCTTGGCCCATTATACAGAGTGTAGAACTTAGTGACAAAGCATGTGTAAAACAAAACATTCCTAAATAGACACCATATCACTATAACATGTTCAGAGGAGTTCTCTGTATATATATATATATAATAGACTTAATTTGTCCATCTACAACAGTTTGTTTTACAGTTTTCAGGACTCCCATAGTGAGTGCATGTATGGTCATCTAACCATTTACTATTTACGGTGGCCTTGGGATGGATGCTGGGGGAACCCGCTTCTACAAAAACTGTAACTGGTGGTGGAACCCATATCTATCAGACATATATGGCATATTATGTGGACATGCCATTAAAGTTTGAAATGAGGCAATGCCTTTAATTGTGAATAGTCCTGGTTGTTTATATTGCGTAAACTGAATGTCTAAATATGAACATAATTTCACATAATTTCATGCTTTATTCATACTGGGGGTCACAACTCTACTATGCATTCAGAGTCTAGAATTCTCTGAGTTCTTTCACCAAAGTGGTTTTTCTTATTAAACATATTATCATCTATTGTCTACATAGGTGCTAAATGATCATTGTGAAGCCCGCTACTAAAACTTTTAATACCATGACCCCCACTGATCAATACAATGGTGGTTGCCAGTTTCCAGTTCACAGATACCAGCCACGTACTACTGGTGCAGGACCAGGCCAGATTTCTTCTGGATGTGACTAAAGACATTTCTTATTGAATATTAGCAAAGATCTAGATAACCAAAAGGATTTGATACAGAACATAGATAATAAAATTGCATACTACATCAAACAATGTACAAGCTTTCTTTGCAACAGCTTTTTTTGCTTCTTTAAAAGAGGACCTTTCACCTCCTGGGGCACATGCGATTTAATACACCGCTAGAAAGCCGACAGTGTGCTGAATTCAGCATACTATTGGCTTTCATGTTCTGTGCCCCCGGGGAAGAGCTATCGGTGCCAGTATCGTAGCTCTTCACTGTTAGAATGGCGTTTCTGTCAGACAGGCGTTCCACACATTTCTCACAGTACAGCGCAATAGGCGCTACTGTGAGGAAGGGCGTTTCTGACTGACTGTCAGAAACGCCCTTCTGACAGTGAAGAGCTACGGTACTGGCACCGATAGTTCTTCACCGAGGGCACAGAACGGGAACGTGCTTTTAATAGACTTCAGCTAAATACGTTAAGTTTTATACTATTGCTTCTTAAGAGCTTCCATCTGATTTGAATATCATGCATGAACATAATAGTAGGATGGTCAGCCGCATGTCTCATGGAATATCATAAGACTTGTACTTCATACATTACATGAAACATCTTATATGTTGTAACATAATAGAAGAAAGTTTAATGTAACCTTAGTGTTCACCCAATAGACTTCAATAAACCTTATTATATATTAAATATTGGGGATGTTTATCCTATAAAATGAGTAAAACAAGAGATAAATTAGCAAATATATATCCTACATAGTACAGGCATATACACATATTGTATCCAATGACGTGCAACATTTTTTATCTTTCAGCCTCCATATCACACCATCCACTACAGCTTTGTACATCATTTTATAGACAATCGTCTTGGCTATCTTATATACAGTATATATATGATCATGAGAATTAGGTCACTTCAGTGATTTTCTGACTGTTGCTGAAACATCTGCCTGAGGTCCTCCATCTTTTTAGCTATGTTTTTAATAGAGCACTGATGTATTCGTTCCTGTAGAAAATAATTTATCTCCATATACCAGTCCTTCATCCATTCCGTATTCTTTCCATTACATAGGCCTAGTCCTCTGTACACCTTTGTTAAGAAAGAGACGATCTTCTCATCATTGCAGATTTTGCATCGTTGAAATATCCAATCCCACCAGCCTTGCCAGAAATCTTTGCCATAATTTTCATCAATGTGTGCAACAATGATGTTTTTGTCTTGTTTTGCTTTCAGATCTGTAATGTCTTCATGATTTAGGTTATTTCCCAGCAAGCTGCAATTAAAAATCTATTAATAATGATTACAAGTAACTATAATACAGCTGCAATGAGTAAGCACACAAAGGATGATTTAACTTATGGATATGCAAACCAGATTAGACTTGACGGAGAAGAAAGGAGACTATTAAACTCTCTAGCACCAGATCTTCTAATGGTTGATTTGCTGTATACAATAGAAAGTGGCCTTGATGCATTTTTAACCTGAAATAATATTCAGAATTACGGTTCTGGAGATGGTTGTTTAGGCATTTACTCTAGTTGCATATTTGGAGTCGGGATTGAATTTTTCGCTATGAGATAGCATATTGGCTTTTACCTCTTATGAGTTGTTTTGCCTTCAGCAAATTATGGGGCACATTCATCAAGACCTGCATTTTATATGCCAGTTTTCATCTGTAGCCCTTTGACATCAGATACAACATGATTATTAAATGGAGCCTGTCAGCCGAACCCAACATGTCAACCTATCCTCACAGATAGAGAAGGAATGAAATGGTGTCTTCATTGTCTCCAGTGCCAAGATATTACTGTTTTTTGTCAATGTACAAATGAACTCATTGGAGCAGCAAGGGCATTGCTGCTTACGTCTTGGGATCAAAGATAATGCCTAATGGTTCATTTAAAGAGGACCTTCCACCGATTTGGGCAAAGGCGGTTTTATATACTGCTGGAAAGCCGAGAGTGCGCTGAATTCAGCGCACTGTCGGCTTTCCCAATCTGTGCCCCAGGTAAAGAGCTATTGGTCTCGGTACCGTAGCTCTTTACAGTCAGAAGGGCGTTCCTGACAGTCAGGTACGTCCTTCTTCAAAACAGGGCCTATCGCGCTGTACATTGTGAGCGGGGAGGAACGCCCCCCTCCCCTCCTGATAATAGAGAATCGTCTATGGACAAGTATTGTGAACAGAGGGAGGGGGCGTTCCTCCCCTCTCACATTGTACAGCACGATAGGCGCCGCTGTGAAGAAGGACGTACCTGACTGACTGTCAGGAATGCCCTTCTGACTTTAAAGAGCTACGGTACCGGGACCAATAGCTCTTTACCCGGGGCACAGATTGGGAAAGCCGACAGTGCGCTGAATTCAGCTTTCCAGCAGTATATAGAACTGCCTGAGCCCAAATCGGTGAAAGGTCCTCTTTAAGTATGATATCTTGGGCACAGAAGCACCAATTGACAAGGGATCATATTGATTGACTCTAACCTTTCTAGGGAGCTAGGTTGACATTCTGGGTTCTGGTAACAGGCCTTGGGTAATCCCTTGGAAAATACTTGAGTCAGCTCTGGCTGAGCTAGAGTAGAATGGGGTAAGTTCACACCGGGTTTTTTGGTAAGGATTTGAGGTCGTATCCGCTTCAAAATCCTGACCAAATAGACGGCTCCCATTGAAATCAACGGGAGCCACTCAGGTCTTTTTCCGGGAGCCGTTTGTTCTGGCTCCCAGAAAAAAAAACGAGATTCTCATTCTTCAGGCCGGTACGCCTCGCAATTCGGCCTGAAGACACTCCTGACTAGGCCCATTCATTGGGCCTAATCCGGAGTTTTACCCGGAGGCCGTCTCAGGTTCCGGACCAAAAAAACCCTTGTAAACTTACCCTTAAAGTGTTGCTGGTATAAGTAATCTTAAGTGTCATGGGCAGGGGTGAACCATGGGTTTCTGCCGCCTGAGGCGGACGCCAGAAAGCCCCCCCCCCAGGAGGGGGCGGGGACGGGGACAAATGGAAGGGGCGGGGCCACATGGAGGGGGCGGGGCCGAGTGGAGCGAGTGTCTTTAGCATGCAGAAAGCAGGCAGGGAGAGGACCTGCTCTCTGCCTGAGCGTGAGGAGCAGCTTGTCCTGGACTGGCTTAGGTCAGCAAAAATGCCACCCTCCCCGGGCCCTGGCATAGCGCCGCCTGAAGCGATCGCTTCAGGTCGCCTCATGGGAGGTGCGGCACTGGTCATGGGTAGTGAAGGCTCCTCTCCTCTTCACCCATCCCAGCCACATGCCAATTTTAATAAAGTAGTGTAAGTGAAAGAAACAAATCCATCTTTCCTGCTCCCTTTGACAGACCTTATAAACTAGTTTTAAGGGTTAAACATTTTTCAACCTAAGGTCATGCTTGTGTTACAGGGTTGTATTGCATTTTATGATATTTTTGATGGCAGGGAAAGTGCACTTTTCACAACTATTTATTCCATCAAAACCCTGAACCCCAACAGATTGTTACACCATTTATAATAATATAATATTTGTGATGTATGATATTATAATATATTATATTGTTGCTAAGGATAATATTCGTAATAACCATAGAGGTTTAGAAGGACATTATACTTACACCACATGATTTAAAGTTGAATTAAATGACGATATGTCGGAGAACTTTTCAATGGCTGTGTAACTGATGTTGTTTCCTTCAAGCCTGAGAAAATGAATGATAGTTTTTACACGTAGTTAGCACATTAAACCAGTTTTCAAACTATGCTAATATAATTTAATGGCTATGGAGACATTACACATATAGATGAAGCAATTTATCTTATGACTTTTCCTAAAGCCATGATGTATGTGTTACTTCTTTCCATCTGCTTCATTTTACTTTCTGTAGGTTGACGCAAAGTGAGCAGTAGTAGTAACACATGACTGAAAGATCAGACTCCACACAGTGGGGCATATTCACTAACCGTGCCTAAGTTTTAGATAGAACAAAATTAGACTTATATGTCAGAGCCAGGGCCGGCATCAGCGCACGGCATAGTCGGGCAAGTGCCGGGGCCCTCAGAGCCTCTGGGGGCCCCCCGGCACTTGCCCGCCCCAGCACTTGCCTGTCCCGATTTCAACTCATCTGCGTCCGACGGACGCCGATGAGCTGAATACATGGGCAAGTAAAGTGGGAGCTGTGAGCTCAGCTCCTGCTTTAACGCTGCAGCCTGGCTTGCGTGTGTAGGCGCGATGTGATGACGTCATCGCGCCTACAACTATGTGAATGGAGTGAGAACGGAGAGAGGAGCGGCGGGAGAGCGATGGAAGGTGAGTGTGTTTGTTTTGTATTAAATATTAAGGTGGAACATAATGAAGGGGGCCCATGAAACTGGGGGGCAAATGAAGGAGAGGGGGATAATGGCATGACACTGGGGAAGATGAAGGGGGTGGGGAGAGAACGGCATGACACTGGGGCAGATGTGGGGGGGGGGACGGCATGACACTGGGGCAGAGAAGGGGGGACATGAAACTGGGCAGATGAAGGGGGGGAGAAAGGCATGAAACTGGGAACAGAGGTGGAGGGGGCCCAATGAAACTGGGGGACAAATGAAGGGGAGGGGGGAACGGCATGACACTGGGGCAGATGGGGGGTGGAACAGCATGACACTGGGGCAGAGATGGGGGACATGAAACTGTGAGCAGATGAAGGGGGAGAATGGCATGACACTGGGGACAGAGATGGAGGGGGGGATATGAAACTGGGAGCAGAGGAAAGGTGTATATGAAACTGGGGGAGAGATGGAGGGGGGCATATAATTTACGGGTGACTGTAGGAGGATTATACTGTGTGGGAGCACATGATAAATGCCACCACACATTTTCCCCTCTTTCTACTCTTTAAAAGTTGGGAGGTATGGCGTTGGTGACGCCACACTCCTGCGTGACGTCACTCGCTTCATCTGCGACGCACAGTGTCTCAACTCCCCCGCCTTCTTTACAAGGGGGCCCACTGAGGCTCTGTCGCCCAAGGGCCCATAACCTGGAGCCGGCCCTGGTCAGAGCTGTCACAGTGGTTGATGCTGGATAAAAAAAAACCTGGCAAATCTTTAGACTACTCTATGTTGGGTCAATGTTGGGGCAATTTTAGCACACTTTGTCACTTCCTTTTCCTACAAAGCCATACCACCATGTTGGGCAAGCAGACTGAAGTATATACAAAATGTGGTGCAGAGCATATTGACCAAAGATGTGCAAACCTCAGAGGCTTCACTGCTGAGGCTTGTAATAGGGCCTCAAAGCGTGACCCGGGCACATTACATCAGAGATGAGCATCAGATACCAGAAGGAGGAAGACACAGAGCACCGGACACCGCAAGGAGTCCCAGAAGAAGTAAAGAAAGGTGAGTATAATTTCTCTGTTTTTCCTCCCCTGGGTCTCTAGCTATTATAATAATTCACCAGTGGCAGCCATATCAGTTCATCCGAGAAGAATTTTAAATTGTTAACAATGAATTTTGAATATTCAGGTCTAGTCGATTTGTTGCAAACCGATTCACCTATCTTTACTATTGTTCTGTTTGGGTTTTTTGGAAGTTCCGTTAAGATTTTTTTCTTACTTTAAGGTTTTTCTCCAGGTTCCTGGAAACACGTATTGTAGGTCTGAACAACAGCACTGTAGACACAAACTTATAACATTTTTAATCAAGATGTTTGTTTGCAAATTTGCTTTATTTTTGTGGATTTTTAATGTTTTTGCCATATCATATTACATTTATATACTGAATACTCATTTTTGAATATTGAAAAATTATAAGATCGCTCAACAAAAACAGGAAGAAGCACCTATACTGCCTCACTATATATACAGCTAAGACATGCACACAGTAAGGCCCCATTCACAGGGGTAAAAGAAGCAGATTTTGGCGCGGAATCCACATCATAATCCGTCCCATCACAATCGTGGTCTATGTAGACTGCTAGCGTTCTACATAGAAACGAGCTGCCCTTTCTTCAGGCGGATTCAGCCGCGGTGTCCGTCTCCCGACAGCACCCTTCAGACTAGGGCTATTCATTCGAGCCTAATCCGGAGCAGAAAGCCGCGATGGGATCCCGTGCACTGCACCGGCATCCTGTCGCAGCAGCTGCGACGGAATATGCACACGCGTATTTGTGTGTGAACTAAGTCTAAGTAGCTTTATAGTATACAAAGCATGACACTTATTTTCCAATTACTCTCTACCATACATGTAATAGTCTTTTGTATATGTAAATGTTCACCATGCTTTCATACCAGAATCTGTTGATCTGTTTCATGTATGATAAATGAAAATACAAAAAACCTATGGGACAAACACATCATTTCATTTGTAAGCAAGCGGCCTTAGACATTCAGTCTGAAAATGTAGCAGATTTATAACAGTGGCTGATGCTGGATAACAAATCTAGTTAACTTTATACTGTCTGTTCCAAGAGTGGCTACAAAAGGAATGGGAAATATATAGAAGGCTCTTATACTTCTATCTTCTGCTCAATCCACTACTGGCTTTGTCTTAAAAATCCTCAGCAAAATTTGCAACAAAAAAGCTGTGTTTCCACAATGTGGGGCATTAGCCAAAAATTAGATTTTGTTCCAGATTTTGATACGTTTTACTTCAAGATGACTAAGTGACTGTGCCCCTGTATAATAGTAATATTATTGATCTGGATTAATAGAATCAGAGTGACTTTGTACTTAGATAAAATTGTCCAATGTCAGGCAATGATAGTTTAGTTGTATGAATTGTCTCTGGCAAGCCTCACAATGTGAAAATGAACCTACATTTTCAGCTAAATGAAAAGCTCCCAGTAACAATTTGCATATTCTCAATTAAGAATTTTCAGAAGCTTGGCAAAAACGCTGCCATGGGCACAACCCAATTATACTTTCTGCCATGTGAGTGAACATTCATTTACGTGTGTGGTATCATTTGAAAGATATATTTTACTTGACTGTCAGAAACGCAGTCATTGTCCTATTGTATATTCTGACTTTCTTCCTTACCAGCACATCACTTCTGCTTCCTGAATATAGATGTAAGAAGCAAAATATCAATTCAGCCAGTATAATACTTCTGTTCTATGAGGCAGTGCTGAATATTCACAGTAGTGTCAAACTAGTCATTTTCAGCACTTTCAAAGTGGTCTCATCATCTTGAATATATATTTTAGTAGCTACATGCTCTTGTCTGGACACCTTATTCATTAAATGGGTATTCCTGTATTAACAATAGTAGGGGATAACTGCTAGACTAACAGGCATTTGACCAATCAACAAGAGAACATGTATCTCAAATCCACCAGTTTAAATGGATCACCATTCTATAAATGTGGGGGACATGATCAGTGAAAGTCGCTGTCTGACCCCCACCAATCTCACAATTATCGCTTATCCAATGAATAACCGGCATAGCCCTGTAATGCTAACCATTATGTAAATATTGTGATTAGATAAGTAAAATTATTCTGATGTTTTTGATAAATCATTCAAAATGGTAGTCAGTTATATAAATGGTAATTTAGGAACGTACTAGATAAATAAATATCCACAGTAAACCAGTCCATGATAGCTGTACACTGTCATTGGCTGGTTTAGACCATGTATTCTGGGTTACTCCTGGTCATTGGCCTACTTTTGTAGTTGAGATCATCTAGTAATAATACCTTTATTTATATAGCCACACAGTACTTTACAAATCAGAGTGTACATGAACAGACAGTATTTGACATTACAATGTGACAAATAAATTAACACATCAAAGAATGAGTGAAGGTCCTGCTCAAGAGAACTTACAGTCTATGAGGAAATAGAATGATACAAAAGATAAGAGGGCTTGTTCGGTACAATGGCCCAGCCATGTTTTAATAAATTATGTCACATAACTGAAGTTGTATGAGCCTGTTACCAGCCGGTATCTGTGAATATACAAATACTAAATGCATGGAGTGTTAGTGTAGTGTTTGGAACAATGTGATCAGGTCATGTGATAAGCATGCCTACAGATATGTAAATTTAGAGTAGTTTTGAAGTTGCTGTAGTTGTGTATTAGTTGGATTATCTGGGGTAAAGCGTTCCAGAGCACTGATGCAGCTTGAGAAAAGTCTTGGGACAGGAGTGGGATGTTCAGATAACAGAGATATGTGTAAGCTCATTGGCAGAATGAAAAGGATGGTTATTTGTACAACAGGGAGAACCTGTAGCTTATCCTGCATGGTCATAATGCCATGAAAAGAATAAAACTTTGTCTACACCTGATTACATTCCAATAAGCCCTTCCTTCAAAGCAATCAGACATAAGCAATGTCTCCTCCTATCTCTCATCCAACCTGCTCTTTGACAGACTTCAGTCAGGCTTCAGACCCCGGCACTCCACTAAAACTGCTCTAACAAAAGTCACCAATGACCTGTTAACCGCCAAAGCCAAGCGCCATTACTCTGTCCTCCTCCTCCTCGACCTTTCCTCTGCCTTTGACACAGTTGACCACTCCCTCCTGCTAGAAATTCTCTCATCCCTTGGTATCTCAGACCTGGCCCATTCCTGGATCTCCTCATACCTCACATTCAGCGTCTCCCACTCGCACACCACCTCCTCACCTCGCCCTCTCTCTGTAGGTGGCCCCCAGGGCTACGTCCTAGGACCCCTCCTGTTCTCCATCTACACCCTTGGCCTGGGCCAACTCATAGAATCTCATGGCTTTCAGTACCACTGCTATGCCGATGACACCCAAATCTACATCTCTGGACCAGACATTACCTCCCTGCTGGCCAGAGTTCCAGATTGTTTAGCGCCCGTAGCCTCCTTACTCTCCTCCCGCTTTCTCAAACTCAACATGGAGAAAACAGAGTTTATCATCTTCAGCCCATCCTGTATGGCCCCTCCACCTGACCCATCTATCAAAGTTAATGGAACCACAATTACCCCTGTCCCACATGCCCGATGCCTTGGGGTAACCCTGGACTCTGACCTATCCTTCAAGCCACATATTCAAGCCCTCAACACCTCCTGCCGCCTCCAACTCAAGAACATCCACCGAATTCGCCCCTTCCTCACCCAGGAAACTACCAAGATGCTCGTCCAGGCCCTCATAATCTCCCGCCTAGACTACTGCAACACCCTTCTCCATGGACTCCCAGCTAACACCCTCGCCCCCCTCCAGTCCACCTTAAACTGCGCTGCTCGCTTAATCCACCTCACCCCCCGATCTTCATCGGCTGCTCCCCTCTGCCAGTCCCTCCACTGGCTACCTATAGCCCAGCGAATTGAGTTCAAGCTACTAACGCTAACATACAAAGCCATCCACAACCTGTCCCCTCCATATATCTCTGAACTAATCTCCCGCTACCTGCCCACACGTAACCTCACATCCTCCAATGACCTCCTACTCCGCTCTGCTCTCATCCACTCCTCACACAACCGTCTCCAAGACTTCTCTCGTGCATCCCCCATACTCTGGAACTCCTTACCACGACACATAAGACTGACCCCCACAATCACAGGCTTCAAGAAGGCCCTGAAGACTCACCTATTCAGGAAGGCCTACAACCTCCAATAACACTATCACCGCACTGCCATCTGTACAGTCTCCCCCTCTCCTTCTGTCTCTACCCCCCTTCCCTCATAGATTGTAAGCCCTCGCGGGCAGGGCCCTCTACCCCACTGTGCCAGTCGGTCATTGTTAGCATTATATCTACCTGTATATTCTGTGTATTGTATGTAACCCCCAAATTGTAAGTAACCCCCAAATGTAAAGCACCATGGAATTAATGGTGCTATATAAATAAATAAAATAAATAAACAATGTCCTTCAAAATCTGCAATGCTTCCTCAGACAACAGCAATTTTCTTTCAACCTTATGGTAACTCCTCAGGTACTAGTGATGTTTCTCCAACCCTGTGATCACTCAACATGCGTTTTCTGTCAAATCTGCAATAACCCATCAGAAAATGAGTGATACTGCACCAATAGAGAGCCATTTGGTAGCCAGCTCTTTTAGTGAGCTGAGCCATATGTCTAACTCTTTAAAAAGAGATGAAAATCCCATCACTACTGCACTTCTCCTGGTGACGCTGGGTTCACACCAGCATTCGGTCTCCATACTCAGGTTTCCGTCTTCTGCCGGCAGAAGATGGAAACCTGTCAGACCGGGTCCAGCTGTGAGCGCCGGTGAGCGTTTTATGCTCTCCGTGGCGAAACCAGTTTGTTTAAATCAAACACTAAGCCCTGCATGTCTGACTTTGTGTTTGGTTAAAAAAAAACAAAAAAACGTTTCGCCACGGAGAGCATAAAACGCTCACCAGCACTCACGGCCTGCAGGTTTCAGTTTCCTGCTCAGTTTTGGGGCAGGAAACAGAAACCTGTATAAACGGAGACCGTGCGCAGATGTGAACGAGCCCTAAACAGAGGACAGTGAGTTCTCATGATATCAGACTCTCATTGAACATTTAACACACAGTTAACAGTGGAGGGCTAGGACATTCAATTGGTAGG
The DNA here is from genome assembly GCF_031893055.1 of Leptodactylus fuscus. NCBI lineage: Eukaryota > Metazoa > Chordata > Amphibia > Anura > Leptodactylidae > Leptodactylus > Leptodactylus fuscus. The sequence goes on from NC_134265.1 coordinate 253,646,530, forward strand.
GTTGGAAAGAAAAGTGCCTACAGAAACAGAGGAAGAAGAATGAAGGTAATGTGGTAGCTGTATGTACCCACATCTGCAGATGGACATCATTACCAATATATATACAATGATCAGGGGCAAGCAAGGCAGGTACCCTGGGTGCTGGAAGTCAGGGGGCACCAACTAGCCACTTTGTCTTTAGAGAAAGAGTAAGGACAGTAAAATTAACTTTTACCCGGGAGATGGAAAGCCTACCTACAGGTCTGAAATGATATACAATAAAATATTGATATTATAAGGAAAGTCCTTATTAAAAGAACAAGGATGAAACTTTTACTATTACACATTACTCTGAGCAAATAGAATCAGGAAGAAGACAGTAATGACAAACTGGGTATGTCTGAGATAAATACTGCTCTGTACTAAAACAAAAACAAAGTCTGCGGCTTGGGCTCACTAAATGGACCAATTGATCTTTACCTTCATGAATATTCTACATTTCCTCTTACAGGTAATAATTTATGAGGTGATAAAAAATTCACAGCTGTCCAGCCATTTCTGAAAGACAATAACATACATTATTCTGAACCAATCCAAGGCAGCTATTGGTAGATTGACCACCTTGTGAAAAAATACAGGAATTCTTAGGACGGGTTCACATCTGCGCCCCGACCTCCGTTATGTAGGTTTCCGTTTCTTGCCCGAAACTGGGCAGGAGACGGAAACCTGCAGGCATTTTTCAAACCCATTCATTTTAATGGGTTTGGAAAGTGTCTGGCCGTGAGCACCAGTGAGCGTTTTGTGCTCTCCGCGGCGAAACCATTTTTTTTTTTTTAACTGGACACAAAGTCGGACCTGCAGGACTTTGCGTCCAGTTAAAAAAAAAAAAAAAACCTTTCGCCATGGAGAGCACAAAACGCTCACTGGTGCTCACCACCAGACACTGTCTGTCCAGTTTCCGTCTGCTGTCTGCAGAAGACGGAAACCCGACAGACGGAGATCGGTTGCAGATGTGAACGAGCCCTTACTTGTTTAATATAGGGGTGCTAAATAAAGGCCTACCTACCACTACTCTATTGTACAGAAAAGTCTACATTAGGTTTCTGATATTAAAAATGTATTCTTATAAAGAATTTAAAGACCTACAGTGATGTGCAAAAGTTTTAGTGTGGGGAAATGCCGTAAAGTAAGAATGCTTTCAAAAAATGAAAGTGTTAATAATTTAGTTTATTGAACAAAAGAGTATGAGCACCTTTTGGCTTCAAAACATATCAATTCTTCTAGGTACTCTACAGGGAGATTGTTCTAAACATCTTTGAGAACTAATAACAGATCTTCTGCAGATTTAGACTTGTTTAAATCCTTCTGTCTCTTCATTTCATCCCAGACAGACTTGATTTTGAGATCATGGCTCTTGGATCCATATCAAGACTTCCAAAGGCTGAGGTGGCACTCTTCAATAGAAACCCCTATGTGGATATAGGATGGTTGTTGACTGAAAGATAATGCTCAAACCATCCGGTTAGGCCAAGTGGATTTTACTGGAACATCTTATGTTCAATGACAAATTAAAAAATAGTACAATGATAACGTGTTTCGAGGTAGTAATCTCTTTTTCAAATCAGCTGTACCTATCTGTAGGAGCTACTTACACAATGAAAGCACAGTTGATTTGAAACAGAAGTTCATACCTTGAAACACGATATCTTTGTACTATTTGAACATAAAATGTTCCAATAAAATCCACTTTACCAAACCAGATAGTTTGAGCATCATGTTTTAGTCAACAGTCATCCCATATCTGCATATGGGGTTTCTATTGAAGAGTGCCTCCTAGGTCTCTATAATTCCTCCCTGCAACTGGATGCAGTGGAAACATTTATTTACAATATTGTGCCACTTGGAATCTGAAGGATCCCCAAGAAGAGACCAGACGGAGCAGCCTTCACTTTCCAGCTTCACATATCTATTAAGTGGTTGTGGAACACAACCCGATAAGGTGAGCCCCAAACCACCTGGGAAAGAAGGGTCTTTTGGGCCATGTTGTAAACCTAACTGGTTCTACACAGGAAGCGCATTTTTTCTGTGGTCATATCTAGAGATGAGCAAAGCTCTCAAGATTCATTTTGTTTTGAATTCAGATGACTTGCGTCCAAAATTAGTTTCAGGTCGAACAAGTTTGATATAAACCACATGTTAAAATGGCTTAAGACAAAGTGTATAACACTGTCAGGGCTCCTAAAAACTTATCTATCCAATTTCTGGCACTCTAAGGCAAACATAGCCAAAGTTATGTCAAAGTCAATGTCATCTGTATGTCTATGGAAAAACAAATGATGAGCAGAGGTTACAAACTCTGTTTAATGATACACTGTGCTAATAGTCGCTTTTATGCATTTTAAAATTTGAAACACTCTAAAAAGTTACACTTTTGTTAATGGAAAAGGTGCTTGTCCATGTTTTTTTTTTTTTTTTACATGGCAGCTATATTACAAAAAGCACTGATACCTCTAGAGAGGCCTTAACAACCGCGTTCCTCGAATCGATCCCCCTACCGTCCCTGACGCCCTCTGATGCATCTTCTCTCACAGACCCTATCTCCCACCAAGAAATCAAAGATGCCATCTCCTCTTTTCCCGCAGGCAAAAGCCCAGGCCCCGACGGGCTACCACTTCAATACTATAAGGTTTTCCAGTCAGAACTGGTCCCTCATCTAGCTCTTATGTGCAACTCTCTCCTCCAGGGGGCCTTCCTTCCCAGACAGGCCCAAGAGGCCCACATTACTCTTATACCGAAAGAAGGTAAAGACCCAACAGAATGTGGTAGTTATCGCCCGATCTCCCTTCTTAACATGGATCTTAAAATATGGGCTAAGATCTTAGCCTCAAGATTGAAACATTTGATACCAGACCTCATAAATCCGGAACAGTCGGGATTTGTGTTGGTAAGGGAGGGAAAGGATAATTCGCATAAACTCCTTCACGCCATCACCTACGCCAGAAAAACCGGTACTGCACTAGCCCTATTAGGACTAGATGCAGAAAAAGCATTCGATAGGGTAGATTGGGCATTCATGAGCTCGGTCCTTCGAAAATTTAACCTACCTTCTCAATTCATTTCCGCGGTATTTACCCTGTATGACCAGCCGAATGCCCGATTAAAAGTCAACAGTACACTCACTCCTAGCTTTGATATCCGCAACGGCACTAGACAGGGCTGTCCGCTCTTGCCCTCCCTATTTATACTCACCTTAGAACCCTTGCTACAAGCTGTAAGACTACATCCAGACATAAGAGGCCTTAAAATAGGAAATACTTCCCTTCACTCTGCGGCATTTGCGGACGACGTCCTCTTTTTGCTCACAAACCCAGAAACAGAGTTACCAAAAATTCTAGATCTATTATCTACATATAGCCAGATCTCTGGGTACAAAACGAACCTGGACAAATCCGAAGTCTTGAATATCAACATCCCCTGCCACAGGCTACTTCGCCTGAAAACGCTTTCTCCTCTCAACTGGACTAACACTGCAATTAAATATCTAGGTATTAAACTTACGGCAGACCCTTCTAAATTATATCAAGAAAACTTTGTCCCCCTCATATCGTCTATAAAGGCCACGCTAAATAACTATTCAGTCCTCCCTTTTTCCTGGTTTGGCCGACGCAGCCTGATCAGAACTTACGCATTACCCACCATTCTATACCGGCTTCACATGGTCCCTATCAGGCTGCCGACTCCTTTCTTTCGCTCCTTAAATGCAACATTCACGAGTTTCCTATGGAAATCCAAACGCCCGCGCCTCCCCATAAAACTCCTCATGAAAAAGCACTCTTCTGGTGGTATGGGCCTACCAAACATATTTGAATACTACAGAGCGGTCCAACTAAAAAGATGGATAGAGTTGGCGGTACCCACAGCAAATCCCGTTATCTACTCAATGTCTTTGCACACGTTCGGCCCGCAAGCCGTGGCGAGACTATGGCTACACATGTCTCGTGGACACAGATCCAAATCTGTAGATCAACTACTTTATGGAGCAGCAGAAACCTGGGAATCCCTTAAGGATTCTTTAGCGCCTGACATATCCCCCCTGACACCCCTCGGGATTCTGCCGTACTGGCAAGGAGAAAATAGCGACGGTCCAACGCATCTTTGGAAAAAACTGTGTCATCACTACGTTTCAGATGCTCTAACAGATGCAGGCGATTTTGACGAACAAAAGATAGTTACTCTCTTGGGCACAGAACCTCTCTCCTTTCTGCATCGTCTACACCTTCAAAGAGTTACCCAAAAATGGTTTAATCTACATTCAGTTAGAACGAACTTCACGCCTTTTGAAAGGGCGATAATTGCAACGAACAAACTCATCCGTAAAACCTCCTTTGTTCTGGCCAAATACGTCGCTCCACCTGTTCTATCCACACCAACCTTCTTAACCTCTTGGGAAATGGATCTCAACCTTGTGCTCACAGATGAACAGAGAACCCAAGTTCTCACGCATTCCCACGGCTTTTCGCCTTGTGTTCGCCTACAAGAGGGCCACTATAAGTTGCTCACTAGATGGTATCATACTCCACAATGGTTATATAGGATGAAACTTTCAGATACAGATCAGTGTTGGAGATGTCAGACTGCGGTGGGCTCCCTGCTACATATATGGTGGCAATGCCCAGTCATTGCAATCTTTTGGAACGATGTTCAACATATTATTAGAAACTGCACGTCTTCCAACTTCACACTCTCCCCTGAAATGGTGATACTATCCTTGCCCTCCTCAGACTATACTCCCTCTAGGAAAAATCTCGTTTCCTATCTCATATCAGCGGCCAACTCGCTGCTCCCATGCAAATGGCTAGATCCCTCCCCGCCCACGAAAACTGAATGGATTGGAAAGGTCAACCAAATCATGAGATTCGAAGAACTCACTAGTTGGCAGCATAGACGTCACGACAAGTTTATGAAACTGTGGTCTCCCTGGAGAAACCTGAACCTGTAACTTATCACTTGCGCTACCTGGCCTTGACATGGCCCTGTGCATTGATTGAAGAGAATTGGGTTTCCAGCGGGTCGCGCCCCCTACTCCTACTCCCATACCTTTCCTCTGATTTATCTTCCCCCTTACCCTCACCTTTTCTCCACTTTGCTTCACGGCCTCTACTCTCACTCCACTACTTATCCATCTCTCCCCTCCAGTCCCCTCTCATTTTCTCTTCAAGCCGACCCCCCCCCCCTTCTAAATCTGACGTCACTTCCCCTCTACATCTGCAACTCATTCCCCCACTCAATCACGTATCAGTTCTGAACTTCCCTTATCCCACAAGCTGTGGCTCCCTTGCTTACTGGAGTCCAGCTGTCTAGACCAAACTATATCTGAACCCCCTCCCCCCCCCAGACATCATGCCTGCCGTCCTTCCCCTCTCCTTCCTTCCCAGAGTCACATTTATGACAGGCACATATCTCCTTCTTCCTCCCCCCTTCCTTGTCAAGATCCACACACTCATGAAGACGTATACCTGAGTGCTGGGGGTTCTCTGTCTGTATGACCATGAGACTCTCATCCGTATTAACAATTGTAACCTTTTACTTATACTGTGAATTGTACAATATTAAGATTCTATTGCATAATACCTTGTACCTTTTGACTCTCGCTGTTTGTCTTAGAATGGTACTTTATCTTTGTACTACCTGTTTGTATATGCCTATTTTCTTTAAATAAAACATTTAAAAACTTTAAAAAAAAAAAAAAAAAAAAAAAAAAAAAGCAATGGTTTAGTAGAAAAATAAGACGTTGTGAAGACCTGTAAGTGCTACAGACTTGTTATTTGGGAGGAAAATGCGTGGCTGTGAGTCAATTGAAAAGTGATGAAGAATTGACTTTACAAAATAAAAACACCAAAAGTTATCCCTTTATAAGAGCAAATTTGAAATGAAAATAGCTTTTTTTTATGCTAACACTGTGGCACCAACAGTATGCTAAAGTGGAATGTGATGGACCAGGCAGTAGGACATGCCTGGCTGGTGGTGGTGCCTGTGACAACATGAGTGGCAGTGCAGCATGGAATCATAGGATAGACTTAGCTGCAGGACATGTTTGGCTGAATGGTGGCATGGATGGTAGCTGTGGCAATGTGTGGCTGTTCAGCATGACATAATATGATGGATAAGGCCGCAGGACATGTCTGGCTGAGTGGTGGCAGTGGTGGAAGCTGTGGCAACATGTGTGGCAGTGATGGATCGGGTTCAGGACATGTTTGGCTAAGTGATGGCAATGGTGGTAGCTGTGGCAGTGCGCAAGGCATGATATAATGGATAAGGCCGCAAGACATATCTGGTTGAGTAGGATAAATGGTGGTAGCTGTTAAGAAGTAGCAGCCAGTATCAGCAGCAGTACAGTAAATGGAACATAATGATAAAGGTAGACGGTGACACCACTATTCAGAGGCGTCAGCCGGTAGTGCAAGATTGTAAATAAAGGCACTATTTTCTGCTAGATCCTTCAAACAATATTCGTGTATATACAATTAATGCAACTCTTCTCGAAACTCTTTTCAGTAAAATCTAGTGACTAGTTTATCGCAGTGTCTCCATATAAAACAGGCAGGCTAATAAATCTTATTATTCAGGAAGCACTCCACAGAATGGATTTCTCTAAAGGAAATTGTTGCAAGTATCTTTCATCAATAATGTATGTATATGTTCCACAGCAATATCTCTATTGTACTGCATGAGTGATCTGCATAGAGTCCGCACAAGGTGTGAAAGGGAAGGAAGAATATTCTGAAACTGCCTGTTTGACATGCAAAACCACATTATAAACACAAGCTCATGTTCTATTTGAGATAGGAGATGTTTTATTCATATATACAAAAAATAAAAAATAACACACCAAGAACGAGTTGCTGGAATTGAATGAAACTTTCTATCTGTGAATATAGTGATGATATATGTAAGGGGGCGTTCACACTACCGTCGGTGTCCGACAGGTAGTGTCCGCTTCTAGTGTCCGCTCAAAATCTGGCATGGACATTAGGAGCGGACACTAGCTGTGTCTGTGGCACTTGTCATTTATTTAAATGGCGATCGGGTGCGTTCTTTTGCACTCCGTGCTTGTCCTTCACTGTCCGCAAGTAAAGATGTCCGACTTTTCAAGCGGACAGAAAAACCTGACATGTAGGGTTTTTCTGTCCGCTTGAAAAGTCGGACATCTTTACATGCGGACAGTGAAGGAAGGGCACGGAGTGCAAAAGAATGCACCCGATCGCCATTTAAATAAATGACAGGTGTCACGGACACAGCTAGTGTCCGCTCCTAATGTCCGTGCCAGATTTTGAGCGGACACTACCTGTCGGACACCGACGGTAATGTGAATGCCCCCTAAGTAATTACATTGAAGGGATACGTTTATTGGGGAAAACTTTTGAATTCAAAGAAAGCTTTAGTATCTTGTTGGGCTTTGTCTGAATGCAAGATAGGACATGGTTGGCATGTAAGCATTGTAAGTTGTAAGCTTGCAATGAATCTAGTGACTGGGCAGGCCAAGGAAGTGCTGCTATTGGGTGAAGATATTCCTGGGAACCCTGACTGGATGTGGGCGAGCAATATCCTGCTAAAAAAATGCCTGTTGATAGCCATGTCATGCACATATCGCTGAGCTGGTAGTCTTCCTCGTAGTACTACTAGGGGTAACTGACTTCCCAGATCTTCAAACTAGCAGTCGGGGCAGTCTCTCACTCCTAGACTGATATGGATTAAAACCATATCATTTTAGCAATGAATGCAGGTTTTGTTTGGGATCCATACTCTAGTCAAGTGTTTTTCATCATTTTCAAGTCAAGTACCCCCTCATGACAAAAGCTCCAGTACCCCCTCATGGACATTGTGGTGTCTATTATGTGATGTATCCAGTTCTTGATCTCAAATGGGAAAAAAACTTGTGGGGGCACCTGTGCCAGATACACACTAAAAGTTCTGACTAGCTTTTCATTTATCATATTAGAGATTAGAGATGAGTGAGTAGTATTCGATCGAGTAGGTATTCGAACGAATACAACAGTATTAGAAATACTTGTACTCTATTGAATACTACTCCTATTCGCAGTAAAGATTGCATACATTGTATAGCATTCGGCCAATCAATGCTGGTTCTGCAGCAGGTTCATCTTTGCTAGTCGGGTGAGCTGGCAGCTTACGGTTATACGGGAGATGACTTTTTCTCATAAGAATGCATTGACCAATGTTGATTGGCCGAATGCTATACAGTGTACAGCATTAGGCCAATCAACACTGGTTCTGCCGTAGACTCGTCTGTGATGAGGCAGAGTCTAAGATCGGACCACAGCAGTCTTCATTGTGGTCCGATCTTAAAGGAGACAGTGGCTGGCTGTCAATGACAACAAAGTGGACGCCGTGACACCAAATTTCCTTCTGATAAGGAAATGGTCGTGCAGAGAGTTGAAGGTGCCATCTGTGTCTGGATGGCGGACTAGAAAACTGAGGGAGCGTTAGCTCACAATGGCCTAGATGGTCAAAATGGTCATCTATATTTTACTCAATCCAATGATGCCCCCTCTCCAAGTCTGTCAAATGGACAAAATGTCTTTGAGTGTGTAATAGTGGCAAGTCTTTCACCCAAAAGTAGCTTCTGAGAACCTTTTTATAGGGAAGCAGGGGAAAAACTTTTACATCCTTTTAAGGCAAGTCCCAGTGTGTAATTGGACCACATCTGTAATGATCTTTATATCTTTATTTATATATATTACATAACTGCAAGTCGAGTTTTGCTGCAATCCGATATTCTATTTGGGTTTGTCACTCTTTGTCAATGAGTGTACATATTCAGTGAGGGCCAGGATCCGATTTGAGAAATACTGCAGGCAACAATCAGTTTGTTAAATAGGAGTACATTTTTTTTTTTTTTTTTTTAGTTAAGGCCCGTAGGGGGACCTAGCCAAAAAGTGATGTAGTAAAAACTGTGGCAGAAATATGTTTTTTCTCACAGCACTTTTCAAAGAAGACTTTCTGCTTCAATTATACTTTTACGGAAACCGCCAGCATTATAAATGACATGCTGTGATTTCCAAAAACACAACAGTTTTGGAAATCACAGCAATTCTGCTGCGGGTATTTTTCTTCAATGTTTGGATGGGATTCGCATTTTTTTTTAACACTTGGGGCCCCAACCTTAAAGTAATCTCAGTTAAAGGTCTTGTTCTCTTACCATAATCCTGTTAAGGAGCGGTTGTGTGGTAGACATTTATAAAGTTCTAAAACTTCTTTATCTGCTAATTGTGTCCATCCAAGTCTACAAAAAGCAAAAAAGTCATGGTTAGTCATGTAACTAATGTAATAATATTTGGTCTGAAGAAATAATACATCCTCTTATATAGAGGTTGGATATTAAATAGTAAAAAACACACAAATTATAGATTATTAACTAGTCCATTGATAGTCCTACATCAACAAAGCAAAAGAGAATCAACCTTGAATAAAAATAAAAATTATCCGTAGTTGATGTCTTTTAACCCCTTAAAGACCAAGGGCGTAATAGTACATCCTGGCTGCCTGGGCCTTAATGCAAACAGATATACTATCTGGACATACTATCAATATCTGAGCGGGTGGCATCATGAGTGGTGTTAGCTGTAACTGACAACTCATTTATCTGCAGTTGGAGGTTTTCTGTAGCTCGGAGTCTGACCAATGACCCTGGACTGCCAGGAGCCTCCATTCCTGGTTCATCCAGCCACCGGATGTCAGAAGTCAGCCTATGCCTATGCATGTATACACGTGTAAAGTACAAAACCAGCAATCAGAGCATCGCTAGTTCAGGTCCGCTAGTGGGACATTTAGAAAATTTGGAAGAAATAAAATCAAAGTATATTAAATAAAATTAATAAATAAATAAAGCCCCAAAATGCCCCTTTATAAAACAAATTATATAAAAGTGAACCCTAAAAATTAATAAAACCAATACATATTTGGTATTACCACATCCATAATTCAGGAATATGTCATTTCTGTGCATAACATGTTGTGCTCAGCTTGTATCAGAGACAAACACTCCAAAAGCTTTTGTGCCCGGGATACACACTTAACAGTTTTTGGAGTGCGTGTCTCTGCTGACATAAGCTGGGCACAACATATTGGGCACCTGAAATGGCGAATCTCTGGAAAAATTGTAATTTTCACTTTTTATTATCAGCTGCACATTCATTTCTGGAAATAAAATTCATGCAACACTCAAGGGTTTAAAATAGTCGCTACACCACTTGATAAATCCCATAAGTGGTGTAGTTTCCAAAATGGGGTGACAGTGCAGATTCCACTTTACTGGCAATTCAAGGGCTCTTCAAAAGTGGCATGATGTCCTAAAAGCAAACTGTCCTCCGGAAACCAAAATAGTGCTCTTTCCCTATCGTCCTCAACAGCGGCACAATGTGGGGTATTTCTGCCCCTGTGTGCTGGTAGGACAGGCGGATATTTAATTAGCCAATAAGATGCGTGGCAGGCCCTATAAGAGGGCACAAGAACCTCCCCTCTGCGTGTTTTTTTCTGTCCTGTGTGGACAGAGGACAGGTGTGAGGACTTGTGTCCTCTTACAGGGCTCAGCTGTTGAGCTTGATGTTTTTGTTCAAAGTCACCCTCTTTCCTAAGGAAAGAGGGTGCTAGTTAGCCTGTGTTGGTTTTTTCCCCCTGAATCCTCCTTCTCCCCTCCCCCTCCTTCCCTCCCCTCTCCTCCTTACCCTTTCAGCGTCTGTTGAGCGCTGATCCTCAGTGCCGCACCACGCCACTGCGTCCGTGGTTACGGCGGGTCCGTGCGGCAGCCGGAACTTCTGTGTATGGCTGCATTCACGGCGGCCGCACTTTGCTTGCGCTCACTTCCGGTTTTGACCGGAAGTTCGCGGCGCGGCGGCCGCAGCCAGCCCTATCTTCACTTCACTTCAGGCTCCACTCCCAGTACTCGGAGCCCTAGCGGAGGAGAGGGTGAGTGTTCCCCTGGCTTGGGGATTGCTGGGGAGGGGAGATAAAAGTCTTTATTAACCCCTGTTTGGGGTAGTGGATGGGAGCGGTTAGCTCCTCCCATTTCCGGCCGGCCAGGTTAAAGGTCAGGCCGGCCGTGTCACTTGTACCTTCCTGCTGCACCTGGAAGGCTGTGCTATTGTTGTGAGTCTGGTTATTGGTCTCACTAGCTTAAATTGCGTTTGTTAACCTTGAGTCTGGTTATTGTCTGTCACCTTTACTGATCCGGTCTTCTGAACCTGGTAAGATCTACCCTTTTTTAAAGTGCAATGGTATGATGCATGGTGACAGTATTGCATGGTCTATTATCTCTTTATTGCAGGATATGTCATCCTCCACTACCCCTCCTGGGGATGGTAGGAGGAAATCCTCTGCCAAGAGGAAACACCTTTCCTGTTTTAATTGCGACACACCGCTCCCTGATGGTAGGTAGCGTTTTAAGGGGTTGGTCCCTTTCATGTGTTGTGGTCCTATAACTTGCCTATTATTTTTAGGCTATGAATGGGCCCGTTGTCGCGGGTGTAGAGGTCCTCCACCTGTGGAGCCCTCTCCCAGAGATATGATGGCCTGGGTCAAGGAGATGGTGAGTTTGGGCATCGCTTGGGTAAATAGGTTTTCCCTTGCTTGTATTCTCCTTTTGTTTTGCAGGATGATTCCCTCAAAGGAATCCATGCCACCTTGTCTCAGCTCACCAAGAGACCATGCCCTGAGCACCGTTCCTCCTCCCTGCCACCTTTGGAACAGCTGCGGGTGGCAGAGGATGATTCCTCTGAGGACGACTCAGTAATTTCCGGCAGACCTGTGTTCCACTATGAACAAACAGGCAGGCTGCTGAAGTCCATCCGGTCTACAGTGGGCCGAGATGTTGACGGGGAAGCCTCCACGTCTGCCTCTGGGGGACATATTGCCTTCCATGCGGACGCCACGCTGTCCGACCTTATGGCACAGCAGTGGAAACAGCCAGAGAAGGGACACTCTCTCTCCAGGATTTTCAAGACTCTGTTTCCTGTTGACACTGCCCAGTGGGATTCCTGGGGGCCTCCCCCGAAGGTGGATTTGGCCGTAGCCAAGCTGTCCCGCAGAACCCTGGTGCCCCTAGAAGATGGTTCCAATCTTCAAGACCCTCTGGATCGTAGGGCGGACTCTGTTCTAAAGAAGATCTACTCCGCTTCCTCTGCACAAGCCTCTGTGGCCATAGCCTCCTCCACGGTTGGCGACTTTCTGCGCAACCGTTTAGCCGCCTTGGAGCGGGATATAGACGCAGGCGTGGATAGAGATGAAATTCTGACCTCTATGAAGAGAGTTCATAGGGCTGCAGATTATCTGGCGGAAGCTTCCTGCCATCAATTGAAGATCTCCGCCAAATCTATGGCGTTATCTACCGCTGCCCGTAGACCCCTGTGGCTAAAGCCTTGGCGTGCAGATTTTGCATCTAAGGCAGCTCTCTGCGCTCTCCCCTTTGAACCGGGAAGAGTGTTTGGCCAAAGTTTGTATGCCATTATGGAGGGTTTAGCTGAAGGTAGGGGAAGGTCCCTACCTCAAGCATCCAGGGGCAGACGTGCTCCCTCTAGAGGCAGAGGTTCTTCCTCTAATTATAGACGCCCGGCTCAGCAGCGGCGTTCTAGATACCGCCCTAGGGGTGCCGGACGTGGCGCTTCCAAGGAGGATGCCAAGAGGAAGCCTGAGTTTTGACGTGGGGCTGCTCCCTGTGGCCCCTCTTCCTGTGGGAGGACGTCTCTCCTCCTTTTTCAAAGCATGGTCCACCCACATTCAAGACCCATGGGTGTTGAAGATTATACAGCACGGGTATCATATCGATTTTCACCTTCCACCTCCAGATCGGTTCGTCATCACCCGAATCCTTCCACCTTCTCAGCAGTCCAGTCTGGAAGCCTCGGTCGCCGATTATGTTACCAAGGGCGCCCTGGAGAAGGTACCAGCCTCAGACCTCGGTCTGGGAGTTTACTCCCCCGTCTTTCTGGTCCCCAAAGTCACCGGGGGCTGGAGAATGATAATAGACCTGAGGTACCTCAACCAGTTTATCAGAAAGAGGTCATTTCGAATGGAGACCGTGGATTCCGTAGCTGTTTTTCTTCAACCAGGAGAGGTGATGGTTACCCTCGACTTGAAGGACGCTTACCTACATGTCCCTATTGCTCCTTCCCACAGGAGGTTCCTCAGGATTGCCGTTTCTATGGCAGGCCACAGGGAGCACTATCAGTTCACAGCTCTGCCTTTCAGCATCACATCCGCCCCACTGGTATTCACCAAGGTGATCGCTCCGGTCGCCGCAGCCCTCAGACTTCAGGGTCTTTTCATCGTCCCTTATCTAGACGACTGGCTATTGAAAGCTCAGTCTCCTGCTGCCCTCCTCCAGCAGCTCAACCTTGCCACCAACTTCCTACAAGAATTATGATGGATTATCAATTGGGAGAAGTCCGAAGTCGTTCCATCCACCCGAAGGAAATTCCTCGGTTTTTTAGTGGATTCAGAAGCGATGCAGATCTTCCTCTCCCGTCCAAGAAAAGAAAGGATCCAAGCCAGTGCACGATTCCTATTGTGCACTCGGCAGGTAACCATCCGCACCGCCATGAGAGTTCTGGGCCTGATGTCATCCTCGGCCAGGGCAGTCCCTTGGGCTTTATGGCATTTGCGTCCCCTACAGATGGAAGTGTTGAGAACCTGGAACAGGTCTCCACGGGGACTGCACAAGAAGATCTGCCTTTCTCCCGCTACCCGTCTTTCCCTCAGATGGTGGATACACTTGAAAGACGGAAGGTCAATGGTCCCGACATTGTGGACCCTGTTGACAACAGATGCATCCCAGTGGGGATGGGGAGCCCATTGTCAAGACAAAACTGTACAAGGACGATGGAGATGTCCGGAGCTGGGGTCATCCAATCTCAAGGAACTCAGAGCAGTGTACCTGGCCCTAGTACACTTTGCCCCGGAATTGAAAGGCAAGTCAGTCAAGATCCAGTCAGACAATACGACGGTGGTTGTTTATATAAACAAACAAGGGGGCACCAGGTCACCAACCTTGCTGAGAGAGACGAATCTCATATTTGCCTGGGCAGAGAAGAATCTGGTCCAGTTGTCCGCTGTTCACATAAAGGGCTCCCTGAACATAGTAGCGGATCAGCTGAGTCGGGGTATTACCGTATCAGGAGAATGGTCTCTCAATCCAGACATATTTCAACAGATCGTCCAGAGATGGGGTCTCCCGGAGGTCGATCTTATGGCTACCCGACTCAACGCCAAGGTAGGGACCTTCTGCTCCCTGTACCAGGAGGACAATCCCTTGGCAGTGGATGCCCTGTCCATCCCTTGGAGGTTCAGGCTGTTTTACATTTTCCCTCCAATTCCAATCATACCGAAGGTATTGATAAAAATAAGACAGGACCAAGCCTCGGGAATAGCCATAATCCCGTTCTGGCCAAAAAGGGCTTGGTTTGCTCAGCTCATACAAATGAGTCAGGGCATATATTGGAGGCTTCCCCCACTCCCAGACCTGGTAACCCAAGGAGAGCTGAGATGCCAGGATCTGAGGAGACTCAACCTGACAGCCTGGAGGTTGACCAGTCCCTATTGAGAAATAGAGGACTGTCACAAGCCGTCTTGAAGACCCTATCCAGCGCCAGAGCAGATTCGACTAACAAGAACTACCGTCGAATAAGTAACATCTTTAATGCCTGGTGTCTGCAGCATCAAGTGGACTCCACCGATCCCCCTACGGAGGCGATCCTGGACTTCCTTCAAGACGGACTAGACAGAGGTCTTGCTGTGGCCACACTCAAAGTACACGTAGCGGCCCTGTCCGCCTATCTGGGGAGGCGTTTGTCTCAAGATTCCTTAGTGAGCACCTTTATTAAAGGGGCAACTAGGCTGAGACCGGTGGTAAACACCCCTGTCCACCAATGGGACCTTATTCCGGTCCTAAACGCTCTATGTGTTCATCCATTTGAATCTTTGGAGGAAATCTCCCTCAAGTCATTAACCGGCAAGATGGCGCTACTATTGGCAGTAACAACTGCCAAACGGGTTGGTGAACTACAAGCCTTGTCCGCTGAGGAGCCATATACCACCTTTTTCTCTGACCATGTGCAGCTCAGGTTCCTCACGGGTTTTCGTCCCAAGGTTCCATCCGCTGTAAACAGAAACCAGATAATCTCCCTTCCGGTATTTTTTCCTTTCCCTTCTTCTGCTGAAGAAGAAAGATGGCACAAACTGGACGTGGTCAGATGCCTACAGATTTACTTACAGCGCACTCGCCCTTTTAGGCGAACTGAAAACTTGTTGGTCAGCTACACGGGGAGAAACAAGGGCGCCAAAGCCGCTAAAGCCACAATATCCCGGTGGGTTACCGAGACTATTAAAATCGCCTATACCACCCAAGGTTTGTCGGCTCCAGCATTTCTTCATGCCCACTCAACCAGGGCAGTGTCCACCTCTCAGGCAGAAAAAAGTGCCTTGCCGGTGGATCAAATCTGTGCAGCGGCCTCCTGGGCGTCGGAATCTACCTTCATCCGGCATTATCGCCTGAAGGACCAAGTGGCAGATTCCACTGCTTTTGCCCATACCGTTTTAAGTTCGGTTATGGGTTAATCCCACCCATCTTGGGGACCTGCTTGCTATATCCCCACATTGTGCCGCTGTTGAGGACGATAGGGAACGAGTGATTATGAAGATAATCTTGTTTCCCTTAGTCCTAACAGCGGCACAAGATTTCCCACCCTGGGAATCATATCTTATGTCTAAAAGCTGTATATAAATATTATGGAGGTACTTTTGTATTTACACGCAGAGGGGAGGTTCTTGTGCCCTCTTATAGGGCCTGCCACGCATCTTATTGGCTAATTAAATATCCGCCTGTCCTACCAGCACACAGGGGCAGAAATACCCCACATTGTGCCGCTGTTAGGACTAAGGGAAACAAGATTATCTTCATAATCACTCGTTCTCTACTGTGTCCAGCTGTGCCCAAACATATGGCATTAAGTACATTATCCTAAGTACAAGTGTCATTTATTTGGACATAAACTGCTGTTTTGGCACACAACAGGGCGCAGATGTGAAGGAGCGATATGTGCTTTTGGAGTGCAGAATTGTATTGTTGGGTTTTGGAGACCTTGTCACATTTACAGATTCCTGAAAATTGCCCCTACAAAATGGAGTCACTTCTTAAGGAAATAAAATTTACCGGCGTCTTCAGGGCTCTGCAAAAAAAAAAAAAAACATTGCATCCAGAAATCCCTCTAAATCTATATTCCAAAATCCTAAGGAGTAACTTCCATCCACATATATAACTCTTTTGTACTCAGGATAGCCCAAAAGTTTTAGGAGTGCGTGTTTCTGATGACACAAAGTGGGCAATGAAATTGCACATATTTCAAAATTGTAAATTTCACTTTGTACATTTATTTTTGGGAATAACTCTTAGGCTTAAAATAACACTTTGCATTTCTGCAACGTGGGGCCTTAGCCTTAAGGAGACGTTGCGGGAAAAATCGCAGCGTTTTATAGTTCAAGCAAAGGGGATGGGGTTCATGTGAATCTCATGCCCACTTTGCGAAAGAAATCACAGCGCGGACACGCTGAGATTTGCAAAGCCGTTGCAGCATGTCAATTATATCTACGGAAATGCCGGCGGCTATTCCGTAGATATAATGTTAAGAGAAAGTCCGAAGAGGAAAACTCTGTGAACTTTCTCTTCAAAGCACTGCAGAAAGAACTGATTCTTTCCGCAGTGCTTTAGCGCTACGATTATGGCCTGTGGGGCCTTAGCCTAAATGGGTTTTCCCATCCCAGTGGTTGAGCAGTCTGCCTGCAGTCCGTTCTTCTCACTTCCTGTATTATTCTCCCCCTCCTCCCTCTTACTGACTGGGCTTGAGAAGGATTACAATACTTATGCAGATCAGATAATATGCTGATGCTTGCATAGAATGGGCTCAGTGTTATCTGTGTGTTTACATAGAGAGATAACAGACTGGACTTTATCTGCAAACTGCAATTAACTGAACGAATGTCCTGCAGGAAAGAGCAGTGAGTGAGTGATATCATTTGTCCTATATATCTCTTGTTATAGCAATGCTGTGTAAACAATAGGAGGAATAAGTTCACTTAGCAGGCAAACAAAGAAGAATTTCTAAAGCAATAAATTTAGGAAAAGTCTTCAATTTACATAAGCTACCAGTATAGATGGGATCCTTGAGATGGAACAACCCCTTTAAATCCATATAAATTTGCATGAGTCCACTGTTATGACCAGATTTAATAAACAATTATTACATAAAGTCTTCTTGTCTTTGATTCAGTGCTATGTCTATGATTTCAGTGTTATATTACTACTGTAATATTTATCGCCAGGCATACAGAGTACACATGACACAGTACAAATTAGGGCAGGGGAAACACACACACACAACATACACACCTGTCCTTTGTGCTCTGGTGCTTCCCAGCATGGTCTAGTCCTGCTACTGCAAAGTTTTCTTCTGGAAGACGCCCTCGCCGCACATCACCGCTGAGGCCAATAAGCGGCCTAGTAAGGAGACCTGGAACAGCACAGCCAGTGAGGACTTCTGCCACAAGAAGACATCGGAGCAGCAGGACTGGATTGCACTGGGAATCACCAGAGCACTGTGGACAGGTGAGTATGTTTTGGGTTTTTTCACTTCCCCCTAAGTTAAAAAAAAAAAAAAAAAAAATAGATTATCCTTGACAACATCTTCAATTTTGAAATAAAAAATAAAATATTTTATACAAACTAATGGTGTGTGAACAAAGTCCATGGTGAAAACTATGACATTTTTGCTTTGCTTACATAGAACCAGCAAATATTCCAGCTAATGACGCTTGTGGAATACATGGAATACATTACTGGGAAATGAGGGGACTGAGAAGAGATTGTGGCTCAGATGAAGCATCTGCCAAGACAAAATCATTTATGTATGACTTGTGGAACCGTTGTGAATGTTCAACTTAGATAATAAATTGTTCTTAAAGGACAAGACTTGAAAATATTCTCTAATATTTATCATTTAAAGCTATAACAATATATATTTTTTTATTAATTGTAAAGTGTCACCTTATACAAAACTGTAACCATCAAAATTTTGATTCATAAAGACGTTTTCAATTTGGTCCATAGAATAGGTTATCAATATCAGATCGCCTAATTCCTAGCTACCCCACTGATCAGCTGCCTGAAAGCGCTGCAGGGTTCGGCAAGCACTGCATCCTCTTAATTGTGACTATCACATCAAGTGCAGCTCAGCCCTATTCAAGTGAATGGGATGGGGCAACAGTACCGGGCACAACACACAATGAATAGCAATTGCCCTGCAATGTGATCAAACAGCAGATTCAATGGATACGTGACATATTTACGTATTTGGGAGAAATTGTGTAACAAATTGTGGGGTGCATTTTCTCATTGAACCCTATGTAAAATTAAAAATGTGGGGATGAAGTGACATTTGATTTTTTTAAAAAATGTAATTTCTCATTTTCAAGGCTACTTTTAATAAATCCTACCAATTATCTTTAGGGTCTTAATGCTCAGTATAGCATCTAGATAAGTTTATTAAGGGGTATAGTTTCTAAAATGAGGTCACTTTTTGGGGTTGCCATTGTACTGGTAGGCACTCTGCAAATAAGACATGACACTATTCCAGCAGAATTTGCCCTCCAAAACCAAATGGGATTTCTTGCCCTCTGAGCCTTGCCGTGTGCTCATACAGCAGTTATAGGGTATTTCTGTATTCAGGACAAACTATGTTAGAAATGTTGATTTTATTAGAAAATATGCAATTTCTCATGTTCACTGCCCAGTGTTAATTTCTATTTAACATCTGTGGGATCAAAATTCTCACTACACCCCTTGATTAATTCCTTGAGGGGTCTTGTTTCTAAAAAGGGTTAATTTATTGGGGCTTTTTTTTTTTTAATGTAGATTGTGGGCCCCATATAGGCCTCACAATGTACACTTTACCCTATCAGTATGTCTTTGGAATATGGGAGTTAATCCACGCAAACACATGGAGAACATACAGACTCCTTGAAGATGTTGTTCCTGGCAGGATTTGAACCCAGGACTGCAATGCTGCAAGGCCACAGTGCTAACCATTGAGCCACCATGTTGCCCCCGGGTCTTTTAGCTTTTTATGCTATCTCAGGGGCTTCGCAATGCATTTTGATTCCCAAATAATCTACCCTCTAAAAACCCAATGGTGCTCCTTCCCTTCAGTGACCTGTCATGTGCCCAAATTTCAGTTTACATCCACATGTGGGGTATTACCATATTCAGGAAAAATTGTGTAACAAACTATGCGGTGCTCTATGTCCATTAACCTCTTGCAAAAAAAAAAATGATAAATGTGGGACTTATTGGGAAAAAAACTGCTTTTTCATTCACATAGTGTAAAACTATAACTGGGGGTAAAAATGTTTACTATGTCACTTCCATTTGGGGTTTTTCCTCTATTATGGTACCTCCATGGCTCTGGAAATGAGACATGGAACCTAATTACTATTCCATAGAAACAGGGGATAAGGTGTAGCTTGGGGAGGTTATGACTGCTGGGACCGCCACTGCTTATGATAGCGAGGATGCTTTACTTGCTTTTTCTGAATGTAGTAGTGGTCGGACAAGCATGCGCTCACTCCATTAATTTTAATATTGGCAGGGGATAAACTTATGTGATGGGAAACCCCTTTCATTGAGAATGCACACACATATGGGACAAACTTTTGACAGTAAGCATAGCACCCCTATTTTTGCTATTGATGATGGTCCCAGCAGTCACACCACCCAGACATGTCTATATCTATGGCATATCAGTAAACCAATGCACAGATGAGTATTACAAATCCAGCACCAGCACTTCTATAGTACTGCAGAAAACACAAGTCACAAATCCCTTTAGATTACATTAATACAGAAATACACTGATCATCTCAGCATTACTGTAGCTCCGACACACAAGTATTTCTGTAGTCTGTGTGATAAAAGCCTGGGGGTTTACACTAGAAACCATAGCAATGCACCTGAGGTGAAGACCAACAGAAGCTCATTGCTATTAATGAATTCCTGCATGAACCAAGAACACTGGACTCCAGCCATGATGTATATTTATAACTGAATGGGGAAATGAGAGTATACGTATTTCTCTCTAATAAATAATATATCATATATGATGATTTCTGGATTTATTTTTAGAAGAGAGAAAAATAATGCCTGAGATAAAAACATGAGGGAAATTGTTTGCAGAGACTTTTGTACAGAGGCTATGTCACCATAGAAACACAGTGGTTAAAAAGTGGGCTAAAAATAACATGAAATATATTTATTGCATGTCTTGTAGAGCTGTAATCACACTGCATTTAGCACATCCGAACAGTATATTGAAGATAGTAGTAGTAACATTAATAAGTAGCTTATCCATTTCCTAGGAATTTTAAAGACTTTGGGAGAGATTTAGGAAACTGTCTGAAAAGCTTCAACAACCAATCACAGAACATATTTTATATATTATAACAATTAATAGGCTTATAGATTTATGAGTGTCGGTGCTATCTGGCATTGCGTTGATGCGTCATCATGTTGACACGCTGGAACTTGTTTACACACCAAAGTGAGAACCAAAATGGTTTTTTTTTAACCGGACACAAAGTCCTGCATGTCCGATTTTGTGTCCGGTTAAAAAAAAAAACGGTTTCGTGGTGGAGAGCACAAAACGCTCACCGGCGCTCATGGCCGGACACTTTTCAAACCCATTCAAATCAATGGGTTTGAAAAATGACTGCAGGTTTCCATCTCCTGCCCAGTTTCGGGCAGGAAACGGAAACCTGCATAACGGAGACCCCAGGCGCAGATGTGAACGAGCCCTTACCAGATACTCCTACATTTAGCATCTAATAATGACCAGAGCCGGATACCACTATATACCACAATACAGTTCTGATAGCTATTTATTATAACATTAAGACATTTCCCTAATGGGGTATTGGATATAGGGGCTTTATAAAGATACGACCCACCATACCATTGTTAGAGTGGCCCATCTATCCAGGAAATATAATCCCAAAAGGATGCCACATGGGTAAAGTGGGAGGGAAAAGGCCCCGAAAACATAAAACTATTGAAAGAGGGGAGACAAGTGTATGAATTGGGCCCCATTGTGGAACCAAATGGTCCATACGGTTCTGGTATATATATCAAAAGCCACCAAAAATACAAGAGTTATACACTAAAATAGCATCTTAAAAAAACAGCAATTTAGCAATAAGAGGTAGTCATAGGAGAAGACTTATATATGTGAGGGCAATACCCCTAAAATGAAACAACTGAAATTCAACTATTCATTTAGGCCATATGGTGACTAAAAGATCCACCGAGCTTTCCTTTGAAGGATCATTCTTAACCAATCGCCACTACGCAGGGGTTGTTTTCCCAGGTCAATCCAGATAAACTGTATGCAATCCAGTTTGCCATTATGTGTCTGGGTCACATGTCTGGCAATGGATGTGTAATGTGCATTTCTGATGTTACCCAGATGTTCTCCAATTCTACTTCTGTTAGTTTTTCCCATATATTCCATCTGATATTGATAAGTGACTTTATATATCACACCTCTAGATAACATAAAGTGCCTATTGTCAAAAAAGTTTTCTTTCTTTTGCAGAAGAACCGTGATACTATGTCTAGAAAAGGACACGTGACACATCTACTACATCTAAAGCAGCTCTGAGGAGGACCACGTGGATCTAATATTTGATGAAAAATAGCTATGAACCACTAGGTCATGGAGAGACCTTCTTTTTCCAAACATGATCTGGGGACATCATCTACAACCTATCTAATATCAGAGTCTAGAGTTAAGGGAACAATTTCTAAGTCTAAGATATTGTCCTTTAGGGATGCCTTTTCTATGGGTGTAGGGGTAACTACTTTACTATTGCAAGAAGGAATTGAATGCTGTTTGTTTTCTGAAAAATTCTTGCATTTAAGATATAATCTCTCTTTTGTAATTAAAACAGCAACAACAAAAACAAGAAATTGTTTCATGGGTAAAAGTCCGACCAGGGGTGAACCATGGTTTTCTGCCGTCTGAAGCGGACGTCAGAAAGCCGTTGCCCCCCCCCCTCCGGAGGAGGGGGCGGGGCAGAGGGGGCGGGGCAAGCGGAAGGGGGTGGGATGGGGCAGAACGGGGGCGGGGTCAAGTGGAGCAAGCGTCTTTAGCAGGGACCTGCTCTCTGCCTGAGCGTGAGAGGCGGCCGCTGGAGCAGTGCTGCTCCAGCAACCTTCCCAATCCACTGCTCAGTGACGGTGACCCTAAGCCAGTCCAGGACAGCTTGTGCTGGACTGGCTTAGGTCAGCAAAAATGCTGCCCTCCCCGTGGCCCTAGCATAGCACCGCCTGAGGCGGTCGCTTTAGGTCGCCTCATGGGAGGTGCAAGCCTGTCTTATGACAGGATTCCAGTGAAGTAACCCAATAATGGCTGCTCCCTGTAGCATCATGCCCGACCTTCCAAGAGGCCTTTGTTTTGCAATGACGCTGGGATTATTACCAGGTATAGTCTCTCAATCGAGGACAGCTGTTTCGATCTAATTGGATCTCTTCAGCCCGATGTAGAGAGGACTATAACCTGGTAGAGGTGAGAGGCTTAGACAGGGTTAAGGGGATATTGTTACTCCTTAGGGAGAGACCACCATATAGGTGTGTGGAGACTTGTTAAGCCTTTAGCACTCCACTTTGCAAGGAACTATGGGAAGAATATGCAAATCTGCCTTCCATGATGTAATTAGGAAGACAGTTGCTGCCTCAGTGTTGCAAACCAATAGAGGGCGCTCACTGGAATGTGCAAGCCTGTCTTATGACAGGATTCCAGTGAAGTAAGCCAATAATGGCTGCTCCTGTCTTCCTAATTATATCATGGAAGGCAGATTTGCATATTCTTCCCATAGTTCCTTGCAAAGTGGAGTGCTAAAGGCTTAACAAGTCTCCACACGCCTATATGGTGGTCTCTCCCTAAGGAGTGACAATATCCCCTTAACCCTCTCTAAGCCTCTCACCTCTACCAGGTTATAGTCCTCTCTACATTGGGCTGAAGAGATCCAAGTAGATTGAAACAGCTGTCCTCGATTGAGAGACTATACCTGGTAATAATCCCAGCGTCATTGCAAAACAAAGGCCTCTTGGAAGGTCGGGCATGATGCTAAAGGGAGCAGCCATTATTGGGTTACTTCACTGGAATCCTGTCATAAGACAGGCTTGCACATTCCAGTGAGCGCCCTCTATTGGTTTGCAATACTGAGGCAGCAACTGTCTTCCTAATTGCATCATGGAAGGCAGATTTGCATATTCTTCCCATAGTTCCTTGCAAAGTGGAGTGCTAAAGGCTTAACAAGTCTCCACACACCTATATGGTGGTCTCTCCCTAAGGAGTGACAATATCCCCTTAACCAGAACAAGGACATCATTGATTTAGCCATGCCCAGAACCCACTGCATGCACAATTCTCTTACCACCAGCCCTGGAGCAAATTACCCATGGCAATGCCCCTGAGCTGATTGTTATATTTCCCATAGAAGAGAAAAAATTGCACATGAGGGAGAATTCTAATAAATCCAAAATAAATTTGTTATAGATATGGTGCTATACACCTCTTAAGCACAAAAAATGGTCCACTGTCTCCATATCTATGGAGAATAACCGGATCTCCTCGTCTAGTGTGACATTCTCCAATTTTCTTAGTTAATACAATGTGTCCTGATCAAAAGAGATTACAAATGGTAGTAGGATGATGGGACTCGCTGACCAAGCTCCTATGATACAGGTTGCTAGGACAAAAAATCCTAAAATATGAAAGTGGTAATGCAGCAATACCTGCAAGTGGCACTGAATAATGACAGCTTGTAGATAGCTTTTGTATAGATTGTATCCACCATTGTGAGAGTCATTAGCCATTATGTGCATGCTGTATACCTTAGTGATTAGGTCCCCTGAAGATTGGCTCCGAAGTTCCATGAAATGTGTAAGGACTCATGGGGATTTTCACTAGGGGCAATTTTGTGCCTTTGCAAGGGAAGGTGTTTTTTGACACAGATAGACTGTTTGAGGGATAGTATAAGGACTGACACTGCTCATCCATAGACCTATGCTTTGGCTGTTTACTCCTGCCGTCCTCATATATTATAGGGGTTTAGTTGGAGAATAATGAATAATACCAATCTATGTTTATAAGCCGGTGATTGAATTATCTTTCATTGTTTGTATACAACTATTTGGTTTTTAGCTACTTTGGTTTTAATTGTTTTAATAAAAGTTCTGCATTCTGAAGTCTCCATTTAAGAAGGCTATGGGGGAGCAACTATGCAAAAGATTTACTTTATTTCTAACTTTTCCTTAGCATTTAGAAGAAGCCAAGTGGAGGGGTTAAAGAGTTTTCAGTATTGCTTTACAAGCCAGAACAAGCAGACACTGTACACACTGTGTACAGTGACTCAGCAGAAAAAGGAACCCATTGAAGTCAATGGGAGGCTGTTTTTTCAACGCTGAAATTCCACACCAAATTCCTCACCATTTTCCTCCATGTGAATGGACCCCTAAAGGTCTATTTTTCTTAAAATGTCAAAGTGACCCATTGGGGCTTTTTTAGACAATGGAGTAGTGGTTCTGTTGAGACTCCACAAAACATATGATGTTGTCCTGTGGTATTTGGCACCAAAATGACAGCAAGCACATGCATGATCGGAATTGTATTTGGAAGCCTAGTCAACACCATGATCTCTATGTCATGTTCCTCAAACCATTCATGAACAATTTTACAGAATGGGGTAGGATGCAAGGTCTTGCTGAAAGAGTCCACAAAAATAAGGACATACCATTGCATTTCAATATTTAGATGGTAGTAAGTGTCAAGTAACATCCACAGATCCCAGAGCAAAAGGTTTCTCAGCAGAACATTGCCTAGTTCATCACACTGCTGGCCTGCCTTTTACTGCGTGTGAATTATTAGCCTCTTTGGTGATATTGTGACCCAATCAACATCCCCTAATGAGCCCCTTTTCTTCCTGAGTGAAACATGGTATGTCAGGATATTTATGGGAGGAATTGTTAGGCAGGGCATTAGAGGGCAATTGTCAATAGGAGTAGGTCCAATCAGGAGCAATGTAATTTAAGGTTGTGCATCCAAGGCTAGGTTACTAGGGTATAATAGCCTACACAGGGCCTTACAGGGATAGTATTCATCCTAGCCCCTTGTGTTTGGCCAGGACATTTAAATTTTTTATGTTCCTGGAGCCATATTGTTATGTGTTCGCCTCTTCAGATTTATGCTTGGATATTTTACATTAAAGGACACCAGGACTAGACTGATACTCTCAATGGACACCAAATACCTTGCCTGCTAAGACTCCTTATTTTATACACATGGTTGTAGTCTAGTAACATATTGAGCTTGGATATTTGTGCCTATCACCGCTCCTTTTGGTCCAGTGCCTTAGTATTTCGTTTTATTAGCCCGAATGTTTGTTGACATTTAATATTATGAGCAGTCTGTACATGGTCTCTGCTGTTTTTGTTTGCACTTCTCATTAAAAGTTATGTTATAGATTCACCCCTTTGGATTGTTTCAGTCTTGAATTCTTACACTTGTCCATTTTATCTCCTTCCAACACATCAGCTTCAAATATTGACTTTTTACTTGCTCTCTAATATATCCCAGCCCTTAAAAGGTGCAAATGTTATCAGACAACCAACATCATCTGTCAGTGGTTGTTATGTTATGGATGACCAGTGTATATTATTCCCAATATATTCTGGTCAATAAGATGAGATTGTGATTTGTGAGATAGTATTGCAATGACTATTGACGATTTTGTTTTATATTGCATTTATTTTGTTTCCATTATCAGAAATTATGTGGTTATTTCCTGCATGTGGGATTGTTATTAACTAGAATTTCAGATGTAGAAATAGGAGCAATGTTGGCTCTGACTGCGATAACTTCAGGCAGAATAAATAACTTTTCAATGGCAGCACAGCCAAAGCAATACATCTTACAGTAGCAGCCAGAGGGAAAGAAATGCCATAGTAAGCATCAGTCTCTAGCAATAAATGATACTCTTCTTGCTATTAAAAAAAATTGAAGTTATCACTATATATACCAATATACATTATGCAGCTTTTAAACTTGCATGGTTAACATTATGATCGGGAGAAGTTAGTTCTGACTGTATCTAGCATTGCAACTTCTACCCGCAAACCAGTGGTGTCCTATCAGCTGGATCCACCACCAGTCAGGAATAGATGATATAGCACAGCAATATGATTTCTGGGAAAACCCCAGGGGTGAACCATGGCTTTCTGCCGCCTGAAGCGGAGGGGGCGGGGCCGAACGGAGCGATCGTCTTTAGCAGGCAGAGAGCAGGCAGGGAGAGGACCTGCTCTCTGCCTGAGCGTGAGGGGTGGCCACTGGAGCAGCGCTGCTCCAGCAGCCTCCCCAATCCACTCGTGACGGTGACCCTAAGCCAGTCCAGGACAGTAGAGATGAGCGAACACTAAAATGTTCGAGGTTCGAAATTCGATTCGAACAGCCGCTCACTGTTCGAGTGTTCGAATGGGTTTCGAACCCCATTATAGTCTATGGGGAACATAAACTCGTTAAGGGGGAAACCCAAATTCGTGTCTGGAGGGTCACCAAGTCCACTATGACACCCCAGGAAATGATACCAACACCCTGGAATGACACTGGGACAGCAGGGGAAGCATGTCTGGGGGCATAAAAGTCACTTTATTTCATGGAAATCCCTGTCAGTTTGCGATTTTCGCAAGCTAACTTTTCCCCATAGAAATGCATTGGCCAGTGCTGATTGGCCAGAGTACGGAACTCGACCAATCAGCGCTGGCTCTGCTGGAGGAGGCGGAGTCTAAGATAGCTCCACACCAGTCTCCATTCAGGTCCGACCTTAGACTCCGCCTCCTCCGGCAGAGCCAGCGCTGATTGGCCGAAGGCTGGCCAATGCATTCCTATGCGAATGCAGACTTAGCAGTGCTGAGTCAGTTTTGCTCAACTACACATCTGATGCACACTCGGCACTGCTACATCAGATGTAGCAATCTGATGTAGCAGAGCCGAGGGTGCACTAGAACCCCTGTGCAAACTCAGTTCACGCTAATAGAATGCATTGGCCAGCGCTGATTGGCCAATGCATTCTATTAGCCCGATGAAGTAGAGCTGAATGTGTGTGCTAAGCACACACATTCAGCACTGCTTCATCAAGCCAATACAATGCATTAGCCAGTGCTGATTGGCCAGAGTACGGAATTCGGCCAATCAGCGCTGGCTCTGCTGGAGGAGGCGGAGTCTAAGATCGCTCCACACCAGTCTCCATTCAGGTCCGACCTTAGACTCCGCCTCCTCCGGCAGAGCCAGCGCTGATTGGCCGAAGGCTGGCCAATGCATTCCTATGCGAATGCAGACTTAGCAGTGCTGAGTCAGTTTTGCTCAACTACACATCTGATGCACACTCGGCACTGCTACATCAGATGTAGCAATCTGATGTAGCAGAGCCGAGGGTGCACTAGAACCCCTGTGCAAACTCAGTTCACGCTAATAGAATGCATTGGCCAGCGCTGATTGGCCAATGCATTCTATTAGCCCGATGAAGTAGAGCTGAATGTGTGTGCTAAGCACACACATTCAGCACTGCTTCATCAAGCCAATACAATGCATTAGCCAGTGCTGATTGGCCAGAGTACGGAATTCGGCCAATCAGCGCTGGCCAATGCATTCTATTAGCCCGATGAAGTAGAGCTGAATGTGTGTGCTAAGCACACACATTCAGCACTGCTTCATCAAGCCAATACAATGCATTAGCCAGTGCTGATTGGCCAGAGTACGGAATTCGGCCAATCAGCGCTGGCTCTGCTGGAGGAGGCGGAGTCTAAGGTCGGACCTGAATGGAGACTGGTGTGGAGCGATCTTAGACTCCGCCTCCTCCAGCAGAGCCAGCGCTGATTGGCCGAATTCCGTACTCTGGCCAATCAGCACTGGCTAATGCATTGTATTGGCGTGATGAAGCAGTGCTGAATGTGTGTGCTTAGCACACACATTCAGCTCTACTTCATCGGGCTAATAGAATGCATTGGCCAGCGCTGATTGGCCGAATTCCGTACTCTGGCCAATCAGTGCTGGCCAATGCATTCTATTAGCTTGATGAAGCAGAGTGTGCACAAGGGTTCAAGCGCACCCTCGGCTCTGATGTAGCAGAGCCGAGGCTGCACAAGGGTTCAAGCGCACCCTCGGCTCTGATGTAGGAGAGCCGAGGGTGCACTTGAACCCTTGTGCAGCCTCGGCTCTGCTACATCAGAGCCGAGGGTGCGCTTGAACCCTTGTGCACACTCTGCTTCATCAAGCTAATAGAATGCATTGGCCAGCGTTGATTGGCCAATGTATTCTATTAGCCTGATGAAGTAGAGCTGAATGTGTGTGCTAAGCACACACATTCAGCTCTACTTCATCGGGCTAATAGAATGCATTGGCCAGCGCTGATTGGCCAGAGTACGGAACTCGACCAATCAGCGCTGGCTCTGCTGGAGGAGGCGGAGTCTAAGATCGCTCCACACCAGTCTCCATTCAGGTCCGACCTTAGACTCCGCCTCCTCCAGCAGAGCCAGCGCTGATTGGCCGAATTCCGTACTCTGGCCAATCAGCACTGGCTAATGCATTGTATTGGCTTGATGAAGCAGTGCTGAATGTGTGTGCTTAGCACACACATTCAGCTCTACTTCATCGGGCTAATAGAATGCATTGGCCAATCAGCGCTGGCCAATGCATTCTATTAGCGTGAACTGAGTTTGCACAGGGGTTCTAGTGCACCCTCGGCTCTGCTACATCAGATTGCTACATCTGATGTAGCAGTGCCGAGTGTGCATCAGATGTGTAGTTGAGCAAAACTGACTCAGCACTGCTAAGTCTCTGCATTCGCATAGGAATGCATTGGCCAGCCTTCGGCCAATCAGCGCTGGCTCTGCCGGAGGAGGCGGAGTCTAAGGTCGGACCTGAATGGAGACTGGTGTGGAGCGATCTTAGACTCCGCCTCCTCCAGCAGAGCCAGCGCTGATTGGTCGAGTTCCGTACTCTGGCCAATCAGCGCTGGCCAATGCATTCTATTAGCCCGATGAAGTAGAGCTGAATGTGTGTGCTTAGCACACACATTCAGCTCTACTTCATCAGGCTAATAGAATACATTGGCCAATCAGCGCTGGCCAATGCATTCTATTAGCTTGATGAAGCAGAGTGTGCACAAGGGTTCAAGCGCACCCTCGGCTCTGATGTAGCAGAGCTGAGGGTGCACAAGGGTTCAAGTGCACCCTCGGCTCTCCTACATCAGAGCCGAGGGTGCGCTTGAACCCTTGTGCAGCCTCGGCTCTGCTACATCAGAGCCGAGGGTGCGCTTGAACCCTTGTGCACACTCTGCTTCATCAAGCTAATAGAATGCATTGGCCAGCACTGATTGGCCAGAGTACGGAATTCGGCCAATCAGCGCTGGCCAATGCATCCCTATGGGAAAAAGTTTATCTCACAAAAATCACAATTACACACCCGATAGAGCCCCAAAAAGTTATTTTTAATAACATTCCCCCCTAAATAAAGGTTATCCCTAGCTATCCCTGCCTGTACAGCTATCCCTGTCTCATAGTCACAAAGTTCACATTCTCATATGACCCGGATTTGAAATCCACTATTCGTCTAAAATGGAGGTCACCTGATTTCGGCAGCCAATGACTTTTTCCAATTTTTTTCAATGCCCCCAGTGTCGTAGTTCCTGTCCCACCTCCCCTGCGCTGTTATTGGTGCAAAAAAGGCGCCAGGGAAGGTGGGAGGGGAATCGAATTTTGGCGCACTTTACCACGTGGTGTTCGATTCGATTCGAACATTGCGAACACCCTGATATCCGATCGAACATGTGTTCGATAGAACACTGTTCGCTCATCTCTACAGGACAGCTTGTCCTGGACTGGCTTAGGTCAGCAAAAATGCCGCCCTCCCCGTGGCCCTGGCATAGCGCCGCCTGAAGCGGTTGCTTCAGGTCGCCTCATGGGAGGTGCGGCACTGGAAAACCCTTTTAAGGCTTAGTTCGCATAACATTTTAGTTCTCCTTTGAGCATTCTATCATGGGGGATATGTTAGAATACCCAAAAATGGTATTCAAGATATGTTCACATTAATAAGACAAACGGAGTCTGAAAGATTCAACTCTGGAAGTCTTATAACTAGTTTTTTTATCAGTGTTCATTTTTTTGTAGTGGACACTGTTGTATCCTGTAAATAAGATTAACACTGATGGAAAGCAGATCAAACAGAGTCCAGTGTTTTGTCTTCTGACTCTGCCTCACTAAAGTTAATAGATCCACTGCTGAATATGTTTGAAAACCCCTTTCTGGTATTTATTGTCCCCCTGAAGGAATTCACAGCAAAGAGCTAAAACTTGATGTGAATGGCCCATAAAATAATTTATAATTTTGTATTATTACTGTTATATATCTTATTTTTATATATAACTAGCCTCTGCCCGGGATTTCGTCCGCATATTGTTGGCGCCGATGATCCCCCTATATTCAGCAAATTGCTGCCATCAATGGTTTGCCTGCTCCAGCGTTTTGGCAGCTGTCAAGCTGTCCTGCTGCTGAACTTGTTCTTCGCGCCGTGCCCATGATTTTTCCAGCATAGTAAACGTTTGCTATCAATACTTGACTATGGTAATTAGCGCTAACCATAACCACAACGCCGTCCTTAACTGGGGATTACATGCATGCAGCCGCACTAACCTATCAATATCGCCCTATTCGCCTATAGTCTATGCGATTGGCAATAGTTGTAGTGCTTAGCTATGCATATTAAAGAGACCCTCTACGCGTTTCAAAGGACCTGTCTTGGTCCGCTCATCAAGAGATACATGCTTTACAATAGACTGGATATACAAAGCATCGGAGTGCGTATAGGCAAATAGGGCGATATTGATCGGTTAGTGCGGCTGCATGCATGTAATCCCCAGTTAAGGACGGCGTTGTGGTTATGGTTAGCACTAATTACCATAGTCAAGTAATGATATCGAACATTGACTATGCCTGATTTGTCTTATAGCGCTGCAACATTTATATGCCCCTTGACTGCCCACCATAAGGGGATTCTCTGTTCACCCAGCATCTCAGTACTCATATAGTGCATTATAGTCTACATCATCAAATATCAATGATAGTACATCGGCAGGTTTAATGAATATCCACACTGGGGTTAAATTACTCCACCCCTTTTGTTCATATTTAATCAGGATGGTTATATCTGGGACTTAGATTAAACCTTGTCACTTAGTCCCTATTATTATCCATCACAAGCATATACCCAGTGTGGAATTGCTTTCAGCTACCTCTCACTGTATTTGAGATTATTTTACTAACCATTAACCATCTTATGTCTGCATTGGGGGATAGTGATTATAGGGAGTTGATTACATTATCCTACGCCCTTGGTTCACAAGGTATATCCTACCCCATGCAAGACTAAGGGACTATTTTCATTATTTATATAGGTCTATCCTCAAATTTTAATGTATATTTATTAAAAGTTAATTTTTAAATATTGCTCAATCAGTGATCCCCTTTACTAGTTAGCAATTACCCGTCTGTGATATATATTTAATGTCTTCGACAAGGTATAAAAACATTAAATATTTCACAAAAACTTAAGCAGAATCATTGTACTTTGAAGAGATTCGTGGCTAGTTCAGAAAACAGAGAGGTTCATGCAGATAAAGGAAATTTACTGCTAAAATACCATTACAAAGTTACAAAGCAGCAAACAGGTATTTGAAGCTGTTGGAGCCTCTGGAGTCCTATGAACCTCAAGGTGTAAAATGCTCCAGAGGCTTTGGCCCAAATATACATGAAGACTAATTTTGAAACTGATGAGTGCCGTACAACCCTGGATGGATGCAGTAGTGGATGACCACCATGTCGCAATAAGGCTGCAAAGTCAACATGGGGATAGTAGAGTCATGTTTTAGCCTAGAATTATGGGGACGGAACATGTAGGTTCCTTTTGGGTCCCTGAAGGTGTGAAAAATGGCCTCTGCAAAGTAAATAGTGTTTATTACTGACAACATTCTCCGATGGTACAAAAAAGAAAAATCATAAGCAACATGACAATGCACCATCTCATGCAGCAAAGAATACATCTCAGTCATTGGCTGCTAATCCCCTCCTGACCTCTTTGGAGGATCCTCAAGCAAAAGATCTATGAGGGTGGGAGGCAATTCAAGCAGAAACTATCAAAAAATACACAAGTTCAATGGGTGCAAGAATTGTGAAGTGATATCAAAGAAGGGGTCATATCATAGCATGTAACTTGTTTTTGATTGAAATAGCTTTTGCTTTCAGTAATTGTGACTTCTTAATGCTGCGAATTCAACAAATGACTATTTTCAGTTCTTTACATCAGTTCTATCAAATGTTTAGAAACGCTGTTGTGTATAATAATTTGAAACACTGCACCCACTGGTCCTAGTCAGTGTCCGACAGGTAGTGTCCACTCCTACTGTCCATTCAAAATCTTGCACGGACATTAGGAGCGGACACTAGCTATGTCCGTGACACTTGTCATTCATTTAAATGGCGATCGGGTGCGTTCTTTTTCACTCCGTGCCTGTCCTTCACTGTCCGCTTGTACAGATGTCCGACTTTTCAAGCGGACAGAAAAACCCGATATGTAGGTTGGAGGGGAATCAAATTTTTTGTGAGTTTGCCACCTGGTGTTTGATTGGAATCGAACACCTCGAACGGCCTGATATTCGATCGAACGCCGTTTGCTCATCTCTAATAATCTTGTATAAAGTGAATGTTCTGTAATAACAAAACATTCCAGAAATCCAAGGGACACTGAGCTTTTCACTGAGACAAGTTGATCAGACTCACTGTTAAGACTTTCAGCCTGGATACATAGCCATTTCGGTTCTACACACTGTTAAAGGTGCGAGTCACATGAATAAGTTACAAAGCAAAGAAAAAAGATAAAATGACTTCATGTAAAGATAATATTTAATACTTCTGATTTTACTGCCAATAATAAGTACATTATGCAGAGATTTGGCGCCACCAAGTGGTGCATGGTCATAAGGTACCAAACTGAGAATATTACAATATTTTAATACTTACAATCCTAAAATGTTTTAGTATAAGTAAGAAATCCTCATTTTATTCAGACAAGGCTTTTATCTAATACATATTATATAAAAGTGTTCAGTGTACACCAGAGGCCCGTTCTTCATTATTTTAGCATCTAGTTCTAAGCCTTCCACTCTTTAATGACAGGTAATTTTGGCCTTGAAAATCTGAATATTCTTCATATTTTCCCATTACATTTTTGTCCCACAAAGCGATATGAGGCTTTATTTCTGGCAGTTGTACTATGTAGGTGCCATTTAGGGTACATACAGTAGTGTAATGTAGAGGGGAAGAAGACAGCAAGTCTCTCTTTGTAAGAGGAGAAAGTGAATCTTCTCTTCCTGTCTAGAGAAGAAGGAGGAAGCTGAGTGGGGAGAAGTTGAAAGCCTTAGTCACAGTCCTCAGTTAGGCTGAAAACCACCAGCATCTTCAAGTCTTCAAGTGTAACAGGGCAACACAATGTAATTGGAACCTTTAGAAAGTTGTCAACTTTCAGAGTGAGTGTAGCCCACTAGGTATAGGGAACAAGGAAGTACCATGAACCAGCTTAGCCTTTACCCTGTGCTAGCTAAAGTAAAAGCCATACGTTACATTATAAGGCTCAGGCCCAGTTCACATCTGTGTTTGGGTCATTTTGTTCCCCTCTCTGCATGAAAAAATGCAGAGAGAAAAGTCCTGCAAGCACCACTGATCTCTCCGCATGTTTCGTGCGGAAGCCATGCGCATACCTCCCAACCGTCCCGATTTCCGCGGGACAGTCACGATTTGGGTGACATGTCCCGCGGTCCCGGTTGGAGGGAGGTATGTCCCGATTTCAGAGGACGCAGATCTGAGTTGAACACATATGCGGCTGAAGCAAGGAGCTGACACAGGTCAGCTCCTCGCTTCGCCGCTGCCCGCCTCTCTCCCTGACACATGCGGCTGAAGCGAGGAGCTGACCCCTGTCAGCTCCTCGCTTCGCTGCTGCCGCCGGCTCCTGGCTTGTAGACGCGATGTACGAGCCAGGAGCCGGCGGCAGCGGCGAAGCGAGGAGCTGACACAGGTCAGCTCCTCGCTTCAGCCGCATGTGTCAGGGTTAGAGGCGGGCAGAGAGCGGCGAGGGAGCAGAGGAGAAGGTAAGTTTAATGTGGAGGTGTAACGTGAATCTGGGGGCAGATGAAGGAGAGGACGGCATGACACTGGGGGCAGAGATGGGGGGACATGAATCTGGGGGCAGAGATGTGGGGACATGAATCTGGGGGCAGAGATGGAGGGACATGAAACTGGGGGCAGAGATGTGGGGACATGAATCTGGGGGCAGAGATGGAGGGGGACATGAATCTGGGGGCAGAGGTGGAGTGGACATGAAACTGGGGGCAGAGATGGGGGACATCAATCTGAGGGCAGAGATGGGGGGACAGGAATCTGAGGGCAGAGATGGGGGGACAGGAATCTGGGGACAGAGATGGAGGGACATGAATCTGGGGGCAGAGATGGAGAGGACATGAATCTGGGGGCAGAGATGTGGGGACATGAATCTGGGGGCAGAGATGGAGGGACATGAATCTGGGGGCAGAGATGGAGGGACATGAATCTGGGGGCAGAGATGGAGGGACATGAATCTGGGGGCAGAGATGGAGGGACATGAATCTGGAGGCAGAGATTGAAGAGGGACATGAAACTGGGGGCAGATGAAGGGTGTATATGAAACTAGGGGAGAGATAGAGGGGGAACATATAATTTATGGGTGACTGTAGGAGGATTATACTGTGTGCGGGCACATGGAAAATTAACGAGTGGGCGGAGTCAACACAAAAGTGGGCGGGGCACATTTTGTCCCTCTTTCAGTTCTTCAAAAGTTGGGAGGTATGCATGCGGACCCTGCTATAGTCTATGAGGTCCACAGGTTTCCTTAGGTAACCGCTTTTTAAATTGGTTGGCCACTTTCAGACCAATATTGACAAACAATTGTACAATAAAAAGATATACAATTTTCCAATATACTTTCTGTATCTATTCCTCAGGATTTTCTAGATCTCTCCTTGCTGTCATTCATTCTGTTACTTCTAGTGGGTAAAACTCTGACCATGGTCATGTGATTTACGGTCCATGGTCATGTGATGAGCACACAGGTGCACAGCTGATTACCAGGCAGATGTCTGATTACTGAGCTGTGACTATAACAAGCGGCACCTGTGTACTCATCACATGACCATGGACCGTAAATCACATGACCATGGAATTGAAAACCCTCAATTGTGGACCATTTGCAGTCTTAGGGTCAGTTCACACGTGAAAACCGCCTAGCTTATTTGTGCGAGGTAAAAAACCTCGAGGAGTTTTTTTGACGCTGTTTTTTGCATTCCACGCGGTTTTTGACGAGGTTTTTGACGCGGTTTTCGCTAGCGGTTTTCGCTAGGGTTTTTTTTTCCTATATGTGCTATAGAAACTGCAGGCGAAAACCGCGCGGTTTTTTGCAAAAAAAAGCGCGGTTTTCTGTGCAAAAAACCGCGCGGTTTTTTACCGCGCGGTTTTCGCCTCCCATTCACTTCTATGCAATTCTTCAGGCGTTTTCCGCCTGAAGAAAGGTCATGTCGCTTCTTCAGGCGGAAAACGCTAGGAGGAAAAAAAAAGCTAGTGGTCTACATAGACCACCATGTTAAAGGAGAGGTTTTTGAAGCGAATTCCGCTGTCAAAAACCTCCCCTTTGCCCACGTGTGAACTAGCCCTTAAACTACAGTCGTGTTAGACCAGCCTTAACTGTAGGTCACTGAGATAGTTGTTCCTACGTTAGATGGCTGAAAAAAGGGTACTATTCCGTTATCGGGCCAGCAGCAGCGCATTTCAGCACCAGCTTTCGGGACAGCAGTTCAGTTCAGCAGCGGGAATTACAATGACATCCGAGGACTGCTGGCCCGATGCTTGTGCCCAGTAGCCAGTACATCAATGACCCCCCCTCCATCTCCTCCTCCTTCCAGTGCTGCCCCCCAGCTCTCCTTACATCTACCCCGTACCCTCTCCCCGCCACATGACTAAGCCGATGCTGGCCCGATGATAGAGGCCGTGCTTGTGTGTAGTAGGCAGTACATCGATCGATGCCCTCATCCTCCTCTTCCTTCCAGTGCTGCCCCCCAGCTCTTCTTACATCTGCCCCGTACCCTCTCCCTGTAATAGGCCTCACCGTAAATCTTGAGCAATGAATGCTACTAGATAGCCGCCGGACGCTGCAGAAAGTTTGTCCCTCCGGCTCGCTGTAGCTCACCGTTCCTATAGTCGGCGTGTTTCTTGTCAGGGCCTGGATTGAGCCCCGGTGTCTTTCCTTTCGGTCTCGGTACTAGCGCTGAGGTGAGGCCTAGTCGTGTGGCGGGGAGAGGGTACGGGGAAGATGTAAGGAGAGCTGGGGGGCAGCACTGGCAGGAGGAGAAGGATGGGGGAGGGGGGTCATCGATGTACTGGTTACTGGGCACAAGCATCGGGCCAGCAGTCCTCGGATGTCATTGTAATTCCCGCTGCTGAACTGCTGTCCCGAAAGCTGCTGCTGAACTGCGCTGCTGCTGGCCCGATAACGGAATAGTACCGAAAAAAGCTATACTTATTGGTACAAAGGCAGGTAAAATAGTTTCCTGAAGGATAAGGGCAAGTCACGATGGAGTCCAAAAGGTGCAAAACATGAATGAACTGCTATTCACAAACCCATCATTCAAGAGGGTGCAGATGATTAGTATACAGCTGCATTTGCATACAGATAAGGTTTATATATGATGCACATGTTACATGTGCACTATGCTAGATAAGAATCTATCGGTCACACCCATATTATTAGATCCAGAAGGTTTCCCTACTTCTTCCAAGTACAGAGCACAATGTATGTAGTCTCCTATATCACAAGGCCAGGCTGTACAATATGCCAGATTATTGGATCACTGTACAGTAAACATGAAGAAAAAGATGTCCGGCAGCTCTCCGATAAAATATAACTTTTAATGAAAAAATGTCATAAAATAACAAAAAATTGACATAGCACAGAAAAAAAGAAAAATGAAAACCCCCTAAAAACGCAGACGCGTTTCGGAACGAGATGTTCCTTCCTCAGAGCGTGTTTTTAACAATCTGACCTGAGTATATATAGCTAGCAAACATTACAACACTTCCGGTCATTAATTCAACTTCATTTCACCTAGGTTGATTAAAGGGATCATATACACCTGGATAGTCACAAGCAGGAAAGAGACATGTCATGATATAAATATACATACAAATAAAATACAGGTCTCTCTTTACCACAATTTACAAAAAGATCCTTTTCACTCTATTATCTAAAAAATCTACATCATATTTGTGACATAAAATATATATATATATATATATATATGTACCTGTATCTCTGGGATATGTGCCTGTTCACATTCACTACCTCCGTTATTTCACAGTATATTACTTGACATAACAATAATTCTAGATCTATTCACACCACATGCGTTTTATAAAGGGCAAAGAAAGATATTTCATATAAAAACCTACTAGATATTAGTTATACAAAAAACATACCCAGTTTTCCTCTCCACGACGGTGTAATCATAGTCAGGCTCTTTTAAACGGGGTAATGAAAGGACCTAGCATACTCGATTCCATGGCCTGAGTCACGTGATCCTTAGTAACCAATCATCGAATGGACACTCCCATATATACTCCCATAAACAACTCCTACTCCACAATAACATGGGATACCCATTCATTCATAAAGGAATCACGTGACTAAGAATGGCCAATGATCTACAAGAGGACTATCCTTTGACAGCCGGAATAGCAAGATGGAAAAGAAAATTAACCTTTAGCAAACATTCTCTTGAAAATACGTATATGTAAGACTATTAAATACCCCTCATGAAGCACATAATTATAAATGAACAATGAACAATGAATATCCAGCAATGATGGTGTACGAGGCAACAAGCAAATTACCACTAAGCATGAGAACAATGTCCTGTACCCACAAGTAAAAAGCATCTTTGGTAAGTAAATAAGTAGCAATACACCTTACATTTAAATGGCTGTAAAGCTACCTAATAATATGTGTAATAAAGACCTAATAAACAGGAACACCTCAACTACATGCATAACTAGTAAGCCACCTAATAGTATATATTGAAAAACTATTAAACTTCCTGATACGATATAATAGAAACCCAATAATTTTCGTATCTAATGACTATTGTTGTTACTATCTTTATTGTTATTTTAATTATTATTATTTTTTGTGTACTACCTCTAAAGGAAAGAATCAATAGATATAAGTGAGGTCAGTTTTAATATTCATCCCAAATGGGATCCTACAATTAAATTGTAGGATCCAGAAAGCCTCTTGTTGGAATAATAGTTTTTGCCAGCTACCTCCTCTAATGGGTTTGTCTACCCTTTCGATGGCATAAAATTCCATGGTAGATAAATTAGATTTATGTACTGATGCAAAATGTCTTGATATTCCAGACATGTGGTCTGAGGGGAATTTACTGCTATCGTTTATGTGTTCGGCTATACGAATTTTCAACGGTCTAGTTGTACAACCGACATAATCCATTCTGCATGCTGTACATTTGATGTTATAAACAACATGATGTGTACTGCAGTTCATAAAAGATTTTAGTGGTACTGTTATCTCTGACTGATAGCTTGAAATAGACCTAGTTCTTCTAGTATATTGACAAACATTACATTTATTAGAACCACATTTCGCAAATCCCATTATATTATTCTGAATTCCTTTTTTAGTGGTACTGAAAAGGCTAGGGGAGAGTATATCTCCCAAAGATTTACCTCTTTTGGGAATGCATTGTAGACCATTTTTTAATAGTTTTTTTGTTGTAGGATCTACTTCTAAGATAGCTAAATTATTCTTAATGATTTTAGTGATTTCTATATATTGAGGGCTGTAAGCAGTAGTGAACAACATTTTTTCCTGTTTTATACTATTTTTCCTTTTATTGGTTAATAAAGATTTTCTTGACCTCTCATCCGTTATTCCTTTTGCTCTTTTTAATATCCATGATGGATAATGTCTATCTCTGAGTCTTTTCATTGTATTGGCTGAATGGCATTCAAAGTCTCTCTCCAAAGAACATGCTCTCTTAGTTCTTATTAACTCACCAGTTGGTATAGCTTTGAAAATATGAGGTGGATGACAGCTATCTGCTCTTAACACTGTGTTGCCTGTTGTAGGCTTTCTGTATAAAGATGTTTCTACTCTCAATGTTTCTGCATTAATATATAAAGAAATATCCAAAAAGTTAATAGTGTGTAAATCAAAAGTGTGAGTGAATTGTAATGATAACTGATTAGAATTAAGATAAGACATGAAGGCTGGTATGGACGCTACATCACCGGACCAGACGATCAAAATATCGTCTATGTAGCGCCCATACCAGCCTATCATGTTGACAAAAGGATTGTGACTAGTATAAATAGTGATCTCTTCCCAATAGGCCATAAAAAGATTGGCCAGGGAAGGTGAGAACGGGGCACCCATGGGTGCCCCGCAGATCTGTAAATAATATTGATTATTGAACAAAAAATAATTGTGCTGTAATAAAAAAATAGTGATGGATAATATAAATTCACATACTTCTTCTGTGTATTCACTATAATTATATAAGTGATGTGCAAGTGCATCTATTGCAGAACCATGAGGAATACACGAATATAACGAACATACATCACAAGTGATCCATGTAAAATTTTGTTTCCACTCAAAATTATCAAAAGTCGCAAGGACCTCTTTGCTGTCCTTGATATAGGCAGGAGTACGATAAACTAAAGGCTGAAGAATGCCATCCAGCCAAGATGCCACTTTCTCATTGACTGAGCCAATGCTCGAAATGATCGGACGCATTGGAATAGGTACCTCATTTTTATGGATCTTCGGTAACCCATAAAAAATCGGGGTCACCGGATCAGCATTGATAAGATTCTGAGCCTCATGAGGAGTATATATTCCAAGTGCAGTGCCTTCAGCTACTAGATCTTTCAATTGTGCTGCAAACTTGACAGTGGGATCGGCAGACAAAAGACGGTAAGTAGATTTATCCTGTAAAATTTTGAGACAACCAATCTCATAATCCACTTTATCCATTAAAACAACTTTGCCACCTTTATCCGCCTTTTTTATTTCAACAGTATGCATGTTTTTCAATTCTTCCAATGCCTTGAATTCTTCCCTAGTGAGGTTATTCCTATATCTCTCTTTTCTAGCTGATTCATATAATGCCTTCAAATCCTGTTCCGTTTTTTGTTGGAACATCATATAACTATTGCCCCTAGATTTTAAGGGGTAAAAAGTAGGATTAGAAATATGTACAGGAATATTCTCCCTATTTCTAATTTTGTTTGTTTCACCACTACTCTCCAATTCCTGTAAATTCAAAATGGCCATTTGTTCAGGAAAGGTTAAATTTGTAAAAGGAGAAACCATCACATCTATTAGATTGTTTTCTAAGGCATTAACATGACAGACATCATTAGAAACATCATGATTTACTATATTGGGAGAAGACAAGGCATTAGGACTTTCATAGAAATGCTTTTTAACTGTCAATAACCTAATGAACCGATTAACGTCAAGTAATGTCTGGAATAAATTGAAATTTCTAGTAGGGACAAAGTTTAGTCCTTTTTCCAAAACAGCAACTTGTTGCGTAGAAAGGTTAACAGAGGAAAGATTAATAACACTTGATGTTCCATGATCTTCTTCAATTATTTCTTGCGACGAGTTGGGTATCTCCTTTGCATAATGTTTTCTCCGCTGCCTCCTCGATCGCCACTGTCGTTTTTTGATCTATACATTCTTTTAGAAGAGTGTTGACAGGAAATATCTGAGATATCAGAAGAAACCTCTGAACGACTTTCATGAAAAAAGGAAGAAGAAGAATCCAGATCAGTGTCGGTAGAATTAAAGGAAACATTCCTGTTATGTTTCTGCCGTGCACCCATATTACTGCGATTCTTCAAAATAGATTTCGGTTGATGTTGATAAAGATTTTTGTTCACTTTGTAAATGTCCCCTGTGGCATAATCTCTAGAATCTCTCACAAATTTCCGTTTTTTAATGGACATGATATTTTCTTCCAACACGTTCAGTTTATCCGTAATTTTTTTATCCATATCTTCTAGATGTTTAGAAAGAGTGGACATATCGATCTTAGTTTGTAGATTCTGCAGTTCCTCTTTTATAGTCATCAGTTTCTGTTCTTCATATTGGGTAATTAGTTGCATTAACTTAAGCGAAAAGTGGGAAAGAATCTCATTCCATTTTGATACAAATTCATCATCATATCTCGTGGTAGGGACCTTTTTGATCCTCAACCCTCTTGGAATCATTTGTTTATTTAAATACTTTTCCAAAGTCACATGGTCCCAGAAAATTTTTAATTCTTGGGTGAGTAATTTTTCTTTTTTATAAAATAATTCTTTTAAAGGAGTATCAACCTCACTGGTGTTCGCATAATCCTCTCCAAACACTGATGCTATCTTGCTGGAACGTGACTTATCCAAAAATGTCATTTTTTAAGAAGGGTATGATACGAAAACACATTCAAAAACAGCCCAAACAATAGTGTAGTAGAAACTGCATATATGTATAATGGGGGCTTGAACCAGAATATCAACGTCCAAAAAAAAATCAAAAAAGAAAGCTCAGCTCACCCATATATATCTTGGTTCCATAGGCTGTATAATATGTCCGGGGTGCACGGCACAGACACTCTATTCCGAAAGTGTCTAGTAATTCAACAAACATGAAGAAAAAGATGTCCGGCAGCTCTCCGATAAAATATAACTTTTAATGAAAAAATGTCATAAAATAACAAAAAATTGACATAGCACAGAAAAAAAGAAAAATGAAAACCCCCTAAAAACATCTCGTTCCGAATCACTGTACAGTGCCTGACATGAAAAAGAAAACTTCTTAGATGCCCTGTGCAGACACTGAGCCAGCAAGATATGCTATGAAGCCTGTAAACTATGGACTGTAGATTCTGACCAGTAATGATAAGTAATACAATGGATATATTGTGTGCGGTAGATTTACTATATAATCTGTAACTGCTGTGCTCAGAGGTAAATATATCCTTGGAACCAAAACTTAAACACAAAAGCAAACATTTTAAAGCAACCTTACTATTCTTAGTACCAGATGTTCAACTTTTACATACATTTTTGTATAATAAGACAAGTAAAGGAAGAATTGTGCTGATGTTTACGTCTTTTGCTTTGGTTATAAGACGCAGTTTTTTGGGGTAGGATGTAAATTCAGAGAAAGAGCATTTCATCAGATTTCTTAAAATGCATTTGCTTAGAGTTTCTAAATGGTTTCATAATACATTGTGGAATAAATAAGAAGGAAATCACAATGTTAAATGGGAAACCACCTACAGTTACAGAGAAAATTACGCCATTTACATGTGACAGCGCTATTACTAAGCTAATATAGAAAAACAGATGTTTCAACTGTTACACACCTACAGTAGTAGCTACTGATTTACTGATATATAAGTTTACAAGTGCAACTACTTCTACTGTATGTTCAAGTGCAGTATGTACAGAGTAAATGAGAGGGCTGAGGCAAGACTAAACCTCAGAGGGGTAATTGTATGGTGCCTGATGTCTAGTAATCTAGGAAAGTGATTGTAGTGAATGTACTTATACTGTATATGAACTGTTCCAAAACGCCCATGGTCTTGATGGCTTCTGTTTTTTGTTTTTTTTTTGGTATAGGAGCTATTAAAAAAGCTAATGACTGGGGCCACACGGTGGCTCAGTGGTTAGCACTGCAGCCTTGCAGCACTGGAGTTCTGGTGTTCACAATCCCACCAAGGGCAGAAAACCATCTGCAAGGAGTTTGTATGTTCTCCCGTGTTTGCATGGATTTCCATCCCATATTCCAAAGACATACTGATAGGGAAAAATGTACACTGTGAGCTCTATGTGGGGCTCACAATCTACATTAAAAAAAAAAAAGCTAATGACGAAACCGCACTTTTTAACCCTTAAGTACTATCATACACATATCATTCTGATAAACACCATGATAGTACTTAAGGGTTAAATATCAATTTATAGTTGTCAATTAACACAAGCTCACTCAGATTATGTTTACCATAGAGAAAGATGTTGTGTGCTTATCCTAATCTCTCACCAACAAAGACAACAGTGGTGGCCATGAATCCCCATCTAAGATACATTTAAGACTGGTCTGACTGATGCTTAATAACAGTAACAAAATACAAGTCTTTTAATGGACTCCATCAGGCCTCTGATGGAATTAAGGGCTGTATTTAATGCTCCATAATGTGGCAGAAAGTTGGTCGACCTTTCTACATAATGTGTAGAAAGGTCTATCACAATACAGAAGCTATAGATCCTATAGATTCATTGTCATATCCATAGTTATAAAATAAATAGCACCTACCCTAGAAGCTCTAGCTTGCAGCCCGGAGACATTAAAATGCTGGAGAGAATTGTGATTGCTTCAACATCGAGGTTATTCTCACCGAGCCTAAGAATTCAAGATACAAAACACAGTTGTTAATATTTTTTCTATAATAATACCCCTTGGTTATCAGATACACAAATGTAAATCACACTGATATTTGATTAATTGGCTTCTAAATACAGATGGGTGAACCTATCAAGATTCGTTTTGCTTCAAGTTCGGTTGGTACAAGTTTGGTACAAACCACACCTTAAAACTTAGTATATAACACTGGCATGCCTGGCCTGGATACTATAAAAGCTGGACTACCTTTCAAAACTGATCATCATAAGGTACAAACTGTTCTTTTTCTTTATCCCTCAAGGATTGCTGAAGGGAAAGCAACCAAGGCTGTTCCTATATTCCTCCCTGTGATCTTCCTTGTAGACAAACCACATCTAAGGCTGACCCTTATTTGCTTCAAGAAGATGATTATGACAATGACCATACAGGCCAAGAATACAAACCATGGCAGGCCCCAGTGTCAGTGCAGGCTGTATGCTCCACTGGTTACACAGTGACAAGCATATTATTAACGTCAAGCAAAGGGATAAGTACTCAATGGCAGGGACTTTTTCTATGAAAGACAGAATTTCTCCCTGCTTCCCAAAAGAAAGAAAAAAAAATTAATAGTAAAAATATTCTCAAGATAGTCTGTATACCCAGCATGTCACAGGGTTTAGGGAGACCACTGCAACTGCCAGCCACACGGATATCTAGGTGGTCTCTGCTCACTCCCAGTCCAACTCACTCGCCAGTGCTCCACCTTCTTTGCCAGTGCCACAAGCTCACAGCGCCAACTGGAGCCACAACAGGCAACTAAAACCAACTGGTGAAACCTGCACCAACAGGTACAGTCGTAACTAAAGTGTACCTATACTTTCTCAGAT
The DNA here is from genome assembly GCF_031893055.1 of Leptodactylus fuscus. Taxonomy (NCBI): domain Eukaryota; kingdom Metazoa; phylum Chordata; class Amphibia; order Anura; family Leptodactylidae; genus Leptodactylus; species Leptodactylus fuscus. The sequence goes on from NC_134265.1 coordinate 253,691,150, forward strand.
AACTCTGACCATGTGAAGCTGGACAAGATAAAGTTCCCATCAAATTCTGGGCAAATAGGTTAGAGAAGTGGAAGGAGCTGGCCCAGTTTGGCATGGGAGTTTTATCTTGACCAGCTTCACATGGCACCAGGGCATTGTAACATCTAAATAGATGAAACTGTCTACAGGCAGGTTGGAAAAAAAATAGTTTTGTGAAAATAAATCAGGCATGGATCCATGAAGATTTTTAAACACCTTCAGCTGATGCCCCGGAGTAGTGGTGTCACAGTCTCCCATCATCATCATCATTTTCCATTTACTTTAATGCTGCTGATGCTGTCTGCTACTACTAAACAGCTACCACCACTGCTATTTAAAAACCTTAAAATGCATAAAAGTGATTGCCAGCGCAGTGTATGGTTAAACTGTGGTGAAATGGGTAAAAGTTTGTATCCTCTGTTTACCATTCATTTTTCCATAGACATACATGTCACATTCACTTTGACGTAACTTCGGCTGTGTTTGCCTCAGAGAGCTAGAAATTAGATTCATACCAAACTTGTTCATCCAGAGGCCGTGGCCCCACATGATGAAAATGCAGTATTTTGGCCACAGAAAAAAATGCTGCGCGTTACAGAATCTGCAAATTGCATGGGATTTTCCTTAATCCCATCCATACAGTGCAGAAAAAAAATGCACCACAAGTAATTTGGCCAAGTGGGAGTTAAAATTGCAAACCAGCTGGATGGATGATTATGTTAGTGTGGAGGGAGAGGAGGAGATGCAGATGGAAATAATTATGAATCATAATGACAATGATCATGTGCTATGTCTGGAAGTGGCCTGTCTACCAAGATAATCATAGGAAGAAGGAATAGAATGATCTTGTTCACTTGGTGCCACGGCCCATTCCATTTTCCCAAATGAGCTGGTGACACCATTTCATATGAGTACAAAGATACCCTCATATTTTTCACCTCTATCTCCTCTACATCCAAAAAACAATGGCAGTTCCCATCCAACTCATCAAAAAGAGGACGAGAGAATTAGAGATGAGTGAACAGTGAAATATTCAAGATTCGTTTCGAGTAGAGCCTCAATATTCAACTACTCGATCGAATATCGAATCCAATTATAGTCTATGGGAAAAAATGCTCGTTTCAGGGGAAACCACTATTCGACTCAGGAGGGTCACCAAGTCCACGAATAGCAGGAGGAGAATGTTTAGGAGGAGTGCTGTGCAGTTAAAGCGCACAGACCCCATTATAGTCTATGGGGTCTGTGCGCTTTAACGGCACAGCGCTTGCAGTTGCACTGATAAAAAGTCGAGCCTGCTGCAGAACCAGCGTTGATTTGCTGCAGGCTCGTCCTTGCTAGTCGGGAGAGCTGACAGCTTGTGATTACGAGGGAG